>NC_067283.1:59678497-59978497 GCF_020740795.1 Apus apus
GGACAGCAGCAGGCACCCTGGGACAGCAGGCACCCTGTGACAGCAGCAGGCACCCTGTGACAACAGCAGGCACCCTATGACAGCAGCAAGCACCCTATGACACAGGCACCCTATGACAGCAGCAGGCACCCTGTGACAGCAGCAGGTGCCCTGTGACAGCAGCAGGCACCCTATGACAGCAGGCACCCTGTGACAGCAGGAGGCAGCCTGTGACAGCAGCAGGCACCCTGTGACAGCAGCAGGCACCCTATGACAGCAGCAGGCACCCTATGACACAGGCACCCTGTGACAGCAGCAGGCACCCTCTGACAGCAGGCACCCTGGGACAGCAGCAGGCACCCTATGACAGCAGCAGGCACCCTGTGACAGCAGCAGGCACCCTATGACACAGGCACCCTGTGACAGCAGCAGGCACCCTATGACAGCAGGCACCCTGTGACAGCAGCAGGCACCCTATGACAGCAGGCACCCTATGACAGCAGGCACCCTGTGACAGCAGCAGGCACCCAGTGACAGCAGCAGGCACCCTGTGACAGCAGGCACCCTGTGACAACAGCAGGCACCCTGTGACAGCAGCAGGCACCCTGTGACAGCAGGCACCCTGGGACAGCAGCAGGCACCCTATGACAGCAGCAGGCACCCTGTGACAGCAGCAGGCACCCTATGACACAGGCACCCTGTGACAGCAGCAGGCACCCTATGACAGCAGGCACCCTGTGACAGCAGCAGGCACCCTATGACAGCAGGCACCCTATGACAGCAGGCACCCTGTGACAGCAGCAGGCACCCAGTGACAGCAGCAGGCACCCTGTGACAGCAGGCACCCTGTGACAACAGCAGGCACCCTGTGACAGCAGCAGGCACCCTATGACACAGGCACCCTGTGACAGCAGCAGGCACCCTGTGACAGCAGGCACCCTGTGACAGCAGCAGGCACCCTGTGACAGCAGCAGGCACCCTATGACAGCAGCAGGCACCCTGTGACAGCAGGCACCCTGTGACAGCAGCAGGCACCCTGTGACAGCAGCAGGCACCCTATGACAGCAGGCACCCGATGACAGTAGATACCCTGGGACAGCAGCAGGCACCCTGTGACAGCAGCAGGCACCCTATGACACAGGCACCCTGTGACAGCAGCAGGCACCCTGTGACAGCAGCAGGCACCCTGTGACAGCAGGCACCCTGTGACAGCAGCAGGCACCCTGTGACAGCAGCAGGCACCCTGTGACAGCAGTAGGCACCCTGTGACAGCAGCAGGCACCCTGTGACAGCAGCAGGCACCCTGTGACAGCAGGCACCCTGTGACAGCAGCAGGCACCCTGTGACAGCAGGCACCCTGTGACAGCAGCAGGCACCCTATGACAGCAGCAGGCACCCTGGGACAGCAGGCACCCTGTGACAGCAGCAGGCACCCTGTGACAGCAGCAGGCACCCTGTGACAGCAGGCACCCTCTGATAGCAGCAGGCACCCTATAACAGCAGCAGGCACCCTATGACAGAAGGCACCCTGTGACAGCAGCAGGCACCCTGTGACAGCAGCAGGCACCCTGGGACAGCAGCAGGCACCCTATGACAGCAGGCACCCTATGACAGCAGCAGGCACCCTGTGACAGCAGCAGGCACCCTATGACAGAAGGCACCCTGTGACAGCAGCAGGAACCCTGTGACAGCAGCAGGCACCCAGTGACAGCAGGCACCCTGTGACAGCAGTAGGCACCCTATGACAGCAGCAGGCACCCAGTGACAGCAGGCATCCTGTGACAGCAGCAGGCACCCTATGACAGCAGCAGGCACCCTATGACACAGGCACCCTGTGACAGCAGCAGGCACCCTATGACAGCAGCAGGCACCCTATGACAGCAGGCACCCTGTGACAGCAGCAGGCACCCTGGGACAGCAGGCACCCTGTGACAGCAGCAGGCACCCTGTGACAGCAGGCACCCAGTGACAGCAGGAGGCACCCTGTGACAGCAGCAGGCACCCTATGACACAGGCACCCTGTGACAGCAGCAGGCACCCTGTGACAGCAGGCACCCTGTGACAGCAGCAGGCACCCTGTGACAGCAGCAGGCACCCTATGACAGCAGCAGGCACCCTGTGACAGCAGGCACCCTGTGACAGCAGCAGGCACCCTGTGACAGCAGCAGGCACCCTATGACAGCAGGCACCCGATGACAGTAGATACCCTGGGACAGCAGCAGGCACCCTGTGACAGCAGCAGGCACCCTATGACACAGGCACCCTGTGACAACAGCAGGCACCCTGTGACAGCAGCAGGCACCCTGTGACAGCAGGCACCCTGTGACAGCAGCAGGCACCCTGTGACAGCAGCAGGCACCCTGTGACAGCAGTAGGCACCCTGTGACAGCAGCAGGCACCCTGTGACAGCAGCAGGCACCCTGTGACAGCAGGCACCCTGTGACAGCAGCAGGCACCCTGTGACAGCAGGCACTCTATGACAGCAGCAGGCACCCTATGACAGCAGCAGGCACCCTGGGACAGCAGGCACCCTGTGACAGCAGCAGGCACCCTGTGACAGCAGCAGGCACCCTGTGACAGCAGGCACCCTCTGATAGCAGCAGGCACCCTATAACAGCAGCAGGCACCCTATGACAGAAGGCACCCTGTGACAGCAGCAGGCACCCTGTGACAGCAGCAGGCACCCAGTGACAACAGCAGGCACCCTGGGACAGCAGCAGGCACCCTATGACAGCAGGCACCCTATGACAGCAGCAGGCACCCTGTGACAGCAGCAGGCACCCTATGACAGAAGGCACCCTGTGACAGCAGCAGGAACCCTGTGACAGCAGCAGGCACCCAGTGACAGCAGGCACCCTGTGACAGCAGTAGGCACCCTATGACAGCAGCAGGCACCCAGTGACAGCAGGCATCCTGTGACAGCAGCAGGCACCCTATGACAGCAGCAGGCACCCTATGACACAGGCACCCTGTGACAGCAGCAGGCACCCTATGACAGCAGCAGGCACCCTATGACACAGGCACCCTGGGACAGCAGCAGGCACCCTGGGACAGCAGGCACCCTGGGACAGCAGCAGGCACCCTGGGACAGCAGGCACCCTGGGACAGCAGCAGGCACCCTGTGACAGCAGCAGGCGCCCTGTGACAGCAGCAGGCACCCTATTACAGCAGCAGGCACCCTGTGACAGCAGCAGGCACCCTATGACACAGGCACCCTGTGACAGCATCAGGCACCCTATGACAGCAGCAGGCACCCTATGACAGAAGGCACCCTGTGACAGCAGCAGGCACCCTGT
This sequence comes from Apus apus, assembly GCF_020740795.1. Lineage (NCBI taxonomy): Eukaryota > Metazoa > Chordata > Aves > Apodiformes > Apodidae > Apus > Apus apus. The sequence continues at coordinate 59,681,773 of NC_067283.1, forward strand.
GGCAGCAGCAGGCACCCTATGACAGTAGACACCCTGTGACAGCAGCAGTCACCCTGTGACAGTAGACACCCTGGGACAGCAGCAGGCACCCTGTGACAGCAGGCACCCTGGGACAGCAGCTGGCACCCTGTGACAGCAGCAGGCACCCTGTGACAGCAGGCACCCTATGACAGCAGCAGGCACCCTGTGACAGCAGCATGCACCCTGTGATAGCATCAGGCACCCTATGACAGCAGCAGGCACCCTATGACAGAAGGCACCCTGTGACAGCAGCATGCACCCTGTGGCAGCAGCAGGCACCCTATGACAGCAGGCACCCTGTGACAGTAGACACCCTGTGACAGCAGCAGGCACCCTGTGACAGCAGGCACCCTGGGACAGCAGCCGGCACCCTGTGACAGCAGCAGGCACCCTGTGACAACAGCAGGCACCCTATGACAGCAGCAGGCACCCTGTGACAGCAGCAGGCACCCTATGACAGCAGCAGGCACCCTGTGACAACAGCAGGCACCCTATGACAGCAGCAGGCACCCTGTGACAGCAGCAGGCACCCTGTGGCAGCAGGCACACAGTGACAGCAGGTACACGGTGACGGGGTGCCTCCTTGGGTGCGCGGCTGCAACGGGGGCCCCAGCTCACATTGGCTGTGGCAGCTTCCTTGGGAGCACTTGATGACTCAGGGTTTTGGGGAGCAAGCAGTGATTCCGTCTCTTAGTTTTATCAGCTCTTTTAGTGTGCTCCAGCTCCCTTCTTCTGTTTCTTCGGCTCCTTTCGTGCAGCTCCTTGGTGAGCAGGCTCCACGAGAAAAAGCAAGAACATGAGAGGAAGCAGGAACCTAGCCCCAGACATATATGGCTCTCTTTTATTTGGTCTCTTATTCCTTTTTATTTAATCTTCTTTTCTTCTCTCTCCTTTTTTCCAGCAGCCATTAGCAATCAACACAACAACCCATAATGGCCCACAAACACAGTTTGGTCAGTCTTCCAGTCCGCTCAGCCCCCAGCCCCAAGGTGCAGCTGCTGCAAAGGCTGGGTCCTGGCTGCAAACACATCAAGGTGGGGCTGGCTGCCCCTGTCCTTAGTTGTGTAGGTCCCAGCCGCAGCCCACCCCACACAGTACTGTTGCTGTTTCTCCTTTCTCTCTCTCTTTTCTTCTATTTATGTCTCTATTGCGGTCAATTTGGTTGAGAGACATATCTTTTGTGGAGGCTGGTTCTCCACACTTCACCCTGTGGCTCTCACCAAATTAATACATATTAGTGCTTCCGGACTCCCTATGACATTTTAAGAACTACACAAAGATATGATACAAGGTAACATAAAGATCAACAAAACAATTTCCACAATAGCATAAAACCACTCCCCAGTATCTTGAAAAAACAAAAATATCTTGGTTGATTGAAACGAGACATTTATAAAACAATAATAGTATTATCCACACAAATAATCCAATTTACATTTGGTTTGTATTGTTTTCCATTTTGGTCTACTGCTTTCCATGTCTTTTCATTGATACAGCTTTCTAATATTACTTTGATCTTTCCTATATTAAGAAAATTGATTGTTACCAATTGTCCAGGACTAAAGAAAGTTCTCTTCCTTTTACTTGGGTTATTAATGTATTTAGAATCATAGAATCATTAAGGTTGGAAGGGACCTTAAAGATGTTGAAGTTCCAATGCCCCTGACATGAGCAGGGACGCCTACCACTAGATCAGGTTGCCCAAAACAGGAGAGGTGCCTGAGGACTGGAGGAGAGGAAATGTCACTCCAGGCTACAAGAAAGGCAACAAGGAGGACCTGGGTAACTATAGACAGGTCAGCATCACCTCCATCCCTGGAAGGGTGATGGAACAACTTGTTCTTGGCACTATCTCTAGGCATATCAAGGATGAGGGGGTCATCAAGAGCAGTCAGCATGGTTTTACCAAGGGAAAGTCATGTTTGACCAACCTTATAGCCTTCTGTGAGGAAGTAACTATGTGGATAGATGATGGTAGGGCAGTAGATGTGGTTTATCTTGATTTCAGTAAAGCATTTGACACTGTCTCCCACAGCATCCTGACAGATAAACTGAGGAAGTGTGGTCTTGATGGTCAGGTAGTGAGGTGGGTTGTGAACTGGTTGAAAGGAAGAAGTCAGAGAGTTGTAGTAAATGGGACAAAATCTAGCTGGAGGTCTGTGACTAGTGGAGTCCCTCAGGGGTCAGTACTTGGACTGGTACTGTTCAATATCTTCATCAATGACCTGGATAAAGGAACAGTGTACCCTCAGCAAGTTTGCTGGTGACACTAAACTGGGAGGAGTGGCTGACACACCAGAAGGCTGTGCTGCCATTCAGCAAGACCTAGATAGGCTGGAGAGTTGAGTGGGGAGAAACTTGAAATTCAGCAAGGGCAAGTGTAGAGTCTTGCATCTGGGGAAGAACAACCCCATGTACCAGTACAGGTTGGGGGCTGACCTGCTGGAGAGCAGTGTAGGAGAAAGGGACCTGGGGGTCCTGGTGGACAAGAGGATGACCAGGAGGATGAAGCCAAGACTTTTTCAGTGATGTCTAGTGATAGGACAAGGGTCAATGGGTGCAAACTGGAGCATAGGAGGTTCCGCATAAACATCAGAAAAAACTTCTTTCCTGTGAGAGTGACAGAGCACTGGAACAGGCTGCCCAGAGAGGTTATGGAGTCTCCTTCTCTGGAGACATTCAAAACCCGCCTGGACACGTTCCTGTGTGATGTGCTCTGGGTGACCCTGCTCTGGCAGGGGGGTTGGACTAGATGATCTTTTGAGGTCCCTTCCAACCCCTAAGATCTGTGATTCTGTGAAAACCTCATCCAACCTGGCCTTAAAAACCTCCAGGGATGGGGCATCAGCAACATCCCTGGGCATCCCATTCCAGTTCCTCACCACCCTTATAGTGCTTTGCCTAATCTTTAGTCCCATTGGGAGTCTTGTGGTTTAAGAACTCTTTTAATCAAATCATTTGTTCTTTCTGCTATTTCATTGGCCTAGGGAATGAGATATGTAGAATCCATTTTATTCCCTCTGTTTCTGCTCATTGTTATACCACATTAGATGTAAAATGTGTAGCATTGTTGGATTGGAAGGTAAAGGCTTTGGTAAAATGCCAAACAATTTTTCTAGAAAACTAACAGTATTTTCCCCGTTAGCTTTGGCGAATGATTCTGCACATGTGAGCCCTGAAATTACTTCTACTGCTACAATCACATCTTTTTTATTTCCTGATTTCCTAGAAGGTCCAATGTAATATACTTGCCATATTTCCCACCATTTTTTATTATCTCTTATGTGTAAATTTTCATGCACCAGAGGATGGCATCCCAGTCTGATCTTACATTGTTCACGAGCAGATATTTACACATTTCCTTTGTTACTGGCCTTCCTCAGCATATAGATCATAATTGCCAGAATGTCCCCTTTCCATTCATTAACTTCACCATTGTTAAGTGCTTCTCTTATTTCTATTATATTTATTCTTGCAAATTCACCTACCTGGTTGTTCCAGGATGCTGCCTCACTTTTCATGTTGGCCTGATGAGATGGGATCCAGCCCATTTGAGCACTTCCTATCCCTTCATTAGTAATTGCTCTCCAGTGTTTACCTTAAGAGCTGTAGACCTGAATTTCCATGTTTTACCTTCCCTCCTTGCAGAGGCATCTGTAAACCAGACTCTCTGCAAGGTGGAGGCACGTTCAGGTGTGTCCTTAATCAGAGATGGATCCTTTGTAGTCAAATCAACATCATTATCATTTTTGTCAATATTGTCTTGCATTTTTAGTGTCTTGTCTGGAGCTTCTTCTATGGAAGACAAATTACAATAATATTCAATCTGGGAATACCTTTCTGAACTGTTGCTCTTTGTGATACTCCTTCTGGGGGTGCTCTGCCTGAGATAATTTGTTTAATGATTTTGAATGGTCCACGTAGGATAAGACTTTGTTTTTTATGATTTTTCAATTTCTTTCAAGGCAGTGCTTACTGTTAATAAACCTTTCTCCCAAGCAGAATATCTTTTCTCAGCATCCTTGAAGGTCTGGGAGAAGAATCCGATAGGTCGGACTCCTCCCTCAGGCCCTTTCTGCCAAAGATGGTAAGACAGACCACTGATGGCAAATCCCCATTCAACTGTAATTGGGCCAGTGAGGTGGATGGGTTCTAGAGTTTGGTAAGTCTGTATTTCAAATAATAGTAACTTTAAAGCTTCTTCCTACATTTGGGTCCACTCCCAGTGTCTGTGTTTTCTTAAAAGATCATAGAGTGGTCTGGCTATGATGGCTAGATCAGGGATATGTTTTCTCCAAAACTGGAGAGTGCCCAGTATTTCTTGTAATTTTTTTTTTTTTCCGGGAACCTTAATTTTCCCTAATTTGGTCAAAGTGCCTGTTGGGATATCCCATGTTCCCTTCTTCTATCTGATACCCAGAAATTTGACCTTCTTAGAGGGTGGTTGCCTTTTCCCATTAGGGATTTCAATCCCAATATTGTGTAAATGTTCTATGATGTCTTCATAAATTTCTCCAACCTTTTGCTCATCATCCTCCCCAATTAGAATGTCATCAATGTATTGGTATACTTTGACATCCTTGTGTTCCTTAATAGATGGAATTTGTTCCAATTCAGTAGCAAGGGCATGATAGGCAATAGTGGGAGAATGTTTATAACTTTGTGGCAATCATGTGAACGTATGTTGATTTCCTTCCCACGTAAATGCAAATTTATCCCTATCTTGTTGGTTGATGGGTACTATAAAAAACATATCCTTGATATCTAGAGCAGCCATTATAGGATGTGCTGCTTCTTGGACTTCAGCAATTAACTCTGCCATATTAGGCTCAGCAGCAGTTAGTGGACCTGTTTTGGCATTTAGTTTCGGGAAATCTATGGTCAAACACCATTTACCGGCCAGATTGGAGAATTATAGGACGAATTAGTATTAATAATTTTGTTTTCAAATCTTCTATGACTTCTCTTATGCCTTCTTTAGCTGCTAATGACAGTGGGTATTGTTTGATATTGGTGATTTTACTTTGCGAAAGACAGGGAGCTCCCTGCACTAGCCTAACTTCTAGAGCAGGTGTAACAAAATTCCAGTAATTACCTTTATCATCTCTCTATGCTTTTCCATGTAAAATATCCCTTCCCAGTAAATTGTAGGGAATGTCACCCACTATAATTTCTGTCCAGATTAACCTGTCTTCTCCTGGCAATTTTAGGTAAACTTTGGCTGTTTTTTGTAAAGTGGGCTGGCCAAATGCACCACTTACCATCAATGGTTTTAATTCTAGCTTTAGTATGGTAGCCAGGAACAGATGTAGAGGCATGGCTTTACTTGGTAAGCCACTAACATACCACCAATGACAAAAAGTTTATTATCTTGCAACTGCAGATGATTCAGTGGAAGGCTATAAATACTACACGACCCTGCAGAATAATCATTACTTGAAACTATGCCAGGTTGTCCCAGGTAACTTGCTGAAAACAGTGACAGCTCATGGATCCCAGTCACAAAACTTCTCTCATTCAAAAGACACCACTGATCTCAACACATCTGCTGTAGCACTGCCGTTTTATTATGCCCATTCCCACAGCTTTGTTTTCTCTCTCTTGCTTTCCTTACCTACTCCTTGGAGCCAGAAAGTATTTAACTGAAATTAGCTACAAGTGTTCCCCATTAGAATTTGGTTTCTGGTAAGCTTGAGCAAAGCACACCAGGTAAGATTAACTACCTGGAGAACATACTGCCAGAAAAAGAAGTAATTACCACAAGAGACAAATGTTTCTGCATTTTTATTCTTATAGTTTGAAGTGTGATGCTTTCTTGGTTAGGTGTTTATGAGAACGACTGGTCTTTCAGCACAGTAGATATTAAAGTACAAATTAGTGCAGTGCTGCAATGTTCTATCAGCAGTGATCGAATGTGAGAAAAACAAGCATGCAACTCACTATTCCAAGTTAATGAAGATTTTCTTTTAGTTTGATAGGGCACTTTTTATAGAGCTTTGAAATCTTTAAACCTTTTCTGTCTTCATTTACCCTCTGGCAGAATTAGATATAGGACAAAATGGCAAAGCATTGGGCAATATACTAATTTATTTCTCTTTGCTGTGCTTTTATTCTACATTTCTTGGCTTTACATATGCAAGCAAGGCTTAAGAGTAGATTGGCTTTCATGACATGTAAGTAATTCCTTGGACAGAAGATTTTGCTGAGATGTGTGCATCTTGGCTTTCTAACTTTTCCTGGCATTATGCCATTTTTGTCAGTGGCTTTTCTGACTCATGTGAGTAAGGAGACTATTTGTCCTCCTTCATGTACATGTTTCAGAGAGGCTTAGTAAACTTGCTGTTAGCCTCTCTTCAGCACAGCAGTATTACTCAGTTCCACTGGAGAGACGCTTCTTTTTTGGAAAGACACAAAATGTGTAAACACTTTCATGGTAAGACAGAGGGATCAGAGAAATCAAACTGATGGGCTAAAACGCAGCAGAGGAGCTATATTGCCCTCATTCCACTTTAAAATCAGCACTCTATAGGACCAGGTCTTCAAGAAACCAGATTGGAGGGAAAACCCAGGTATTTCTTTATTTCCAGTCTGAACAACAGACCTGACCAATTAGACCTGAGCAATAACTTGCAGGGTTTCAGAGTGTTTGGGAAGCTTTAGATTGACTGCCATAGGAAACAATAAAAGGTCTTGTGTGATTTTAAACTGTCACATTGTGACAGTCACATTGATTAAAACATGAATGGTGTAGCACATGCACACAGGGGCACCAATAGCTTCAATTCAGCTGAACATCTGATTCTGCCAATAAATAACAATTACTCCTAACCAGGATTAAGAGCTGAATGCAGCATTACAGCAAATGGCTGCCATTACAGATCAAGGACAAGGTCTGAAGGCTCCAGAATTTCCTTTGCCTGCTGTAGGGAAGAGTTACAGGCCAGGCTGGATCAATCTTCGAGCAACCTGGTCTAGTGGGGTGTCCCTGTCCCATGGCAGGGGGTTGGAACTAGATGACCTTAAGGGTCCCTTCCAATCCAAACCATTCTGTGATTCTATGACTATATAAAAACTAAAGCAAGCGATTCTGCAAGTTCATATTGTTCAGATAAGAGAGTAACATTCATTTATTGTCTTTTAGTGCCAGAAAAGTCTTGAGGTTACCATTACACTGGTAGCATAGCAGAGAACTTCTCACGCTGCTTCACTTGCAAGACAGTGGATGCTGAGGCAGAGCACGAACAGGAAGGAAGCTGGGGATGGAGCCACCGCTGTTCCCATCCACCTGCTTCCATGCCATTCTCCAGACATCCCCAGGGTTGCTTTCCTCCTTCCAGTCCATCCTACCTGGTCATTTTAAAGATTTCCATCTTTTCTAAATCTGGTTGCACTTGCTTCAATGTCCTCATCACCAGCTTCAGAATGACTGTTCCTTCCCTGGACACCCTGAGGAAATGCTAGGCCAACTCTCTTCTTGAACAAAGCCTGGTTTCTGTGATGTTAGCTGCAGCAAGCAGAAGTAAATGGCCCTCACTTGCTTAACAAAGAAGTTATTAGGGCTGATAGTGAGAAGGATTTTGGTTGGTTTTAGATTAAATCTAATCTATGCACTGCAAACCTAAATTATAGAAATCCAAACTAAAAAAGAAGCAGAAGTAATCTACTTTGTCTTCTTTGTTCTTTCAAGTGTCTAATATGTAGGTTGTTTGGGCGTTGGATTTTTTTTCCTTTTTATAACCTCTAGGAAGGACAGACCCATATTTTATACAGCAGAAACTAGAGATGAAGACATTAGTATTCTCTGGATTCATTTAGCAAGTCCCAACCAACAGGTTCCTGGTGTTAACTCAAAAAGTTAAAGAGCTTTGTTGCCAAGTTGCAACAAATTCATGGCTGCCTTTGATTGATGGTGATACTGCACATGAACAGTTTCTGATATGATAAATACCTTCACTCACTGGAAAACAAATTAAAGCATCTACTTCAAAGTGTGTCCATCCCATGGGATTTAGAAGGAACTACCAGAAGCCTGAACAAAGTATTCTGAAATTTGTGGGATTATTCACCTACTTCAAGTTAGGCAAGTACTAATGTGACCTACAGCTTCAATATATATCCTAATAAAAGTGATGCATACATTTATAAGACCCTGACCTTTACTCAGTACAAGCTCTGAACAGCTTACAGGAATATTCTATGGATATTCATAGCCCATATCCTCTCCATATTCTTACAGGCAACCAATATTCAGAATATGCTTTGAGAGGATTATTAAAGAACCTACAGTGAATTTCAGTGTTCTTTGCTGGCCTGAACTCATCTCTTCAACCAAAAAATCCTTTCAACTATTTTTTTATATTTGGGAGCTTATACTTGCTGTCTTTTAAATATTTTTTAAAAAGTAGAACAACATACTGTAGTGAAACCTTCCCTGCATTGTCTTTCTTTACTTCCCCATTAACTAATGGAATAAAATGTTCCTTACTTCTGGTAGAATTCCTTTTTACTGCCTTATTAGTTACTACTTATTTTGAAGGTTCAGCCCTTCTGACTTTACAGTCATGTTATTATTTTTTACTTGCTTTGAGCCAGAAAGCTTTCTTCTCACTTTTTATATGATTCCTCATTCATGTCCAAATCTCAAACAGTTACTGGGGCTTTCTTCCCTGCAGCTTTTTCTCCACTTTAGAGTTTTTAATACAGTTTTTCAGTCACGGTCAATGCTTTACCAAATTTTACCCAACAGATGAGCAGTTCTCCATTCTTTTCTGGTTGAAACTCTTCTTCCACAAGTGTAGATTTCTGAATATTAAAATAAATACATTTATTTTCTTTTAGGGTTTTATCGGACATAATTTCAATTGAGTTTCATCTTCTTGTTGAAAGAGTTCCCCCATTAAACTAGCTCCTTTAGAGAATACCCTGTCCCAGATTTTATGCATTAAAGGCTGCTGTTGGAATGCCACAACAACAAAAAAGACATTTTATTACAACACAGAAGCTTTAGTTTTATTGGAAATCATCAACAGAACTGCAAGAAGTTTTAACTCAGTACTGCACTATGTATATCTTGTTACTACAAAACTGCTCCCTGCTTCAAAGTCCTACAACTGCAGCAGCTTGAAAGCTGCTTAACAGAATGTCACAAATAGCATTTTTGGTTTTCTTACTTAACTTGCGCTAGCCAGTCTCCCCACGTGTATGAAAGAGGAAGTGATAAACAGGCTGCACAAAACTTATCTATGGCAGTCCTCCTCGTTTTTGCTATTGGCAGCTTCCATCTTAAAAGGAGTGATTATTTCCACTTCATTTCAGTTTATTAGTATGCTTAGTTTTGTCATCATCCCCCTCCAATTTGTTTACTTCTTCCTGTAATTCATCCTCCAGCTCACAGTCTGAAACTGGTCCAGTGTTATCATCCCAGTAATCAGCTTCGTATCTGTCCAGTAAGTATTCCTGTGGTCCAGCAGCATCATCAGGAGGATTCCTTATTTTTTTCTTTTTAATTTTCTTTTGAATCTTAGAAAGCTGCTGCTCCTGCTCTTCTGTCCAGGCAATGCTTTCTAGATGTCTTGACACCTTCAGTCTTTTGTAGTCCATTATCTGCTTATTGAGCAGCTCATGATCAATACCAAAAAGATTAGACCGCATGGGTGAATCTGAAGATTGGGTTGCTGAAGATAACAGTTTACTGTGGAAAGGAAAACAAATTGTATGATTTTTTTTCCCTGTGCATATTTTAAGGGGTAATGTTAATTCTGACAACTTGAGTAGCACAGAAATAAACAGGAGTTTTTAGTTTTACTTTATTAATGCACTGTGTTCAGCACTGTGCTTCCTATGTTAAGGAAGAGATACCACCATACTATACACCACTACTACATATATATACATATATATATACACCACCATACTAATAATACACAGTCCAAGGACAGGCTGTGTCCAAGGACATGCCTGTCAGCATGTCGACAGATTTAATGGGAAGAAGCTGATGAAGCAACTACATTCCAGATGAATCTGTGCTTGCTTCTGGGAAAAGATGTGCATAGGTAACAGAGTGAGCACTAGACCTGGGAACCCCAAGAAACTTAAGACTTCTCCCAGTTCTTTCACAAACTGAGAAGCAGCAGCCTGTGTCCAGAACACATCAGCCAGGTGTATGAATGCAGCATATGGCACCTTAAGCTGCACTTATGTTTAAGTATTTCCACAAGACAGAGAGTTAAGATGTTAGGTGCCCTGTGCCAAAGTCTGTAACAACAGTGATTTCCATCAACAATTTACTTCTGATTAGCACCTGATGAACTGTCCTGTGAGATGTTAAGACAGAGAAGGCACTTCCACCAACAGACTGCAGCACAGAAGTACAAGGCTGTTGGCTTTGAGATCATCCAGTCCACAACAGACTCTTCAAACCTATCCCTCAACAGCCAACAACCCCTCACAGAAGAACGCTGTTAACTTAACTTACTTTTTATTTATTTAGGGAGATCTATCAGTAAACCTGTACTCATGTATAACAATCCAAACTTATACCAGAAAAAAAAGGGGCCAAATAGTACTGGTAAACTTTTTATCCTCATGAGAAAATTACCAGCAAGAAAAAAGTAATACTGCTGCAAGGCATTTTTAATTCTTTAATTATCACAAACACTGAGTCTTGGATTCTTAGAAATTCTAAAAAAATATTTCCCTCATAAAAATAAAGATACTAATACCAGAGCAAGTACTGGGTCTGCAGTTAACAAGCCTGATGACCATGTCACTGAATACAGACATCACCACCTGCTGATTTCTGAGACTGTGTTCTAATACTACCTTACAGGTTAGTTGCCTCTGAAAGTATATACACTGTGCTGTTAAAAGTGACAATTCTGTCATTCTCCACAGCTTAAAAGAGGTTCACTTATATATAAAAAATACTTTACCCTTCCCTATTTGCAAATCTGTCCTGCAGCAGGGTGCAAGTGCACAAGAACTACTGACAAAATAGCCTATAAAAATGTGTCTTTACCAAAATATGAAAGCAAAACAGAGCATATATTATAAGAAATATTTTCCCTTAATTTTAATAAATGGATGTAGTATTGGTGAAGAAAGCTTATGCCACAAAATGAAATTCCATCCTCTACATTTAATTTATGGGATGATTACATATTACTTCTGTCCTAGGTTATTCTGTAGCCTCTTTTATTAATAAAAGGGCCCAACTGATCTCTTTAAAAGCTGAGATGCCTTTTGGAAAGGTCTTCCGAAAAGTAGCTCTCTTCTACTTTCTATTTCCTTGTAACATCATTTGCTGAACTCTGCGAAAACAACATACACATCTAATTAAAATACACTTTCCACTGTGTCAAATAATACCCATTTTAAGCTGGCCAGCAGAGATGGACACTTGCAGAATTTTGATTCAAAAAACGTACCTAGAGTAATTTTGAGATGTTTCTTCTTCTTCTGAAGGCCCAAAATCAGCAACTGACAATAATTCCTCAATCTGAAAATACATTAAGACATGTAGTGTATATATATATTACATGTATTGCATATATTATAGATGTGGGAAACTGTTCTTACATATTACATATTCTTCTTACATATTACATGTATTATATATTAAAGGCCCTATCTTAAATTTACTCTGTTCACACCTACACAAGAAACAGACAAGTATCAAAACAGCAAATGTTTTAATTTTTTATATGTCTGGAATATTTTGCAAAACCATTTCACAATAGCCTTTTCCTCTATTTACATGGAACTGCTTATACTTCTTTCGAGGGAAGTTTGTCAAATAGCACAACTGATCCATGGATTCCTACAAAGATTTTTGCCTTACATACACTGAACTGTTGGCTAGGGATTGCCAACAGTTTTTGCTACATAATTTGGCTACAGATTGCTACATAATTTTTATTTTATTTGGTCTTACTACAGTCTTGCAAATCCTTTTTCATAACATTGGGATTTTATTAATGTCTTCCCTCTTTCTGCAAGTTTGTATTTCTATTGCATGTAAATATTGAGCTCCCAACTCCCTTTTAACATGCCACCTAACCAGTAAATGCTACAAATCTAGTATATCCAGTGCTTATAGATTATACCTAATTGTGAGTTTTATCTAATTTTAAATTTTTGTTCCTACTTTTCTTTACATTATATCCCTTCTAATTCAACACATTATTTTATGAGTTGAACTGGATGATCCTTCCCTGTGTTTGAATACTTAAAAATCAGGTGCAGTTACATTACTTCATGCCCTGTTATTCAAATCTGTGGATTACATAAATCTGATGATCTGCAAAGTGTTAAAAGATGATCCATCTAAGTGCTTCTCAGTGCCATTCACTGACAGAAGCTATATAAGGAGGGTTTTTACTTTTCTTGTGTGGTCTAATTTCTTGGTGTCTATGCACTGAACGTGAAGGTAGCCCAGGGCCTTTCTTCTTCAAAAAAAGTAAATGGTCATTTGGCAAAGTTTGAGAAACAGTCATTAATGCAATAAGGTCCAAAATAACAGACCTGAAAGGCAAAACCTGCAGGAGATACTTGTAGCTCCATCTAGGTACGTTAATAACAGAGTAATAGTAATGACAAAGTCCTTCTATAATCACTTGCTACTTGTGTCGTATTTCTTGAGTTGATTAGGGGGACCATAATAATGAATATTAACAGCTTTCCAAAGTGTTTATTTAATTTCTATTCTTGTGCTTTTGTTGATACTAATGCAGGTGAAAAACATTTGCACTGTGGATCAGTATAATGGCGTGAAACTCCGAGCAGAAAGTTCAAGAAATTCACTGCATTTCTAAAGTCTGAAGTTCCTGCTCCCCCTTCCAGCTCTGCTGATAAAACACCACATAAAGCCATACGTCACTCACAGTAATTGGTTGTAATAGTAACACATCTGAAAAAGGCTCTTCAGGGCACAGAAACTTTAAAACTAATACACTTGCCATTCACATCAACAGCCTGAGGAGACATTTGTCATGAAATTTCACTCACTGGAGTGGTTTGACGGTGCCCAGGACAATTTTATGGTACCAACAGGAGGACCTAGAGAGAGGGTGTTTAGGACCCTGAGGGATCCAGGGGGCAGAACAGGGAGGGGTCAGGGATCATCTCCTGCCATACTCTATATACAAGCCAGGAGGACAAGGAGTGTCCCCCATTCCTGCTCTATTCTTCCTTGCTGCTTCACTGTGCTCTGAGGTCTTGGAGAAAGGCTCCTGCTTTGTCATCAGCTTGCAGGATCTGAATCCATCAGGTGTTGGGAAGAACTGTGGACCCTTTCCCAAGTCAGCCCTGCTGCAAGGGACTTTCAGACACTTACATCTGTGATCATTGACACTGGGTATTGTATATATTTGCATACATTTGTTTCTCATTCCACATCTTACTGTCCCTTCCTTGTTGCAGTAAATCTGTTCTGGTTTTAACTTCCAACCGTTAAGTCCTTCTTCCTGATTCCCATTTATCTTCCCTTGGGAGGGAGGAGGGGAGTAACAAGATAGCAATTCTGTTCTCTGATTTTTTGTTCACCCTAACCACTAAACTGAGATATAATGTAATCTTTCTCACTATTTAAAAAAAATTAACTTCAAAGTCCTAAAGACAGCAAATTCCTAGAAAATATCATTATTCTAGCAGTATTTCAACTAGTTAAAACTATCAACACCTTAACTTCTAGGATTTCTTTACTGACTTACTAGCAGCATCAAAAAAAGTTCTTGATGTGATACCTTTTACATTGTATATAAGCATCACTATTACTAAACATTCTTTGATAAAATGCTTTGGAACATGAAGAGGGAAGGGTACAGGCAAAGACTGGTTGTTAATGTAGATTGGTAGGGCAACAGCTCCCTCCCTACTCCTAACCATTATGGTATGCTAAATCATCATGTTTGCATATTATTATATTTGTACATTACTGTTTTTGTACATTGAGTCAGATATTACAATTACCTCTTTTACTGCTGCAGCTTCTTTGTCTTTTACAAATACTATTGGGGGTACATTTCCTAGAATCTGCTGACTCGTCAGAAGATACCTGGCAAAAATACAGCATTCAGCAGCATGAGTAACAGGACAGCACCTCCAGGACAGATAAAACATTTCAGGATATGGTTTGCAAAACTTTCAGTCCAATGGGTATCCATTCAGGTTAGCGCTGAGCAATACAATACTGCAGAATCCTAACTCTGAACGTATAGCAGACAAAAACTACTAGCTGCAGACCCCACTGAGTATTAATAGTATTAGATTCATCTCCTGTATGCACAGGCTGGCATAGGTCTTTGCCTACTTCATTTGGCTTACTTATCCCCACTGTAGGAGTGACAGCAGTGTGGGACAGAGCCCTCACAGCAGGGCAAGACAACTAGTCCTACATACTAGCTGCAAGAAGGATTGACAGGGCTTCCCTTGTCTTCCTCCCATCCAGCAACATTCCTCTTCAAAGACTGGAAGCTGCTGGAAGAGCATCATGCTGGAGAAGGAATTACACAGCCTAAGGAAACAGGGGGAAAGGAAATGGCTCTACAGGTATGCTTCAGTGCCACCTTGCCCATGGGAGGAAGTCCTGATCCTCCAACAGACTGGCAAGACAGCAGAGGGTAAGCTCAGGAAGGAGGAAGAGACAAAAATCTCTATGATATCCTGAAAACTCACTGGACTCTCAGACAAAAATGGGTAAAAGCATCACAACGTACAGTAGCAGCCCCACATTTATTTTTTTCTATCAGTATTGTGAAGAATTTCTGTAGTATCAGTCAACCTTTCCGGAGGATGTCCAAACTGTCCCTAGCAATCAGAATTGCCCAGTGATCCTGTAAGGAGGTACTTGTTATAATCGCCAGTCCTCTTGTGCAGCACCATATTCTGGCCTACCGTCATGCACAGCATGTACAGCCCACCATCACTAGTTCAGTGAAGTAAAACTTCATCCAAACTTCTCTTCCTTTCTGTTCAGCCCAGTCCAATCCTAGGACAGCACAGAAGTCAATTAAGCCAGCTGTGCTCCAGCAGGAGAATACACACCTGGTCTGACAGTCACCCCTCCTGTGAGGAGCATCACAGGAGATGCTCTAACTTCAAATACACAAACTTAAAGCATCCTAACAGGTCAGATATAGATGGTTAGAAATACTTCAGAGATGGTACTAGTACATGGCTATGAACTGATGAGGTAGTCTAACTGTTTATCCCGTAGCAGTACCGTATACGTGGAGCACTCCTCCGCAATACGCTTTCAACATAACTTTCTTTCTCCGTAGTAGCAGCAGGATTCCAGTACACACGACATGCTGAGAAGTTTGATGCCAGGGACACCTGCAAAAAGAAATACTTTTCTTTAGAGTTATATATAGACACACACTTCATATACAACAAAGTCTCTAACTCATGAATAAGCATACAGTCACCCCAAACCGGATATGTAAATTCTTAGAATTTCTTCTTCCACCTCTGCTCTCAAGAACCAAAATTACGTGGTGCCTTTGTAGAGGTGGAGTTTAACACCAAATAAGGTTTATATTCAGTACTTGAAATTACTTTTTTATTTAGGCAAGTCACTACCTAATCTCCCTTTCAACTGAAATTAAATGGAGTATAAGTCTGCCAATACCTGCATGTTCCTGACAGTGCTACCTTTAGTCAATGTAATGGTGATACCATCACAAATAGTACACAATGACAATTTATGGCATACTGCTTTGAAATACAGTAGAAAGTGTAAGTTTCCACTAAAGAAGGACCTGTGACACTGCCTGGTTTGTCACCTAGTTCAGCTTTGATACTGACAAAATAGAGGACGCCCCCCATGCTACCGTAATGTTAAAGTCTCTGCAGCTCTAAAGCCTCCTGGGTATTAACTCACTAACAGATAATATTCATAGCTCTCACATATGCAACGGAAACACATTATCCAAAAGCACATTATGTCAAAGGGACTGCCCCCAAATTCCAAAGCAGATACTGACTTTTTCCACCACCAAGTAACTCCTGCCTTGGGAAATCCAACACTCATTTAAAAAAAAAACCACAACCCCCAGTGATGATTAACCAGCTGTTTCTACCAGCAGAATCATCCCTCCCCATCTCCCACACTGACGTCTAATGTAAGCACACAAAAAACTCTACCTAACAGAAGCTATTTCTTCATTATGAAATGAGTAATGCTATCAAGTGGATAAAACTTTGACATAGCAAGCCCGAAGCATTATCCTTATCTGTATTACTATTATGTAATCTGAACTTTTGATACCAAAAAGCCCAAATTTTGATGGACTGCAGAAAGCCTAGGAGAAGACTCAGCAGTTGTAGCTGACTGTAGAGGTATCATCAGATCGGAAATCAGACAACGTAACCCACATATGTAAGAAGGCACAGAAGGATCATCCAGGAAATTACAGGCCTCTTAGTCTGACTTCGGTACCAGGGAAGCTGATGGAGCAGATCACCCTGAGTACCATTATATGGTACATTCAGGACAACCAGGTGATCAGGCCCAGTCAGCATGGGTTCATGAAGGGCAGGTCCTGTTTGACTAACCTCATCCCCTTCCATGACAAGGTGATCCCCTTACTGGATGAGGGAAGGCCTGTGGATGTTGTCTACCTTGACTGTAGCATGGTATTTGACACCATTTCCCACCGTTCTCTTAGAGAAGCTGGCTGCTTGTGGCTTGGATGTGCACACACTTCACTGGATAAAAAACTGGTTGGACAGCCGGGTCCAAAGAGTTGTGTTCAATGGAGTTAAATCCAGTTGGCAGCTGGTCACGAGTGGTGCTCCCAGGGCTGGGGCCACTCCTGTTTCACATCTTTACTGATGACTTGGATGAAGGGATAGAGTGCACCCTCAGTAAGATTGCAGATGGCACTAAGCTGGGTGGGAGTGTCGATCTGCTTGAGGGCAGGGAGGCTCTGCAGAGGGATCTGGACAGGCTTGATCAATGGGCCAAGGCCAATGGCATGAATTTCAATAAGCCCAAATGTCGGGTACTGCACTTTGGCCACAACAACCCCGGGAGCATTACAGGCCTGGGGAGGACTGGCTGGAGAGCTGCCCAGAGGAAAAGGACCTGGGGGTGCTGACTGACAGCCAGCTGAACATGAGCCAGTAGTGTGCCCAGGTGGCCAAGAAGGCCAACAGCATCCTGGCCTGCATCAGGAATAGTGTGACCAGCAGGACCAGGGAGGTGATCCTGCCCCTGCAATCAGCCTTGGTGAGGACACACCTCGAGCACTGTGTGCAGGTTTGGGCATCACAGTACAGGAAGGATATTGAGGTGCTGGAGAGGGTGCAGAGAAGAGCAACTAGGCTGATTAGAGGTCTGGAGAACGGGTCTTATGAGGAGAGGCTGAGGGAGCTGGGGCTGTTCAGCCTGGAGAACTGGAGGCTCAAGGGAGACCTCATTACTCTCCGCAACTACTTGAAAGGAGGTTGTAGTGAGGTGGGTGTTGGCCTCTTCTCCCCAGTGACCAGCAATAGGACAAGAGAAAATGGGGTCAAGCTGCATCAGGGGAGGTTCAGATTGGGTATGTGGAAAAATTTATTCACAGAAAGTGGTGAGGCATTGGAACAGGCTGCCCAGGGGGGTAGTGGAGGCACTGTCCCTGGAAGTGTTCAAAAAATGGGTAGACATGGTGCTTAGAGATCGGTTAGTGGTCATGGGAGTGTAGGGCTGACTGTTGGACTTGACCTTGAAGGCCTTCTTCAACCTTAATGATTCTATGATTCTAAGATGTGTTTTGATAATGGAAGTAACAGTATGGGACCAGTATAAGATCAAAAGTAAAACAGGACTGACTCTCAGCCACGTTCCAGTGCAGCACCAACACTAAGCACTACACAGTTGTTATAATATAATCTGTATGTATTTAGAAGAAAGTTGTTTCTTGCCATCTCTCATGTCATAAACTGTTTCAGATACAGCAATGCCTCCTGCAAGTGCTGTGGCTTCCCTACACCAACAAGTATTTCTATGTGCAGACATGCCATCTAAGTTAGACAAGGAATCCTCAAAACCCTAGAGAAAGAAATACTATATGAAGGATATTGCACATAAAGAGCCGTAAGATTCATCCTGCCCACACAATTTTAATCACTTGCCTGAATACTGAACTAATTCAGCTGGCAAAAACATCTGTTTCAATTAAAAATGACAAAGCTCGTCATAGATGGAGCTATAAGATGCAATTTTTTCCATACTTCTAACTAAGAAAACTAAGTCCATCAAGCCTTTGACTAATTTAATCTTAACAAAACGGCAAATGTAGAAGAAAAAACTAGACAACTGACAAGAATGTGGAAAGTGACCTAGTTCCTGAATGAGAGCTTTGACATCCCTTTAAAACCCAGGAAATATGACAACGGTAGCTACAATTAGGTACAAATTCAAATTCTTTCTGGAACCTTGCCGCCAATGCCATTTTCTTAGGCTTGCCTTTTTTTTTTTTTTTTTTTTTTTAACTAAGCTCATGCCCCACTTAAGTCTTCTGTCTCCGTAATGATGCTGGTGAGACATGAGGTATCAACTCTCACACAGCTGCACAAAAGAAAAAAGACTCCTAGGAAGATGTACTTAAATTGGTAAGACCAGGCTCCTCCTCTGAAAGGACAAGGCAAACAGCATGTATCTGAGAAAAGGAAAAAAAAATAGATATATACTAGCAGAACGACCATTTATCTGGCCTAAGTTGCATTTGAACTATAGTGGGAAATGTCTACTAAGCCAGGTACAATACTGGCAAAGTTCTCCTAGTGTGTAAGGGGTATCCAGAACCTCATCTTGCTGTGCTGTGCCACATCAGAAGCAATGCAATACAACTCCTCCTGCACACCTCACGACACCCAGGGACCATGCTTTGGCACATCATGCCAACCTCAAGGCGTAGTCAGACTGGCTAAACACAAGGTGTAGCTTTGGCACCTGCCTTGCAGATTTCCAGCTTGAGTTCAAAAAGTTCTTGATTAACTTCACAGGTTGTCATCATCTCTGCCACAGCTTTATGAATAAGACCATTCAAGACTCTGCAGCGCATGTTATCTTCTTTCCTAATTTTTGTATGGTCATCTTTCTTTACAGAGGCCAATTCAGTTGGTTTATACATCTTTTAAAAAACAAACAAACAAGCCACATTAATCAGTAGTTACAAACTTACACTAGGCAATTATATACAGTTTTGTGCACTCTACCAAGTATGCTCTTGGAATGCCATTACTGAAGCTGTGATGGTTTATATAGGTCTTATGTATCAGGTGTTTCAATAAGTATTTCTGTTCACAATATCTTTGACCTTTGTCTTACAGTCAACGTTTCTTAGCTTCTTGATTATTTTGTAGCAAGTTACACAGCTCAATAAATCAGTTTTCTAAAATACAGCATGTATTAACTGAAAAACATTGCTTGTCTGAAAACAAACATGAAAACTTGTTTTCTGTAAAACTAAGTTGGTACAGAGAAGTTTGAATTTGCAGCAGTTCTCTGCTCCGGGCTCAAGAGTGTGCCAGACAGTGTCAGTGTTGGCACAGAAGAGGAAATGGCCATGGGATGTGGAACAGCTTCTCTCAACAGCAATCCTGGCATATCAAAGTGAAACTGAAGCTCTAGCGTTCATTCACAAAAATCTGTTTCTCCACCTGAAAATGCTTTTCCCCAACTTAGACACAATGGCAGAAGGTCAAGCTTGTTTCTCCTGGCACAGTTAAACACAACATCCTGAAACCTTGCACTTACCATTTTAGATCCCAGGATAGGGCTGTCATACCAAAGCTTCTTTCTTTTGGAAAAAGGAAAGAAAATCAGCTTCACCTTTCAACGGGTTCTCTAATTAAAACGTCACCTGCCTGAAGGCACACAACGCAACAAACACCCAGGTTGTCAAACCTGAGGGTACTCCCCCCGCAGCAGCTGCAGGCGCGGGGAGCAATGATTTCCACCCACCGCACGTGGAGGGGGAGGAGAAAGCAAAGCCCTCTCGGGTCTCTCGGTACAACCTGGCACCCGAGGCACCGTCACCAGGGCCCCAGGGCCACCCTCGGGGCGCCTCGCGGTGTCTGCCTCTCCCCCCTGAGCAAGGGGGTAGCGCTGCAGCGCCCCGAGCCCCACCGCCCCGCTCACCCAACCCACCCGCTGCCCACAGACCGGTGCGGGCGCAGCCGGGGTACGGCCGGCTCGGCAGGGCGGCTCGGCAGGGCAGGGCAGCCCGCCCGGCCGCGGCTGCGTCAGCCCGCGGTGAGGCCCAGCCCGGCAGGACAGCCCGCCGCCCGCCCGCCCTCCGGCCCGGCCATTGCCCCGCACCTACTTCTTTTTGCGGAGCATCTTCCTCAACAGGTCCCTGGAGCCGCCCCGCGCCGCAGAGGTGCGCAGCGCCCGGCTCCCCCGCGGCACCGCCGCCTCCCGCGCCCGCCGCGCCGCGCCCGCCACAGCGCGGCCGCCCCACATCCCGCCGCAGCGCCCCGGCCCGGCCCGGCCCGGCCCGGCGGGAGCTGCCCGCGGCGCTGGCTCCCCCTGGCGGCGCGGCGGCCCGGGCCCGGCACCGGCGCGGCGGGGCGGGGCGGGCGCGGTTGCGGCTCAGGGCGCGGGATCTCGCGTGTGAGCACAAGGCCGGCAGCCCCGTCCCGTCAGAGGCTGCCGGCGGAGGCCTTGCCAGCTCTCCCCGAGGCAGCCCTTGCGGGGGGAGCCGCCCGGACAGCCCGGCGGTGCCCGCCGGGACGCGGTCCGAGCGGCCTTCGGTGCCGTGTGACCGACGGGCCGCGTGTAGAGCTCGGCGCGTCGCCCCAGGGCAAGGCGACGGACTGGGGAGCTTTTCACCGGCGTTCATCCCGAAATCCTGCCGTTTGCCAAAAAGAATCACTTCTGGTTATTTGAATAAACGAAACCCGTGCATGATGCGTTTTGCCTGCACAACACCCGTGGGCCAGCGACGTGACGAGCGATCAAATCGCGGTTTCCTCGCCGCAGGATGAAGGCGAAAGGCGCTGACACGAGGTGCAGGCTGCTTGACAGGACTGCCTCCTGAGGGGTCGGAAGAGCCGTGAGAGCTGCTCGTCTGCTCCCGTCGCGCCCTCCGTCATGAGGCGGCGTGGTTTTTTGGTGGCACCTCCAATCTGAGGAGTTCCTGCAACGTTTTTCAGCTCTAACAAAGGGCGATCTGTGAAAAGGAAGAGAAATACCAAGCTAGTAACTCACAGAGCACCCTTCTGTTACTTAATCACCTGAAGGGAGGCACAGAAGTATCTACAATTATAATTTAAAATTAAGTGCATGACTCAAGCATACTCAGAGGAGTTCAAACTGCTGACTAGCTTCTGGGTTTTTTTTAATACAACAAATTCTCCAAATGAGTCAGTGTGAATTTTATTCGGCTCAGATAAAAAAAAATTGAGGACATTGTTTCTGTAGGACTTGTGCACGTACTGTGAGAAACGACTGTCGTGCCAACAAACAGGCCCACAGAGATCCTTCAGCACAGCAGTTCATTTATACTCCTGCAAGAATGGGTGACCTAAACAAGTAAGCACACCTGATAGTAAGGTGAATAACTGTGTATATTCCCTATTCCCAACACAAAGTTCCCTCCCCTGTTTCCCCACTGGCTGGGTACTCCAGGGTTTACAGCCCATCTGATGCTTCTAATTATCCTGTAAGTTTCGTGCCCCTGTTTACACATTCCATTCTAGGAGTTTACTTTTTACCTTTTAAGGTTTAATTCTGACCTTTCTTGCCCCCTTGGCTGCCTTCCCAATCACCAGAATGATTTATACCATCTGGTGCCATCCTGTCATGAGGAGTAGCATAAGAGTGACTTTGTTCTGTTTTTCTCATGGCCTTTGCCATGTTCAGGTATCTCAGCTCCCCCAGATGGAACCCAATCAAGTCCCTCAGTTTCTTGGGCCATAAATCACCTCAGTGTCTTTGGAATGCCCACTTCTCTCTTCAGTCACCATAAAGTTTCTTTTCACTAGGGCAGAAACAAACCATTCTCTTCCTAACACTAGGGTGTGAAAACACCACCACATTTCTAACACTAAGATGCAAAAACAACACTACATTTCATTTCTAACATGTACATCATGTACTCCTACTAACAAAATTATGAAACCTCATGTGCTCACAAACTTGTACTTAGTTTGAGCCACACACACACTCATTTATATTTAACTTAAGTACATGTCCTACCTGAGCAAAGGTTCAGGATATGCCACATCCAGAGCAGCTACCTTAATAACTTTGTTTTGAAGGGCTTTCACCAAAGCATCCTGATCCACAGACAGACCTGGGTTACAGTAGGAAGAATACTCTTATTTTCCTGCTCTGTACTGTTCTCCCACCACCCTTCTGGGCGTGGTGGTCAGGCAAACAGCAGGCTAGAGCTGTTCAGGAAGCACAGAAGCCACAGCAGAGAGAGGGTAGGGAAGCAGGAGGAGGAAGCTTGGGTATGTGCGTCAGAGCAGGACAGGAAAGAATTTTAAAAGGCCACAAAACAAAATACAGTTCCAGAATTCCAAGTGGTCCACCGTGGTGTATGTTAGAAACAACATTGCTCCAAATAAATAAAAAGCTTAAGTAGGAGATTATACAAATATACATGGGCTTCTAATACTCCAAGCTCACTAACATTTTAGAGACCTACTGGCTCATAATTACAGGAATGCTTATATGTTTTTCTGAGATATGACCACATCTATAATCTAGTAATCAGAGAATTTACTGAAAATTTCAGAGTGACACTATATTAGAGTTGGGTTTTCCCAGGACTTTTTATGCCAACAAACCATAATGTAGTTTTCTTTGTTCTGCCCCCTACCTCTGCTGATATTACTGAGAGTAGCTGTGGTTTTCATGAGCTCCAGCTTCCTCTTCCCAACCAGTCTGTGCGTCTGTGGGGTCAGGGTCACAGACACCAACACAAAATCTGACTGCTGGAGCAAATAATCTGTCTTCTCACAGTAAATAGCTCCAAAATAGCTCTTTCTTCTTCCTTGTTTCTAAGGGGAAAACCCCAAAATTAAACTGCAGTAGTAAGCAACAAGAAAAAGTTCCAATCACCATTGGAAAAAAGGTTTCTTAATTGTTTTCTTCACTCTGTAGTGCAAAGCAGTTAGCCAGTTATCTGACTGAAACTCAGTTAGGAAAAATGTTAAGCTGTTTCCCACAATACTAAGTGCCTGCACTTAGTGCAGTAATATACCTGCTGGGATAGAAAGTAAGAAATAAGTATTATGCAAATGCTCAGAATAAACAATAAAATAAATTTATTTGTGTCACAGCTTCTGGTGGAAATGGGGGTTCTTTTCCAACTGAAAAGCAAGACTGATGTTTGAAATTAATTCCCTTCCCTGTGAAAACGAACTCATCTGAAAATCATCAAGGAGACCCAAAAGACAGGGGAGGAGTTAAATCTTCAGAAATATGTGTCAGCAGCAGTTTGCTTGCTCTGTGCATCAGTGCTGCTTCACTGAAACCGCTTGCTGCAGGACCTGCTGGTGCATACAATCCTTATCAGGACAAGGTTGGGGCACGTACCAGCCAGCTCCCATCAGATTCACACAAAATAAAAAGATGGGATGGGCCTGATGGGAGCCCATCAGGCATATGTGAAGGCCACATGCACCTCATCTAGAAGACAGCAAACAGGCAAGTTCAGCTCCTCACTGTCAGCTGGCTCTGAAAGGGTGAGATGTCTCAGGGCCTGTGGCCCCGCCTCACCTAAATTACAGGAGTTGTTTTCTCCCAGCCTGTTTCTCCTTTCTTCAGCCTATTGTCATGTCACCAACATGACAGGAAGGCCCAAGAAGCCCTTAGTCAAGGAGTGACCAGTGAGATGTATCTCCCATTCCTTCCTGACTTTGTCTCTGTATAAATTGGAAAATTAATTACTGTCTTGAAGTAAGTGTATGTGCACTGCCACTCCAAATAAAAAGCCAGTGTGAGGACACCACCAGCCCTGGCTGTCCCTGCCCAGCCCCACATGGCTTCCCCACATCCCAGGACTCCGTGGCAGCTCTTGCTGAGGTCATCAGACCCTGCCCCAGCAAGGGTGTGCAGGGCTGCTCTCCAGCTCCCCTCAGCCCTGGTCTGGACCTCATTCTGCCTTGTCACCATGAGTTTGCCTGTTATTTTGGGCTTTTGCGTGAACCTAGCCATGATATGTGGCTCTCACTGCTTCTTGGCACAATATTTAATACCGATAGTGCAGAGAGCACATCATCTTATCTTAACAGAGAGAGAACAGCAGATCAGTTTGACAGTGAAACATACAAATAATGTTTAAGAGCAGTGACAAAATAGACTTGCCATGGAGCTGCAGCCAGCTTTCCCTCAGAAACCTCAATCCCCAGCCAAATAGCGGGGAATACTCTGTCTCAGGGGAGACTGCCATCTGATAGCCTTGGATAGGCCTTGGTAGACATCTCATTGCACACATTAAGGTATTTTCCAACCTAAATGATTCTAAGAATATCCTCTTTGAGAATAAAGCAACTGGGGCAGGCTCAGGAGCTCAGTCACTGCAGCTATTATCCAGGCTACAGGCAGGCCTGTATCTCTCCCAGCTGAGAAACATGAAAATTTTCCTGACAAGGTTACTTGGACTGCAAGTCCCAGGTGACGGAGGCTGCCAAGTACAGCTTCACTATTCTGTTCACTAAACCTGTGCTGGGGTGATCCCTCTTGCTGTGCAGGTGGTCAGCAGCCACTCAACAGGGTGCCTGGCTTCTGCAGCCAGAACAGGTCAGGAGCTGGGAAACACCACTGCTATGGGCACCAGGAATCTCTGTCCTTCCACACTATGAAATGATCAGCAATAGAGCACTACTGTGTCTCTCCTGAGTACTGTAGTGCTTTGCAAAATAATGAATTAAAACATCGTGTCCTCTTGAAACAAACACCTCTACCAAACACATTTTGTTGTGCTGCACATCATGGCAGTTAAGTATAACATCTCTATGAAATGACTAATTAAAAGGTAAAAGTATAATAAAATGTTGTAATAATTATACAAAACCATAAACTGTTCTAGTTATCCTGGTGATGCTTTTGGAGTATCATTTGCTTGCATGTATTTCAAGTTCAGTTAATTTTTAGTGGAAAAATTCATTAACTAGCAAGATGGATTTACAGCATATTAGCTGGATTCTTCAATAAGTTACTTGAATTTTCTTCTTTAAAATAAAAAGTAACAAACCCTAAAATGCTTACACATTCCCTGTTTCACATCAGCTGCTTCCAAGATTGCTGATAAGACATAATGGATGATGTTTTAACTTACTGCTCATGTGACAATACCTGAGGTCAAAGGACCTTGTACCAGAAACAGTGTGGCCAGCAGGACTAGGGAAGTGTGATTGTCCCTTTGTACTGGGCTCTGGTGAGGCTGCACCTCGAATATTGTGCTTGGTCCTGGGCTCTTCACTACAAGAAAAACATTGAAGTGCTGGAGTGTGTCCAAACAAGGGCAATGAAGCTGGTGAAGGGCACAAGTTTTATGAGGAGAGTCAGAGGGAAATGGGTTTGTTTAGCCTGGAGAAAAGGAGGCTGATGGGAGACCTTATCGTTCTCTACAGCTACCTGGAAAGGAGGTTGGAGCGAGGTGGGGGTTGGCTTCTTTTCCCAAGTAACAAGCAACAGAACAAGAGGAAATGGGCTCAAGGTGTGCCAGGGGAGGTTTAGATTGGATATTAGCTAAAAATTCTTTACTGAAAGGATTATCAAGCACAGGAAGAAGCTGCTCAGGGAAGTGGTTGAGTTGCCATCCCTGAAGGTATTTAAAAGATGGGTAGATGTGGTACTTAAGGACATGATTTAGTGGTGAAATTGGCAGTGCTAGTTTAACAGCTGGACTGGAAAATCTTAAATGTAATAGTTTCTTAGGACTAGACTTCTGAAGTACTGCATTAGCCCAAAAGACTTGTGTGATGTAATGTAGTACATTTCCCAGATGAGATGTACAGACTAGCTTAAGCATGAAACTGGATAAGGACACAACATTTCCCATGTCTATGTCATGTATTATAAAGCCACATTATATGTGACCAGGATTCATTGAACCAAAAAAAAGCAGAGGCAGGAAATCTATATTCACCAGTTTGTTATTTCAGGCAAGGTCGACCCAAGTGATGCATTCATTTTCCGTGAATCTAAACCATCATAAAAGATTATCACTAACCTGTCTGCTTGTCGTAGATAAAGCCATATTTCCTAGCAGACTATCGTATCAACACTTTATTCCAGATCATGTTGTCTTTGCCCATCAAAATGTTTTAAAAAAACAAGAATAAATGGAGTGAACTGTAATTGATCATCTCTTTGCTCATGTGGTCACTGCAATTTCGGATCATTTTTTATTAATGGTAAGATTGTGCATTGTGTTTTCCAAGCACAATCTAAGTAGAATGGCAGAGGTGGGAAACAGCATCTAGTAAGCACAGGAAGGTTTCCTTAACTGTATGTCAGTCAATTTGATATTATTCAATAAATATTTATAGATCAAGGAAATCCAGGGAACAAAGGGCTATTTTTTGCAATATAATTTGAAAAGAGGTAGTTGCTTTCTAAAGATGTTTTGGGAAGCTGTCCTTCAAGTGATCATTTCCAATTTGTGGAATGACAAGTTGTTGTGTGTCAACCCATCAGTGCAGTGACTGACAGGTATCCTGTTGTCCAGCATTGTGTCTTCCTCTGTAAAGCACTCCAGTGGCAGGGAACAATTCTGGAACTAATCAGCCCAGATTCTTGAAATATCTGCAAAAGCAGAAGTAAAACTCCAAGCAAATGCCAGGCATGTTCTATTGTTTCATGTAGAAGTGAAATGCAGTACTGTATCTGGTTTATGTTTGCTACTTCATGTCTGGAGAAAAGTTTGCATGTGAAAAAGCTTGTGTGTTTTTTCTAGTTTTAGGGTATTGATTTAATAAGAATTGTGTGGCTTGTTTTTTTCCTCTCTGCTATTTTAGCTTCTTGAATCTTTGTTTTCAACTGTGTTTTCAACTATTGCTTAGCCTTTTATTTTGAAAGAATAAACACAATTTTTTTTTTGTTTCCAAGGTCATACTGGTGACAATGAAAGGTATACTGGGTGTTTGTATCTCAGAGAACAGAGAGGTATTTGGGACAGTCTTTAAATCCTTGCCAGCCTGCTTGCTGCTCCTGAACAGCTGCTATGTCTTGTTTCCCTGAGTTGCAAAAGTAGGTAATATTGTCATATGTTAAATTAGCAGAAGTGTTGTCCCGAAAGCCGGGTCCGTTACCCGCTGTGCAAGCAGCCACTCCACGCACAAAGTCGAGATACTTCCTTTAGTATCCAGTTCTGCACAGAAAAGGGAGCAGGGGGTATTCCACAAAGCAAGCTCAGTTTCCCGAAACACAAGTGCTACTTTTATATCCAAAAATGTGAGAAAAAACTAACATCATTCTATCACTGGCACACACTGGTCAACTAATTCCTCTCTTCCATTTGAAGTGGCAGTGCTCGGGAATTTCACTACACCTGCTCAAAGAGTAAGGGGCTTGTTGTTAGTAGGGGTCCCTCTAGCCTGTGGGTATGAATTTTAGTATGCTCATGGCTCATTAATATATTAATATACTTGTTTCAATTACTCAATGTGTTTTTCACTGCTCAAGACTGTAACCAAGATAAGGTGTGGGGAGTGCTCCTTTCCATCCCTTCCATCTGCCCTGCAGGTGTCCTGCAGTCCTGTCTCGTGGTCAGGCTGTTGACTAGTTAAGAGAGTGTTTTTCTCTAATTGGAGTCTGGTTTTGTCTAATTCTTACTGTTCCACTGTTATCTAGGCCCTGTTTTTATTCTGCATGTCCCTTATGTTCTCTTTTATGTGATTTTTTCCCAAATGTGATTTTTTCCCCTATAAATTTTTCTTTTTTTCAATTAATAGCTGACATCACTGCCACTTTGAGTTCTATATTGGTTTATTTGTCTTTTGGACTTGTATTAATACAACAGAGAGTACATAAAGACAACTGGGAGGACAGCATACTTTCCTACAAAGCTTTAGCGAGGTGGGTGAGCATTCTTCTATTTAAAGATAATACTTTCCTGTGTAATTTGAATGATTAACCATATTAGAGGTGTTGTTCCTAGTGGAGGTAAGCCAAGGTGTTAGTACATAACTCAAATTTAGAATGATGTGGCTATTTTATGTAAGGTGCACGCTGTATATATCTATACAAGCTGAAATTGCAGTCAGAGAGGTACACAATTGGTACCACAGCTAGCACTGAGCTGCAATAACTGGGCCTTCAAGAAGGCAATTCATCAAGAAGTTTAGAGAGTGTCTTGGGTAAATCACCAACTTGGCAGAGAAGACTTGAGGTCTACAAAGATAATTGGAGCTAAGGAATGCAGGAGGTAATAAAGAAGGAACAAAGTCAAGAAGATTGATGGCTAAACCAGTCTGGAGCAGTTGAAGCTGTAGAAGTTGTGATATTGTGTCCTTTCGGTAAAAGTAGCTCATTATAATATCATTATAATATTAAAGATCACACCCCCAGGTCAAAAAGACCCCTGCCCAGGTGAAGACCCCTCCCCTGAGCATGCATTGATAGCAGAAAAAGTGATGTAACTATACATTCATCATTAACTAATCACTATAAGGAGGATGGACTTGGAAACACACTAACTGTTAAAAACAAAGTTCCGTGTCATGAAAATTTTTCTTTGGTGTGCTTGATTTGTGGGAAGGCACCAAGCACCCAGCTTTGTGCAAACCAGCAGTAAATAATGATGTCTCCTTCCTAAAGTGGTCTTTTTGTCTGCGTTTCTGGAGCTATCTCAAAGCAGTAACAATAGGATTTAGATTTTTTTCTATAATAATTGCAGTAAGAAAAACAATTTGTCAAAGTATTTTTTTTTTCTTTAGGGTAGTGAAGCTCCCTTATATACATCTTTTCGAATATAATTATTCTTGTAAATATCCAAAAGCAGTGATACAAAGGAAAATGTACAGATTTGGACTGTAATGTGCATGTGTTTTTGTAGACTTTTGTGTTCCCATTATTTACAGAATGGTGCTGGAGGCTTAGAGGGCTCCCAGTGTTCTTCCAAATAATTTCACAAAGTTGAAAATCTGAAGGTAGACTGCACATAAATTTGGTATTATATAGTAGCATGTTCATATTGAAGACTAATTTTCCAAAGTGCCAGAACTTTAAATTGTCCTCTAAAATCCAGTCTGTTTTAAATAAGTGCTTCTGAGTATGTTTCTGAAAACTGAGTTTTGCCTCAGCATTTTGTGTCTCAGGAGCTAATTTAAATGGAGACTTTCTTATGGAAAGTCACAAATATTTCTAGCAGGTATCTTACTTTGATGTTTTTGATAGCAAATAGAATGGGAACAAACTGAATTATGTAATCTAAATTACTATTTCTTTAGGACTAGGGAGCCTAGTGATAGTCATAGGATATTCATTAGTAAATTCAATAGAAATATAGCTTAATAAAAATTTACTAAAATAATGAATTTGCTATACTAAGGGCTGCTTTTAAAACAAGGTGCTTTGTGAAACTATCAGTCAGCTATGCCAAGCATCCTGTAGGTTGTGATAACATCAAGTCTTCTAAGAACCTGTGGCCCCTACAGACAACACTCATGTGGACTCTGACCCACCTGGGCAACCTACCAGCGGGAGACTGGAGACTGGAGACAGGACCAAGATGAGAGACCAGGACAAAGATGACAAAGAACTAGAATCAACAAAGACCCCCACAGGAGACCCTCGAGCACGCGTAATTACAAAGATAGCCAAATCCAGGAAATAAAATGACTATGTACAAGAATTCTGGGAACTCATTGACATGGAACTGAATATGCATGTTTTTGGTGTATATTAGTTGGGGTGTTTCACTAACTCGTTGGAGCACTCATGGTGGAGAATCCCCAGTGCTGCCCAGCACTACAATAAAGCTCAGTAACAGCTTGTTTGTTGTTATTGAGTCTTGATCTCGGAATCCTTACCCAGCCACACCCAGCCTCCCACTGCAGTGAGGAGTGCTGGAAAGCAAGAGGGGTTGGAAGCTCCAAATTTTTGTTTCACTAGGAAGAAGTACACTGGCAATCAGAAGTTGTTTTTTCTGAGCTACTTAAAGCTTGCATGCATCTGTCAATGGTTGGAAGCGAAAAGTAGTGTGTTCCTCCAATTTGCAAGGAATTAAAATGTAAAAGCTAATTTTTATTGACATATGAGACCAAGCCATACCTTTCCATGCCCACTTGGAATAGGTTTCCCTTAACAGGGAAACTTTAGAGCTGATGGGGGCAAAGGGAAGAATGAAAACGGAGCTGTGATACCCTTTTGCACATCAGCTAGGAAGCAACTGCTTCCTCTGTTATCTTGTAGGTAGCCTTCTCTGTTTAAATGCCGAGGTGAGGCATTATAATGATGTTATTTAATTGTAATAATATAGGATCTCTAGAAGAAAGGGGGAAAAAAGAGATACTTAAGTTACTCACTCTTGTTCATCTAAATAAAGTCCCACTTTAGCTTTTGCACCGTATTTAAAGTTAATGTAATGTAATTTTACAAGTCTCACATCCATATAACCTGATTGTAATGAATAAAATCCTGTTTGTTAATCAAATCAGGCTTTCTTAAAGGCTGGTGAAAAATTACAGTGTTTTGACACTTCACATACCTAAATCACAGATATCTGGTGTGCTTTGACACTTCAAAGGGAAGAGCTAAGTTGTGTGATAAGCTGTAAAGGGTCACCCATAGGACACCGATGAAGATGAGGAGCCTTCAGCCTCACGACCACCAGGAGGCGGGATAAGACCAACCTCCTAGCAACACGTCGCTCAGACACAGAATATACCAGAAAGGCCACATATACGGAAACCAGAAGAGTACATAATCAGCTACTTTCGGGAAGTGGGCGTGCGCCGTTGGCGGAGCAAAGACTCCCCGGTCGCCCAGCGCTGTTTTGCTTGCTGCCGCTTGCTTAATAAACTAATTTGATTAATTGGACTGGTTCCTGTCAATTATTGGGCCGCAAGCTATAACACTGATCACCTGTGTTCAAGTAATTTTGGACATTAAAAGGAGATGTTAAGAGTTTATACTCCGTTCTTTTCCCCAGAAACAGACTTTTGCCAGCAACTTGAACTATGTCAAAAGAGAGCATTAAGCTCTCCTGACACATTAACCCTACACAGTGGTCAGAGCTGTAGTTAACAAACTCAGATAATAACCACTGATGTCCCTGGAACCCAGACATAATAGGAGCAAACTTCCCCCAGCCCAAAATTCAGCCAGCACAGTGAACTCCATGACGCACAGTTCCGTCTTCTTACAAAAGCTGAGTAGCTCCTGGGCTCAAGAGATCTGCAGCACTTCAGCCCTGTACTGAGAAAACAAGCCTGTGGGGAAAGAAACCTCGGGGCAATGCAGCAGGTCTAAGAATGGAAATGGAAGGCTCAAATAGTTTCCACCTATTCACGATGTGTTTCACCTTCAAAGAAAGCAATTTTTTAAGTGAAGCACTGCTGCAGCTTCATACAGAGATTCTTCGGAGGGGGTTTCATGCTCCCCTCTGCACACAAGCCTCTGCCTGCTGTTTCCTGGGCCCAGGCTTCCCTTGGACTTCTTATCAGATGCAACATCTGGGCTTAATCCCATTGTTATTCACGGCACTTTTACACAAACCCGGCGCTGGGGTGAGTGGGGCTGCCAGATCCTTGCCTGCTGCAGGGATGTCTCCTGCCTCAGCAGAGCTCACCCACCTGTCCGGAGACAGAAGCAGAGATGGTCACCTGGTCAGGTGACATCCAAAGCTGCGGCCCTGATCACACCAGTCTGCAGAGCTGTCACCAGTGCCTTTCGGTCAACTGGTGGCTATTAATGGTCACCATGTATTACCATTAATGGCCACTGGGCCATTAATGAGGGCGCCCTCATTAATGTTTATAAATACTTAAAGGGCGAGTGTCAGAAGGACTGAGCCAAGCTCTTCTCAGTGATGTCCAGTGACAGGACAGGGGGCAATGGGTGCAAGCTGGAGCATAGGAGGTTCCACATAAACAACAGGAAAACCTTTTTCACTGTGAGGGTGACAGAGCACTGGAACAGGCTGCCCAGAGATGTCGTGGAGCCTTTTTTGCTGGAGACATTCAAAACCCTCCCAAATGCAGTCCTGTGTGATGTGCTCTGGGTGATCCTGCTCTGGCAGGGGGGTTGGACTGGATGGTCTTTCGAGGTCCCTTCCAACCCCTAACATTCTGTGATCCTGTGATTCTGTGACCTACTGCACCTGGTTTGGAATAAGAGTGTCTCTGAGTGTCATTTGCAGGTAATAATCTGAGAGTGAAAAGGTAATAAAAGGGGAGAGAGAGAAATGTTATATATTAATATATAAAATTCCCAAAAGTGAATTTTTCCCCTCCAAATTTTTCTTGTTTCAATTAATAACTGACATCATATGTATCAGCTGTGTGGTGGATGCAACATAGTGCTGCATGTAACAACAGGAGCTGGCTCATACATCCTAGTCATACTGGTCAGTGGTTCCAGATGGTATCTCAGCTGATGTTAATGACTGCTATGGGTTTCATCAGCTCTCTTTTACCAATCACCTTGTGTGTCTGAGGTGTCAGGCTCACCACCACCACCACTAAATCTGCCTGCTGGAGCAAGCTGTGCATGTTTTCACAGTAATTGACACTGACAGGTTGCTCCTCTTGTTCTTTCCTGGTGAGGAAAAAAAATAAGATGCTGTATTTCAGGGCATCAGTCATGAACGTGCCCTGAAAGCAGGGTCCATCACCCAGTGTGCAATAAGCTGATCCGCATACAAGATTGAGATAGTTGCTTTAATTTCCAGTTCTGCACAGAAAAGGGAGCCCGGTGGTATTCCACACAGCAAGCTCAGCTTCCTGAAACACACATTTGTATACGGAAATATGTAAGATTAGTTTATATTCTATCACTCATATACCTGATCAGTCAACTAGTTCTTCACTTCCATTTAAAGTGACAGTCCTTAAATTTTCACTACATATGCTCAAAGAATAGGGGGCTTTTCATTAGTAGAGTTCCCTCTAGCCTATGAGTGGGTATGCTAATAGTACATTAATATGCTCAAGAGATGTTAATACAGTAAGTCCAACTAGTCACTGTTTTCAACCTAGTGATATTTTCACAGCAAAGTAAGTTATGGAAATACTGTCTTTCATCCCTTTCACCTGTATTGCAGGCCTGTTTCTCAAGGATGGGTTGTTGACTCCTTGGGACATGTTTTTCTCTAATTTTTGCTGGTTTAGTGTTATGTATGCTCTGTTTTTATTCTATGTCTCTTTGTTCTCTTATGTGATTTTTACCCAAAATTTTACTTTTTTCAATTACTAACCGACAACAACAGTATTTTCCTCAGTAATGGCACTGGTATAAAAACTAAAGGACCTGATTACCACATTTATGTAGCAAACAGGTGGTAAACAAAGGTGAATTTAGTCTCAGCTGACTGTTCCCTTCTGGAAGGCTTCAAGTCCAACAGTAGGGAATGACTGCATGCCTGTCTTTCAGCCACTGCAGTGCACGGTCCAGAAGCTTCTTTTAAAGTTTGCAACTGGAAATCCAGTTAAATACTTGGTAAAATTCCTGCTGGTTTTGATGTAAAGAAGACAGATCAGCGTGACCAATGGAAGGGGATGTTTACTTGAACTTATCTCAGCATGAAGAAAAGTTGAATGAAAGATCCTTAACCACTAATCTCTTCAATCTTCAGCCGCAAACAAATCAGATAACAGATTAAATTAATCAATTAATCAATTAAACATACTGTTAACTCAATTCTTTAAAATTATATATATATATATATACATTTTTATTTATTTATATATATAATTATATATATATATAAAATACCCTCCCTCAGGCTGGAAGGACCCCTAGTCACAAAAGCCTCCCACCCTCTGAGCATTCCTAGTGAAAAGTAGAAGCGTTACCACTAGAAGTGGAAGAACTAGTTAACCAGTCATGTAGATAAATGAATTGGGTATACCTAGAGAGAAGATAAGTGTGCAATTTTGGTGTATAAAATAAACCCTTTGTTATGGGTTTGAATAATGTTTGTTGCACCAATTAATAGGCCCAAACAGATCCTTCAGCGAAGCAGTTTATTTACACTCTTGCAAGAATGGGTGACCTAAACAAGTAAGCACACCCATAGTAAGGTGAATAACTGTTTATATTCCCGCTTCCCAACACAAAGTTCCCTCCCCTGTTTACCCACTGGCTGGGTACTCCAGGGTTTACAGCCCATCTGATGCTTCTAATTATCCTGTAAGTTTCCTACCCCTGTTTACACATTCCATTCTAGGGGTTTACTTTTTACCTTTTAAGGTTTAATTCTGACCTTTCTTGCCTTCTTGGCTCGTCTTCCCAGCCATCAAAACTATCTATACCATCTGGTGCCTTAAGTGACTTTGTTCTGTCTTATCTTGGGCCATAAATCCTGCTCCATGTACCTGGGAAGGTTCAGATACCTCACCTCCCCCTGTTACTATGGATGGAGCTCAATTAAGTCCCTCGGTTTCTTGGACCACAATCACCACAGGTGTCCCTGGAGTGCCCAGATATCTTACTTTTCAGTCACCATAAAGTTTAATTAAATTTTTCTCATTATGGCAGAACCAAACTATTATGGTGCAAAAACAACACTACATTTATAACAATTCCCCCTTCTTTTATTTACACTACTGTTGCTTTTCGCATTATCTCAAGTTGTTGTTCTGTAAGATGCCTCTAGTTCAGACAACATGATTTCACATCTCTCTTCAGGGGAGAGGCAGTCTGGATTATTTTCATAGAATAATAGAATCATAGAACTATTCAGGTTGGAAAAGACACTTGGGGTCCAACCATCATCCCTACTCAACAAAGCTCTTCCCTAAACCATATCCACCAACACCACATCCAAACAACTCTTATACACATCCAGGGATGGTGACTCAACCTCTCTGGGCAGCCTGTTCCACTGTCTAACCACTCTTTCTGTGAAAAAAAATTTCCTAACGTCCAGTCTAAACCCTCCCTGTTGCAGCTTGAAGCCATTCCCTCTTGTTCTGTCACTAATTACCTGTGAGAAGAGACCAACCTCTCTACAATGTCCTTTCAGGTAGTTGCAGAGACAGATGAGGACTCCCCTCAGCCTCCTCTTCCTCAGGCTAAACATTTCCAGCTCCTTCAAGCGTTCTTCATAAGATTGATTCTCTAGGCCCTTCACCAGCTTCATTGCCCTCCCCTGTACTCACTCCAACACCTCAATATCTCTCTTGAATTGAGGTGCCCAAAACTGGACACAATACTCCAGGTGTGGCTTCACCAGTGCTGAGTAGAGGGGGACAATCACCTCTCTCCTTCTGCTGGTCACACTGTTTCTAATACAAGCCAGGATGACATTGGCTTTCTTGCCCACCTGGGCACACTGCTGGCTCCTACTCAGCTGCTTGTCAATTAGAACCCTCAGGTCCTTTTCTGCCAGACACTGTCCAGCCACACTTCCCCAGCCTGTAGTGTTGCCTGGGGTTGTTGTGGCCCAAGGGCAGGACCCGGCACTTGACCTTGTTGAAGCCCAGACCATTAACATGAGCCCAACGATCCAATCTATCCAAGTCTCTCTGTAGAGCCTCCCTATCCTCATGCA
This sequence comes from Apus apus, assembly GCF_020740795.1. Taxonomy (NCBI): domain Eukaryota; kingdom Metazoa; phylum Chordata; class Aves; order Apodiformes; family Apodidae; genus Apus; species Apus apus. Next base: position 59,717,457 of record NC_067283.1, read on the forward strand.
GATCAACACTCCCACCTAGCTTGGTGTCATCTGCAGACTTATTGATAATACACTCTATGTCCTTATTGAGATCATCAATAAAGATGTTAAACAGAAACGGTCCCAACACTGAGCCCTGAGGAACACCATTTGTGACTGGCCCCAGCTGGACTTGACTCCATTGACCACCTCTTTGGGCCCAACTATCCAGCCAGTGCTTGATCCAACAGATCGTGTGATCATCCAGGCCATCAGCAGCCATTTTTTTTATGAGAGTTCTATGGGGAACCGTGTCAAATGCTTTTTGGAGGTCCAGACAGACAATATCCACAGCCTTTCCCTCGTCCAATAGTCGGGTCATCAGGTTATAAAAGGAGATCATCTTGTTCTTCTAATAGTAGCATTGTATTAGTGTACAGAGGTGGATTTAAGGGCATTTCCTTTGAGAAAGCAGTTTCAATGAGATGTTGAACAAGTTCTTGTACACATGGGATTATGCAGCTTCCTATTGCAATCAGAACCCCTGACACTATCTTTTTAAGGATGTAAGGATGGAAAATACCATCCCCTTTCATTTCCCAAGCCAGGATTCTAATCATCCAGTGAGCGAACTATCTATTCCTGAATTTTCTGCTAATTCATCTGCTAAAGCAGTGAGTCCTTGCAGTGCTTTAGTTATTGTACCATCAGGGGCAGTATTATTTGGGATAAAAGTACAGCACCTATTCCCTAGCATTACACATACACCTCCCTTTTCAGCCAGTATCATGTCTAAGGCTATTCTGTTTTCTCATGCCATCCTTTTGCTGGCATCCGGTTGTTCTGCAATTCCTTTGACTGCATCTCTCATATAATTGATGAAACTTTGTTGGTTATAATAAATATAATTTGTCCAGTCCATATTTGTGTTGATTGCTACCCACCAGAACAGGAAGGGTTCAAATCCTGCAGATATCTGGTTTCTAGCTTTGTGCTCATCAGGAACTCCCCTGGGGACCCCAGTTGCATCGATGTAAATCCTATCATCAAAGATACCCTTTTTGTTCTTTCCCTCCCAGCATGTGGCTCTTTTATGTAAGCCAGGGTGAAGGAATGGTACCTTTCCAATTGTAAAGGAGCACAGACCTTAGAATTTTTCCTCCACAGTACCACCACAGATCTGCCCCGGGGACACTCATAGCTGAGTAGTTTCCTGCTTTGTCACCAGTCACATTCAGTGACTCAATACACATCTCCAAATCTCTGAGATACCTGGCAGCATTCACATCCTGTCGTGAGAGACAAGCTGTATGGTTACCAGGCACTACAAAGAAAGCAGGAGGCACTCTGAGGACTTTGATCTGCACAGCAGGAAAAAGCAGCGAGAGACTTACAAGCCTCATCACCCCATGCAGTCTGTCTTGGTATAAAGCAATAATGCATTTCATTCCTTGTGGGTCCTTGCTCCAACCTGATGGGAAAGGAACTATTTGTGCAGTAGGGCTCCCTGAGGCACAAGCATAACAGTTACTTTGGTTTAGACCTTGTACTGTGTATTTGACCCATTCTACCCAGGCATTTGTTTCAATTTCAAAGGTTTGCTTTATATCCTTGACCTCTGTTAAGGTCACTACTTTTGGATCATTTGGAGGAATCCAGGTTTTTATTTTAGGAAAAATAGTAGGACGTGCCTTTTCCAATTCAGGCTTTAACTTCCACACTGTTCTAAACCTTCCCAATGGATCAGTACCAGTTATTTCAGCTCCAAACCCATATGTGCGATTAACTTCTTTGTCAATTTTTGTAAGACTGATGATTAGAGGATTACATTGTAGATGCTGACAGTTGGGATCAGATGTTCCCTTAAACATCGAGTTGGTTTTTCAGAGGCTTCCCCTGACTACAAGGGGCTGTCCATCCCTGAGCAGCAGTCATGAACCATACACTAGACCATTGCCCACATGGCTTGTGTACTGCTGAACCACTTTCAGGATACAACTATTTATCCACGTGTCTCAACTGCCTCTGGGATTCTAAGGGTCCACAATCCAGTATCTGGCATGCATCAAACTGTGTGGCTTGGTGAGTGCTCTTTTTGGTTATATTCATCCACAATTTGACTGGATAGCCCTGATATACTGCAGCCCTCATGTATTGAAACCCTTGGATGTTCCACAGACAACAACTCACTATTAATGATCATCCCCCCTCATTTTCACTAAATGGTTCTCTTCTCCTTTTATGCCCCTATGTTTTCCTATACAACAGATAAATATTAACCCAATAACTATAATAATCAAGATTGCTACAACCACTACTTCAGTTATCATTGTTTCATACTTATTGCTTCTTCAGTTTAAAGCACAAGGGGTTTTCAGCTGGGTAGGCGCACCACTGTTCTTTCTCGAGTGGAGGCTCTACTGGTCCTTTGAGTTGGGTATAATGAGTCCACCCTTTCTCAGCTGTCTGGACAGCAGTCTCTGTAGTCAATAGAACTTGAGATGGTCCCTCCCAGGTCAGTTGGAGTTTGGCTTACTTCCAAGATTTAACCAGGACCCAGTCTCCAGACTGAAATGGGTGCACTGCAAATTCCAAATGTGGAGTCTGTGCCAGGAGCCCTTGATGCCTGAGGGAGGACAAAGAAGACAACAACCCGAGTATATGGTTCTTCAGAAAAATATCTTTAGTTTCAAATTGCGGAAGTCCACCACTTTTGCCTAAATCCGGACAGTATCTCGTAAGGTGACACTCCTGTGTCTTTGCAAGGAGCAGTCTGGATTCTTAGCAGAGCAATAGGTAGACACTTAGTCCAAACCAATTTAGTTTCCAGCACTAACTTTGACAACTGCTTTTTCAAGGTCTGATTTATTCTTTCTACCTTTCCAGACAAGGGAGGATGCCAAGGGGTATGGAAATCCCAAGAAATCCCCAGGCTGTTCATTAAGTCCTGTAACACCTTGGAGGTAAATGTCTTCCCTGATCTGAATCTCTATTTTCCACTCTCCCATATCTGGGAATGATCTGCTCCAGGATTACTCTGTTGCTGCAGTGGCTGTGTTGAGGGGAAATACTTTTACCCACCCTGTTAGATGATCTATCAGAACCAGCAAATATTTAGCTTGGCCCATCTTTGGTAATTCAGTAAAGTCAATCTGAATATTCTGAAAGGGTCTTAAACCTGGAACTTGCCCCCCTGTAGGTTGCCTTTTTAGCACCTTTTTGTTGCTTTTCCTACAAACCATACATCCTTCACAAATTTGCTTAGCTGTTCCCCAGTGACTTCCTGATGCTGAACAGCTAATGGTTTGTTTGTTTAACTTTTCTCTACCATATGCGAATAACCATTTTCCATTTTGTTCTGTTGCCCCCAGTTCCTTGATAGCTTCTTTTCCTTTTTCTTCAAAAATTGGGTTTGTCATTGGAGCTGGCACCTCAGGAGTGAGATAATTAATTGTTATTACTTCGGACTGTAGGACTGCTCGACCAGTTTCATCTGCCAGCCTGTTCCCTATAGTTTGTGGGGAGTTTCCTTTCTGGTGCCCATTAACATGTACTACAGCTACCTCTGCCTGCAGCATCAGATTCTGCAGCACAGGCTGAATAAGTTCTCCATGGACCAACTCCTTCCCTTTACTGTTTATCAGCCCCTGCTCCTCCCAGATTTTCCCAAAGGTATGCACTACTCCAAAGGCATATCTGGAATCAGTGTAAATCGTTCCTTCCTTGCCTTCTAGCATCAGTAATGCTTGGTTGAGAGCATATAATTCACATGTTTGGGCTGACCATCCATTGGGTAATTGCCCCATTTCTTTAACTTCACTGCTTACCCCTTCTACAATAGTATGCCCATTGTGCTGCTTTCCCTGAACTACTCTTGAGGATCCATCTATGAACAGCTGAAATCCTGCATGCAAAGGTGTATCTCTAAGATCTGGTTAGACCTTGGTTTGGTATTCTATTATGTTCAACCACCTGTGTTCCAAATGAGTCCTCATTATCACCCTTCCATAGAAAGAAGGCAGGGTTCAGACATAACTCTATTAAAAGTCAAATCATCCTTTTCAATCAATGTAGCCTCATATTTCAGGATCCTAGAGTCTGTCAGCCACCTTCCAGCCTTCTGAGTCAGAATTGTTTTTACTTGATGTGGTGTGCTTACAGTCAATTTTCCCCCAAAAGTTATTTTCCTGCTTTGTCTTACCAAAAGGGCAATGGCTGCCATTGCCTGCACACACTCTGGCCAACCCCAGGATACTGGATCTAAAAGTTTAGACAGATAAGCCTGGAACAGGCTGCCCAGAGAGGTTGTGGAGTCTTCTTCACCGGAGACATTCAAAACCCGCCTGGACACGTTCCTGTGTGATGTGCTCTGGGTGACCCTGCTCTGGCAGGGGGGTTGGACTAGATGATCTTTCGAGGTCCCTTACAACCCCTAGGATTCTATGATTCTATGATTCTATGATAAGCCACCGGCTGCTGCTTCCCCTCCCCCCCCCCGCTTCTTGGATGAGAACTCCCAAAGCTGCTCCTTCATCCACCATGGCAAACAGACAAAAGGGTTTATCTAAGGATGGCAGAGCCAAGACAGGGGCAGTTATCAGACTCTGCTTTGATTCTTTGATTAGTTTTGCTTCATTATCAGTCCAGATAAGGACGTTGGGTTCCTCTTCTAGTAATTTAAGGTATAACTCTTTTGCCCTTAGTGCATAGGCTTTAATCCACAGGCAGCAATATCCAATTAGACCTAGAAAATGTTTCTTTTTTTTTTTTTTTTTTGTCTGGGGAAGTGGCAGATCTACAATTCCCTGGATTATTTCAGGGTTAATTCTCCACTTTTCTTCTGAAATAAGGTGTCCCAAATATTTAACCTCTTTCTCCACATATTGGAGTTTTGTCTTTGAGACTCATAGGCCCTGTTTCCCCAAAAAGTTTAAAAGTGAGTCTGTGGCTTGTTTTACTTCTTGTGCATTTCTTACTGCAACAGTAAAACCCCTAGAGGTGGTTCAAAATGATCCAAAACTTGCTCCAGCACTTGCTCAAATAAATTAGGAGACTCTGTGAACCCTTGGGACAAAACTTTCCACCTAAGCTGTTATTTACGCCCTGAGGATCTTCCCATTCAAAAGCAAACAGGTCCCAGCTTTCTGGGTCTACTGGGCAGGCCCAGAAAGCATCTTTGAGGTCTATGACACTAAACCATTGGTGTTCCTGTGATATTTTACTCATCAATGTATAATGGTTAGGGACTAGAGGGTGCTGGACTTTAACCATTTCATTAATTTTCTTCAGGTCTTGCACCAGTCTATAAGATCCATCAGACTTCAGTACTGGTAGGATAGGTGTATTAAAAGGAGACATGCAGGGTTCCAATAGCCCATCTTTGAGCAAGGTTTTAATTACTGGCTGAAGACCCTTTTTCCCTTCAATAGGGGTGGGATATTGCTTTTGCCTTCCCACCTCATGTGCTTCTTGCAATGCAGTTTTCAAAGGGGTTATTTTCAAACCTCCCCTGTTACCATCTCTGACCCACACTATGGGATCTATGCCAGCCTCATCTTGTTCTGTTAATACATTCATAGAAATAACCATACATTCTAAGCGAGTTCTGATTTGCAAGCCCAATTGTATAATCATGTCCCTGCCCAATAGGTTACCACCTGCCTCAGGAACATACAGCAACTGTCCCTGGGCTTTTCTATTCCCAAATTTAAGCTTTGTAGAGTCAAAAGTAGGGACTCCAAACCTTTCCCCTTCTATTCCTGTGACAAGTACGAGTTGACAGGTTAATTCTAGCCCCGGAGGGACATGGTTTAAAGAGGTTTTGCCTGCTCCTGGATCTACCAAAAAGTTTAGCTCTTCTTAAGTATAAAGGTTCCAGCTTTATATTTATCAAGGGCTCTAGGTGGGACTTAGAGAACCCCTGATCCCATAATTCCTGAGTTTCAAAATTAATCATTGGAATCGCTCTTTCTTCCCTCTTCAAGTCTAAGCATTGCCTTTTGAAATGCTCCAGCTTGCCACAGTTATAACATTCAGCTGATGGAAGGCTACCAGACAATCCTTGCCCTGACTCTCTCCTACTTTGTTCTGTGTACTTCTTGCTCTCATTCTCCATTCCCCCTGCCATCAGCCCTGTTTCCACTCTCTCTCTCTGTTGCACTATGGGTTCACATCTCTGCTTCACAACTTGGTTCATTGTGCAAACTATGATTTTAACCTCCTGTTTGTTTCTCTTCCTCCCGGTTCACATACACTTTCTGTGCTTCCCTCAATAAATCTTCTAGCAGTTTCTCACATTATTTTGAACATCTGGCTATGCCTTAGTAACAAAATGCACTTTTAACAATCTCTGGGGCACAGGATCCTCAGGGTTCATCCTCAAATATTTCCTCATCTGATCCTGTAATCATTGTAAAAAGAGTGATGGGGACTCATCCTTCCCTTGCTGGACCTCAAATGCCCTCATAAAATTTTGGGACCTTGGGCCAGCCTCTTTAATCGCTCGTATTATTAGTTCTCTCAGGTCTTTCATATTATTCTGGTGTACAGGGTTATTATTATCCAAATTGGGATCCACACTGGGGAATTTTTGCTCCACTGGGACTATCCTTTGCTCAGGGGGGTTCCTCCTTTCCCATTCCTGCATAGCTGCCCGTCTGATCATTCCCCATTCTCCACTAAACATAATATTCAGGATAGACATCAATTCTGCCCAGGAATAATAATTAGGACCCAAAAATTGATCCATTTGTTCGGATAAGCTGACAGGGTCCTCAGTAAGTGACTTCATTTCTTTTTTTCAAGTTCCACACCTCAGTGCTTGTCAGCCGGGCACTGACATATCCCACCTGTCTGGGACCAAGAGGTACTTCCCAGAGAGGAAACACATTCCACCAAGCCCCTCCATCGGTGGTTGCCCCCTTGGATGGGAAAACTCTTCAAATCTCTTTTACGTTGTCCCAATTCCTTTATCAATTTTAGACAATTTATCAAAGGGGGAGCACTCGCAGCTTCCTTGTAAACGCTGTCATAGTGCTCAGGGTTTCATGCAGGGGGTGGGGAATTCACAGGGGTTGGAGAAGGAGGAGGGAAATTTACAGCACTCTCCCGGTGCTCGGGGTTGTGAGGATGGGGAGGAGAGTTAACAGGACCGTCCTGGGGCTCAGGGTTTTGTGCAGGGTTGCAAGGGGGAGCTAAACATTTTAAGGGGTCCTAGGGTTGAGACTTCTGATCTTCCCTGTTACCTACTTTCATAGTGAATATATGCTCTGTAATACACAAAATGGGTCCATCCAGCACAGGGCATACTCACATTCCTGCAAAGAAAAAGGAGTTTTTGCATTTACATAAAAATTTAAATCCTGACACAGCCAACTATTATCTGAGTGATGTGAGGAAACACTTAACGTATTTCTCTTTTGTTTTGGCCCTGTTCCCTTAGTTCTTGCTATATTCCTGACATAATTCCTTGAAAAAGAAATACTAACTACCTAAAAGAGAGTCTCTGCTGTAACTAGAGTCAAGACGTATCTTTACCTCCGTGTCCTGTTGTGGTACAAAATATTAGTTTCAAACACATTGGCTCTCAGAGCAATATGATATTGAATGCTGCACATGCCAATGATCCCCAGAGTAGCTCCAGTAATTTCAATTCCCAGAAAATTGGCTTCACTGAGGAAACTGCAACGTGATACCCTGCAAGGAAAACGTTTCAATATAAGACATGAAAGGGGTCCAACACAGAGGAACAAGGCAAAAGAGTCTGGCCTTGTCACACTTTTAATGGTTACCAACACACAATTCTAAAGAGCAATAGCTTTTATAATGTTCTAAATTACTCCCTATTATATCACCTTTCCCTGCCACACGTATGTGACATTTCCTTTTATTCTTACCATCCTACAAAAAGCCTTGTGATGTAAGCTCCCCTAAAAATCCTTTTACTGCTTTAGACTCATAGAAATATTGCCCTGTTCTGCATCAACAATCAAAATAATTATTGACAGTAACACTGAAGAGTTTGAAAATGTAATGTGGAGAATAACAGCAGATGTTGGTTTTGCTATTTAGACTAAGTACAGTTTTCCTATTCACCTCTGCCACTCTCCTTGGAAAGAAAAGTGTGCCTTCTTTAAAAATCACTACTTGGTAACTTCCATAATTATCTGGTAAACATGCAAAAATTTGGATAGGTCTACAACACAGGTATACTTATATGCACAGAGAGTACACTTACTAGTCTGCTAGCAAAGTGACAGGCTTTTGGTATGTCAATCTTCTGATATTGCCAGCTCTTCTAAAACATGTTAATATTGTGAAAGTAGGAAAAAATGCCTCAGAACAAAACTCAGTCGTGCAGCACTATCAGAAATGACACCAAAGATAGTTTATGTAGATGAGAACAAGAAATTAATCTTTTAATCTGTTTCCTCCTTGTGGAGGAAGCTAGAAAGGATGCTACTAGCAGAAACTGGAACAAGCTGCCTTGCTGCTCTCTAATGCCCTCTAAATTCCCTATTTTGCCACCAATCCATTTCAGTCCCTGAGAATATGCCCATGCCCCTGTCAGCCTCAGCTTTCAGCATATACCTTTATTCTGTGCCTGTGCTCTCCGCCACAATCTAATTTCTTCTGCCACCCTGTGATTGCAGCAATTGACCAATTTTTGGCATTCCCCCCCTTTTGGTCTATAGCACTGTAACGCTGTCACATCAAGAAGCATGTTTTATGTCAGCCAAATGTCATAGTTACTGAATACGTCCTGATGAAGAAGGTAATGAAATTGGAAGTTTGTATATGTAGGAAGCACACTTCAGTGTGTTGTTCATCTGAAACCATTAAATCAAGTCTAAAAACTAAATTCCAGCAGCAAAGCCATCCCAGTATCTGCTGTGCTGCTGGAAACAGGACGTAGCCATCTTCACACCAAAGGCAGCTATAAACTTCAGATCCAGGTGATCTATCCCCAGTCCTGAATTTGCAATCACTTTCAGGTTTGGCAGGCTCTGGAGGAGCTCCTCTGGTTTGTGCCACCAAGAATAGATTGCTTGGTCTTTTTTACTCACATGCTTTCAATCGTCAAGAAGTTCCTTCCTGGTGATGAGGTAGGAATGTTTCTTCAGGAATGACATGTGGCCATGCAGTATTCCATGTAAGCCACTGATTTCATTTACCAAAAGCCCAGGTAACTCTCTTCCTCCCATGATCTGCACAGAGAAGACACGAAGTGTCAGAAGAAAGACATAATTATTTCTAGATGTTGTAAGGAATAATCATTTTCATGTCCTGTTTTGTGACATCTATGACAAGAGATCTTATAAACTATATAGATAGGGAGGCAAACAAAACGAGACAAAAAAGCAGCTCTTTTAATTATACTACCAATTATACACACACACTCACAGAGGTATTCACATTATCAAGTCTGAAAAAGTTCTGTTCCTCATGATCTGTAAAGATTCATAGCACTGCCACCAAGCTTATAACACACAACTATTTCTCATTAATTGTTTAGTTTCAGGCCATCAGTAGTCTGGTGCAATAAACTTCTTTCCTGACCCTGAAATCACAAATGTCTAAGTAGTTTAGAAAAATGTTGGACCAAATCTAGTTTATGAAAATAAATTGCAGAGCTTTATAATGAACTTTGAGCTACTAGGTTAATTTTTAAATGCTTTATTGTAGAGATGTTTGCAGTCTCCTGTCCTGGAGAGACACCAGTGACTTCTGAGATGCCTTCTCCTGGGGCACCTTCTGCTGAGGCTATCATGAGTTAACGAAAGAAAAGACACTTAGGCAAGTGTTTTCCAAGAAGGACTTAAACACTCAGACTAAAACGTGGGGGTTATTCTCAGGAATCACTACCTATTTGTGGCTCCCAGAGGTTCTGTGAATTGACAGCTTTGGGAAGAGCTGCAAGGAAAGCTGTTCAAGGGCTGAAGATCTCCGAATCAGCTATAGCCAATGCTTGCTATTGTCTTGTTAGTAGTATTTCACTATTTGCATCTGAATGTCTTATCTCTTGGCCTATCTATACTTCCTGTGCTAAAACTTCATTTTACCATCCCTTAAAGAAGCCTGACCATATGGCAAAATAGTAGAAAGCCTTCCTGATTTTATGGAAGTGACATTTTACTGAATTTTCTGACTTTGTTATTTGCTCTTAGGAAAGAAAATGTAAGAAAAAGCTTGGCCCTGGGCTGTGCCCTCACCATAGTTGTAGATATACCATTATTTCATGGTTATTCAAGATAAAAGCATAATTTCTGATTGCATGAAGGAGCTAAATCTCTTGGGTTTCCTAGGAAAATCAAAGATAAATTTTCAATTATTGGCTTTGCTTTCATTTAACATGTAGAAGAAGCAGAGCCCTTCTTATATTAGAAAACCTTAGGCCTACAATAATTTCAAAGGAGTCTGCTTTCTTCAGTGTTTTGATATAAAAATAGAATATTGCAATATTGGCTGAAAAATGTTCCAGGATTCAGTCAAATTTCTGTAGAGAATTAATGTGCAAGTCACCTTTAAAATATTTGAGAGCATTACACAAACTGCTTGGTGTACTTGCTTATCCTTATGTAGCAGAACACAGGTATTCATTGAAATAACACACTGAGGATATCAACGTACATAACTGCTCAGTTTGAAATCTTCAAACAAATCCCTTTTATTAGTTCCACTTTATTTTTTAGAATTGTAAATAACAGTACAGATCGAGTCCAGTGAGACGACAGCTTTGCAGTATCATGACAAGAGCAGTGCAGGAATAGGTTGGTTTTGTTTTAATTTAAAAGTGGTACAGTAAAAAATAGTGCCTTGCCATACATGTGAGTTTCATTTATATCATCTGTCACATATCATTTAGGAAACACTTCACTTGGAATGGGTTGGCCATTGAGAACAGCCAGCATGTTTGCTATTGCTTCTTCTGCCATCATACGGGTAGCCTGGACTGTTGCGGTTCCAATGTGAGGGACTATGATGATGTTATTTAATTTTAATAAAGGATGATCCCTGTAAGAAACAGAAACAACAGAATGCATTACACAAGGAATTTACCCTGCAGCTATCCCATGCTGGTTGTTAAGAACTAAAGCTCAAGAAACAGCAATGGTATATTGAGATAAAAGAACCACAGGCACAGAACCAGCAGAAACCTGTGGGAAGCTTGCTTACCCGTTTCTTTTTCCTCTCTATTGGTCTTGTTGACTTGCCTGTTAAGTTAGGCTAGCAAAGAACTCCCAGATGTGGGAAAGGTGAAGAGTTTGTAATTCATTTATGATTCTGTGAGACAGGCTAAGGTTTTGCCCTTAAACAGTGAGAGAGACTCACCATGGACATCAAGATTATGAGCACACTTTTGCACACAGTTTAAAACATTTCAGATTAATACAACATAAGACAGGTTTCTTTACCTCGGCAGAGGCTCAGGGTATGTCACATCCAGGGCAGCAGCCCGAATAACCTTATTCTGGAGAGCTTCTACCAATGCATCTTGATCAATAACTGCACCTGCATTGAATGAAATGCAGGTGTGAAACCTTGCTATTGTGATGAGTTAATACATATATTTTTACCTGGGAGGGGGGAAAAGTCTTAAGGGTCTAGTGAGAAAAATGACAGGCTCTTCATCTTGTTAGAAAGTAGGATGTCTTTCTAATAAACATTAACCAAACAAAGCAGATATTTAATTTATTAGTATTTAATTAGAGGAAGATTATGGTCCACTGCATCAGGCTTTTCCTGCGATGTGACCAGTTTCTGTCACATTTTCAGTCTCATTTTGACACTGAATTCTGATAATATTATAGACAACTCATTTAATCTCTTCAAGCTTTCCACTCTTTTATCTCAGCTTTGTTTACTGAAAATAATCTCTCACATATGCTTGTTCAGTGCCAACAGATCTATAATCCCATGTGAGATTTCTTTTCTACACTGCTGTTCCAATAAAACTTACATTTTTCCTCTTAACCCTTTCATCATCCGTGATGATAAATCTTTCAGTTATTTCTACTTAAAAAAGCTGTCTTTAGGATAAGGCTAAACACAACAGAACATCTGATGACCAACCCTAAATTCCATAGGATCTTTAAACACGCAGTATCTGATCTATAAGTCATTCATTTGTAGACTACCAACTACTTAATGACTCTAACAATACAGGGATATCACACACTGAGGTCACAGGGGGGGATGTAATAAAATCAGACAAAGCACAGCTTTAACTGTGGAGCCACAAATATGGCTTTTAGGTCATCCTACCTCGGCTAATGTTTATAAGAGTAGCTGTGGGTTTCATGAGCTCCAGCTCCTTTTTTCCAATTAGTTTGTGAGTCTCAGGAGTCAGGTTCACAACCAACATTACAAAGTCAGATTGCTGTAGCAAGTGTTCCATCTTCTCACAGTAGTGAGCACCAACTGCCTCTTCCTCCTCCTTTCTTCTGAAGGAAAAATGCACACAACCACAAATTGATACAACTATTTCTAACCGGCTTTAACAATCAATAAACCCTAGGAGAGATCTGGAACAGCATAGAGATCAAGAGATTTGCAGCCAATGTAAAGAAAAAGACATGGATAGGTACAGATAGTGGAAGCAAGGCAGCAATGATGTGGGCTAGAGGGAGACAGAGACTAGAGGAATGGCAGAACAGTGGAGTGATACAGTGGAGTGTGAAGGCAAAGTATGTAGATGATATTAGGCTGGGGATGCAGTCAGACCCCACTCTTCCCTGAGTCTACACCAACCCCTGTAGCATCTCTCCTTGCCTGACATGTGAGTTAGGACTTTGGGAGGAAAGGAATGAAGGGGAAGTGAAATATGAAAGGAAGGGAACTGTAACGCGAAGAGAAATTAAGACCCTTGTCATTGGTGCTGGCATAATGAGTGATCTGACTGGGCTGAGGAGAGGTGTGACTGGTCAGGTGGGCCAGGGATGCTGCCAGAATCCTGAAGAGTCTGGCAGGTCAAGGGACACAATAAGGGCACAAGGGCTGGTTTGTTTGGCCAATAGCTTCAAAAGGGTTACACAGCCCTAGTTCCAGACTGCTAGTAGCTGACTGGGGCAGAGTGAGCACCAGAGAGAGGAGGCGAGGGGGAGTTGCTTCCCAAGGGAAGCAATAGGGAGCTAAAGTCAGGAAGTGGTGGCACACTGCTACTCCTCATGCTGCTTACAGGTGTCACAAATATTCAGGAAGACTGGGGGCACAGAACAGAGCTGTGGTTTCTCTCACTGCCCCTGACAAATTACATGCAGAAACCAGACATTTTTACCTCCGGTTCCTGTTGTGGTACAGGATCCTCATGTCAAAGGCTCTGGCTCTCTGAGCCACTTTGTACCCAATGTTGCCCATCCCGATGATCCCAAGTGTCGCTCTGGTTACTTCCACTCCCAGCCAGTCAGCAGTAAAATACTTTGTGTCAGGAGAAAATGCAATCTGGCAGCCTGAAAGTAAATACATGCCAAATGAGTACAAACTGACCATAAATGTAAGTCTGGGGGAAAGAAAAAAAGCTTCTCACCATCACAGCACTGGGGCTCTGAAGCACCCCTTACAAAACTTCCTTGCCAATTTTGACCAGTTTATAGAAGGGCCTGGATGGTACGGTTCCCAGCAGCCAGGGCTGGAGCCAGTAACACAGGGGGGCTCCAACCTGGGTACTGTGCTGGTAGGAATTGTTGCTCAGGGAATTAAGTTTCCTGTTGCTGAAGTATTTTACTGGAAGTTCAAAAATAGCTTATTTGTCACTACCCCACAAGCATTGACTTCCCTTTTCTTCTGTTTTCTTCTGGATCACAACCCCAAGCAGCCCCACTGCTTGAGTGGGGGTGAAGACTGCAAATTCCTGCTCAGCCAGGGATCTCTATGAGCTTATATACAAAGAACATGAGGTCCAGCAAGATGCAACAGAGAAAACATCACAGGGAAAGAGGTGTTATTTCATGCTCAGGGGTGGAGCAGCAGTGACAGCAAGACTGAGTCCCTGAAGACAGAGGCAACTTCTTGTGATGGTCTCTACTGACATCTTCCTTCCCCTGAAAGGCATTGAATAGCAAGGGCACGTGGGGAAAGGGCTTACCTTTAAGGATACAAACTAATTTTGGTGATACAGTTCAGAATAAATTTGTCAAAAGGATTATAAGCTATTTCAGTAATAACATTGATGCTCTTCTAGAAATATAACCCATTGGCTTAGACAAATTATTCATAGAAGCAGGAAAAAACGAAGTGTTCTACTAATTACTGCTCTAGAGATCAAGACACGGCCATTAAGGCTTTGTACCTTTCTGTAGCTCCCAACATGTGTCCAAGGGGAAACAGAGAAGTGGTGACATTTGATTTGGATGCATTTTGTATTCAATTTTTATGGCTATAAAAAAAGCATCCAGTGAACAGCCAGAGGAGAATTACACCCCAGACATTATTCCAAAGAGCGTACCACAAGGAACTTTAAAGTGCATAATTTAGACAAAGGCCATTGTCTTAACAAAAAGCAGCACATTGGAAAAGCAGAGGCCTATGAAAATGGAGTCCTCTGAAATTTTTTTACCCGTAAAAGCATCCCAGATATTGATTTGGATGAATCATCTCTATCATAGTAAGACTGAGATATGCCAAAGAAGTATCTAATATACAGGAAAATTTAAAACATTACCTTCCACTAGTCTTCTGGCAGAGGCCAGCATCAAGGCCATTCCTATGTCTGCTGTTGGGTCTGCCACAGCATGCGGAGTGTTTGTCACCTTTACGCCAAAGCTAGAAATCATTTTCAGGTCTAAGTGATCGACTCCAACTCCACAGTTTCCAATTACCTTTAAATTAGGCAGGCTTTCTAGAAGCTCCCAGTCAATAGTTGGCCTGCCCTCAAACACGAAAACAGATTGGATTTTTTTGCTCATTTCTTTTTTGTTTTCAAGAAATTCCTTCATGGTGATAAGGCGAAAGTGTTTTTTCAAAAGTGCTGCAATGTTGTCGAGCACACCATGAATTCCTCCTATATCAAGAATCAAAACACCTGGCAACTCTTCTTCTGCCATGACCTGCAACAGCAGAACAGAAGAAATACTCCTTTGTTTAGGACATCATTAAAGGAGTGATGCTGTAGTGATCATTTAAATTCACATCTGTAAAAAAGGAAAGTGACAGAACTCAATACTGTTTTTAATGATACAGAATAAATCCATAGTCACTTGGCACTAGTGTGGTACATCAGACAACTTAATGGTATTTTCACTAAGTGCTCATAACACCAAGGAATATTTATCCCCCTTGATCTAAATCCAGTGCTACAAGGTGTTCCTCTCAAATAGTTCAATTTTAGTTTTGAATCCATATTGATTTAATATAAATCTGATAAGCTTCTCAACCTTATTAACAAATTCATTTCTATATAGCAGTGGTATGAAACAGGCCTCTAGTAAGTTACTAAAGGTTTCCTGTCCATTAATTCCAGTTGGTGAAGCTGCAGGTAGTATATGAAGGTACTGAGGCTCAGATGGGTCTGACAAACATCTGTCAGGAATGGTTTAGGCCTAAAAATTGGTACGATGCAGGGCCATCCTTGCAGAGCTACTACAGTGCTTGCCTTCAGTGTTTTAAACAACCAGATCTGTACGTAAACTTATCTCCCACAAAATTCAGCACATCCATGGCCATATGCTGAACGGGTGGCAAAGAGCACTAGAGGTCATACTATAAAGACCCATTGACAGCACAGTTCTTCATATCAGAAGTCTTTCCCTGCCCAGATAGTTTTGTGCCTAGTCCTTGCTGCAACCATATCCTGCAATAAGATAGAGGAGCCACAGATAACCACATGCCTAGAGGCAGTCCTTACTGACAAAAATGGTACCTGAAGATTTGCTGCATATCTTAACAACAGTCATATCTAATAGACTACAATTATGTTTGCTGTGCTCCACTTGACTGAGGTCTCTATCACATACTGTGTCTTACACTTGGGTCCAGGAAACCTGGTGTTGGGCTAACTATGGATGTCTGTGCTAACAGAAACATTTTCCACAGAAATATGCTGATTTATTCGGGGCACCCAATGCTAGGCAGAGATTTCCTGCTGCTTCAGTCCTCTCATACAAGCATTCAGTAAGTAATCAGAATTCAAACCTGTGACAAAAAGGCATCAATGCAGATTAGAAATTTCTGTTGAACCCTTGTCCTGAGCAAACTCAGGCTTATCCCAGCGGCATCTGTTAAATGCTTACAATCTCAACAGCAGTAATACTGCTTTATCCTGGTCGTGACCTGCATTTCTGCCTCAGTTCCAGTCTGCTGCTGTACATGGGCTAGAAGATGCCTCCATGTTAGGACAGGTCTGTAGTTCACCACAAACAGTGTATCTGATAACACTAACCAGTTCTGAACAGCAGCAAACAAAGCAATGACATTAATAACGCAAACATATTACAAAGGATTATTGTGTTCTTATATATAAATGTAATCTATTTCTTGCCAACTGAAATATTTTGAACCCTCCTGGCTCCATATGGTTATAAAAATTGTGCAAATTAGTCTGAGTATTTCTTGAAATATCACACATGACCTTGGCAGTATAAACTAGATTCATCTTCCAGAATGAATGACACATAGAAAAAAGGTTTGATGTCCTATTGTGGCAGCATTGTCCAGCTTCTTGATGATCCCAACTTGATGCTCCTGCAGCAACTTACTCAAACTGGATGGCAACTGAACCTTATGCTGTTAAGTGATGGAAATCTGAGTGCTAGATATCATCAACTGGCTGGCAGATGCCAGTAAGGCAGCACTGAATTACACCATTTGCCTTCATCACCACTTCCTCCTTCATTCCAGTACACCATGTATGAAGAAGGTCAGTGTCAGACCTGCATTCATTTTGGAAGCACTTCCTAAACTTCACAAGCAGAAAGATGATCCCTGAGGAAGACACAGTGCAATGCAGCAATAGCTGCTTTAGCTTGAAAGAAACCAGCTGGTGCACACTAGAAACAGGCTAGCTGGATGTAATTAATCTTTTCATTAGCGTGGACATGCCGAATCTGCCACAATTTCAGCCGTGTTTGCTGTGCGCGTGAACCATTAATGGGCTTCAGCTTTGGCTCAAGAACTGGGATTCTGCTAGGACCACATACCACGCTAAAATATCATAGTGTTAGAGGTGAACTAACTGGAAAAGGGGAGATTTAAGGTACACACAAGGAGGAAATTCTTTACACTGAGGGTGGTGAGACACTGGAACAGGTTGCCCAGGGAAGTTCTGGAAGCCCCATCCCTGGCAGTGTTCAAGGGCAGGTTGGATGGGGCTCTGAGCAACCTGATCTAGTGGGGGGTGTCCCTGCCTATGCAGGGAAGTTGGATCTAGATGATCTTTAAGGTCTCATCAACCCAAATCATTCAATGATTCTATATGATTCTATGAACCTTGCAGAGGGAAGGGGACTCTCCAGATACTAACCTTGGTCTGAGGAGCACTTATTGTTTGTGCTCCAGCACTACCTGGGCATGTCTTGTACATCTCTCTGTAATCCACACTTCTGTGACAGCAGTGTCCACGAGAAACAACAGCTGGATGAATAAATTTATAAGCCAAATTTGACTGGCCAGACAGCAAGGAAATTGGTTGTAACAGGCTGAATGCTTTGCTCCTGAACATAATTATTCAAACATCAGGTGTCTTGTCCAGTTTGCTGAATGTAATACCTGTTAAGGATATGACAATTTTGGTTTTGGACAAGTATCATCGGCAGTATTGCTGACTTTTTTTTTTTTTTTTTTAAGCTGTCTCTCTTCAAACTTCCTGTTTACGTAAGATTATCTGCCTCCATGTATGTAGAAAGCTATAGTTATATGTAACACATTCTTATAATGGACATGTTCTATGTTCTGGTCCTCACATTGCAGAGAAAAATGTGAAAATACAACTCGGATTGAGACAAGTGGGCAAATAAAAAGGACTACTTTTAAGTATCAACTTCAGTGCTCAATGAAGCTGGCCTTATTTATTCTGTGGAGCTTGCCTCACTATTTACTTACAGATTTGTATACTTCTAACTTAGCCCTATCACAGCAAAATAAACCAACCTAAGCCCTCCGAGCTCTGTTTTAAATTGAAGTTAGTCGTAGGCACGACCCAGCACAAGCTCGTCCCACTGACTTCTCTAGAGAAGAAAACGAGTTACCTGAGGAACGGCCAAGGGATCAGCCAGGGCTGGCTAATTGCTGCAGACGCTTCCTTCCCCGCCCCGGCCCACGGCAGCCGCAGGGGCCGGTGCCCCCAGGCCCTGCGCCGGGCACCCCCGGCGCGGCTCCCGGGGCGGAGACCGCGGGGCAGGGCTGTGAGGAGCAGCAGCAGCGGGGTGGGTTTGTGTCCGCCGAGCCGCGGCTGCCTGCCTCTCCTCCCGCGCTCCAGGCACTGGATTTTCCAGCGAGGAGATCAGGCAAAACGAGGACTTTGATCGTTTTTGGAGAGCTCTGCAATTCTGGGCCAAAGCCCTTTGGTAAGCGGGGTGCTGGGTGCCTTCCCACAAAGCAAGCAAAACAAAGGAATTTGCCATTGCGTATGACACAGGAACTGTAAAGTCCGCAAGCTTCCAAGTCCATCCTCCCTACAGTGATTGGTTAACGATTATAATATTGCTAAATCACTATTTCTACTATCACACATGCTCAGGGGAAGAGTCTTCACATGGGCAGGGGTCTTTTTTGACGTGGAGATGTGTTTTTTTAGTCTTATAATGACATTATAATAAGATACATTCACGTAAAGGACACCATATCTCATGTTCTATAGCTCCAACTGCACAAGACTGGTTCAGCAGTAAATCTTTATTTTGGTTCTTCTTTATCACCTCCTGTGTTCCTGAAGTCCAATTACCCATATAGACCTTAATTCTTCTCTGCCAAGTTGGTGATTTACATGAGACACCCTTAAAACTTAATTAATTGCCTACTTCAAGGTCTAGTTACTGCAGGCTGTCCTTGCTCAGTGTTAGCTGTGGTACTAACTGTGTGTGCCTGACTATGTTTTTAACTTGTATATATATACAGAGTACATCTTACACGAAATAACCACATCATTCTAAATTTCTGAGTTATTTTCCTACAAGTGTGCAGTGTAGAATAATGTATGTGCCTTTCAGGAAGATTGGCCTGGGATGGCCGGTCTCAGTGGCCAGCTCAGTTCTGAAACCCAATGCAGAGATGTCCAGGTTTTGCTGCCGATCACTTCAAGTGAAGCACTAACACTGCGTATTCCAGTACTGGCATTTGGATCGTGAGCAAGAGTGGGCACAAAGGTATGGAAGCACACCTGGTGCCAGGGAGCAGGCAGCACAGCTCCCACAGGCAGGGTTAGCTCTGGGTGCAAGGTGTGTCAGGAAGATGGATATGCAGTTGTGACCCATCGGGTTCCAACCTGTGAGAAACGTTTGTCGTACCAACGAACAGGCCCACAGAGATCCTTCAGCAAAGCAGTTCATTTACACTCCTGCAAGAATGGGTGACCTAAACAAGTAAGCACACCTGATAGTAAGGTGAATAACTGTTTATATTCCCTATTCCCAACACAAAGTTCCCTCCCCTGTTTCCCCACTGGCTGGGTACTCCAGGGTTTACAGCCCATCTGACGCTTCTAATTATCCTGTAAGTTTCGTGCCCCTGTTTACACATTCCATTCTAGGAGTTTACTTTTTACCTTTTAAGGTTTAATTCTGACCTTTCTTGCCCCCTTGGCTGCCTTCCCAATGACCAGAATGATTTATACCATCTGGTGCCATCCTCTCCTGGGGAGTAGCATAAGAGTGACTTTGTTCTGTCTTTATCATGGCCTTTGCCATGTTCAGGTATCTCAGCTCCCCCAGATGGAACCCAATCAAGTCCCTCAGTTTCTTGGACCATAAATCACCTCAGTGTCTTTGGAATGCCCACTTCTCTCTTCAGTCACCATAAAGTTTCTTTTCACTAGGGCAGAAACAAACCATTCTCTTCCTAACACTAGGGTGTGAAAACACCACTACATTTCTAACACTGAGATGCAAAAACAACACTACATGTCATTTCTAACAAACATACCTGTACCTTCACACAGCACTCAAGCCAGAACTAGCTCAATGAACTAGAGGTTCTTTGCTGTGGGTAAATATATTGACAAAATAACCAGGATATGCATGCGGCTGCTCTCTCTGTTGCAGTATCTCCTTAATCAAATCCCGTGGAGACACAGGGCGTTTTTCAATGTCCATAGAGTGGGCAGCCGCACAGATTTGGAGATGGGGGCTGCGCTGACCTCTGTTTCACCCTCCTCATGCCACCCAGCAGCACTACTCGGGCCGGCTGCCGCTGTGGCGCGGCTCCACACCCCCCCTGCGAGGGGAGATGCCCCAGGCTCAGCCAGCAGGCGGGCAGCACAACCCGCGGTCCACAGGTTGGGCGCCCCGGGCTTTTCGGGCAGCAGGGACACCCCCAGGGGGGCAGCTGCCGCTTTGGCTGCCCTCTCGGCCACCGCCTGGCAGCCAGGCCGCAGCCCAGCCCTCCTGGTTTGGCGGCGGCTCTGCGGGAGGCGGCGGCACAGCCGCTCCTGAAGAGACAACGCCGCAGCCCTGGGGCGGGAGGAGGGGGGTCTCGCCGGCCCCACGACGTGTCCCCCGCGGCCAGGAGCACCGACACCCCCGCCCGGCCCCGCCCGCCGCGCTGCCTCGGGGCGGAGCGCGTTTCCCGGCGCGCCCAGGCCCTGCCTGCCTTCCGCTTCCTGCGGTCGGGCGTTGGAGGCTCCGCGTCGCAGGGAGCGGGAGGCCGAGAGGTGCGGCCCGGGCCGGGCTGGCGGGCTGGGCTGGGCCGGGCCGGGCCGGGCCCGGGGCGCCGTGTGCTGGCGGTGCCGCTGCGCTAGGGCAGCCGCGGCTGCCGAACGCCGCTGCGGGGCTGCGGGGCTGCGGGGCCGGGGCTGCGCGGGGCCGGGGCTGCGGGGCCGGGGCTGCGCGGGCAGGCCGGGCTGTCAGCCGCCGGGTGTTTGCTGTCGTCCCTGCAGGCCCGTCAGCCGCCCGTCAGGATGTCGTACATGCTGCCGCACCTGCACAACGGCTGGCAGGTGGACCAGGCCATCCTCTCCGAAGAGGACCGTGTGGTGGTCATCCGCTTCGGGCACGACTGGGACCCGACCTGCATGAAGATGGACGAAGTCCTGTACAGCATCGCTGAGAAGGTGAGCGGCAGCTGCGACGTGAGGCGGCCCTGGCTGCGGCCGCTGGTTTCGGTGGCTCACACCGAGCCTGGGGCCGGTCACGGGTCGGTTGCTGAAGAGCTGCTCCTGCTTCAAGAGGCGGCGGAAGGGCTGTTGGGTGTGCTTGCGTGAACGTCGCCTGAAGCAAGCGACTGCCCCGGTGTTTGTAGTATTTTATGGGGTGAGAAGAGGGCTGCGAGGCCTGAAATCCGGATGGCTGCCGGAGCCGCGCGCGGGGCGGTGGGGCGGCCCTGTCACCCCGCAACCCGAGTGCGGGCTGGCTTCAGGTTGCCGCTCGAACAACCTGAAACGCTGCTTTCGCTTCTGCTCTTAAACATGTCAGGATGTACAGTATAGCGTTGATTAATTTATCATTTAAATTATTTGTGGAGACGTGGCATTCCGTTGAGTTCCATGGGCTTAATTAAATTTTAGGAGCCGAACTGAAGCTGTTTTCAGATGGAAACTGACAGCAGGTCACTCACTTAAGAAAGATATTGAGGAAAAATTAACTGTAACGTACACAATCAGCTGGAGTTAACTTTCTCTTGTATTTGGCTAAGTTTTTGTTTAGTAATAGATGTAGAAAATTGATAGCTCTTCTTTAACTGAACCAAATAGAAAGTGATGCAAAAAAATCGGACCCAGAATCAGTAACTCGGGTAGGAAAAGGAGTCAACTATCTTAATATAAAATTGTGTGCATACTGCATAACTTGATGCAGAGTTGTTTTCGTGTTATACTCCTTTATCTCTTAATGTTATGTTTAAATAAAGGAACTTCTCTAAAAACCCTACAATGAAATATCTGTACCTATAGGCAACTGTTATGACATAATAGAGTACTGTAAGGAGTTGTGAAAAGGTTTTATTCAGTTGTTTTGTGTTTAACATGGTGGGATCGACTTTCAGCAGTATGTTCGGCAATTTGGGAGGCATATTGGCAGTTAGGGGTAACGGGGGGAGGAAAGAACAATGTAACTTCTTATTTAAAAATCTCCCTCTGCAGAAATGGCAAATTAAAGGGGGAGATCCTTCCTCATCCTCTTGCTTACAAGCCATGTTTGGATCTCTGCTGTTTTAAAGAGTGAGTAACAGTTCCACTTGTAAAAGTGTTTATACTAGAGAATAAAGCAGAATGTTAACATGCTGTAATTGGGTGCTACATTTGAAGAAAATGTAGCCATATTTTTACATTGGTTACCATCGTTCAATATTGTTTTAGTCTGCAGTATCTTTCTGGGTAGCAGTAATATTATAATAGGAAAACAGGGTTTATTTATTTTTTCAGTTTGAATCCTTTTGGGGGAAAAGAAGCTAGAACACTTATGTGAAAATACAAACCAGTTTATTTTCGCTGAAATATGCTTCACTTACAGTTAACTGTTTTTCCCCCTAGTGTTGTTAGATGAAAAAGAAGCGAGGTTTCACTGAGTTTCAAAACAAATGGTAATTGATTCAAACAAATGGTAGTTAGACTTCTGCTTTGTCAGGGTTTCAACCAAACATCTAAGAATTGAGTTTCACAAAATTCCTCTGGAATGGCTTTCTAAAAAATACACTCTTGAAAAGGAGGCTCAAAATTATGAAATCCATCCTCTGAATACAGGGCTCTGGCTTCTGAATCACTTTCATATTCCTTTAAAAATATTTTTTATTATTATTTTAAATAAAAAAAATCTTTAAAACCATTCTATATCTAGGACTGAACACTGTAAATTCTGTAAATACTGTAACCTCTTGGGAAACTAGGTCACTTTAACTAGTAGTTTATATTGGGTCACTGGGGTCTGGGAGGATTCAAGTGTTTTGCATTTATTTAACTGTAATCGGAAGTCTGAATAGCTGTGGCTTTTGCTCAAGTATTAGTTGTGCCTCTGCCTTTCTGTTAAGGTTAGAAAAAAGGGGCGGGTGAGGAAAGAGGGAGCTATAAAATAATATATTTATATTATAGTTACTGATGTTTGTAATTAAAGTTGAGCAAAACTAATCCTTTTATTCATGTTTGTCGTTTTCAAAATTGTTAGCTATAAGTATTGCTCTCACTAGTGTAATGTCTTTCTCTTTTCACACAGAAATTTATCACCTGAACTTACAGCATAATTAGAACAAAATTTTACATGAATATTGGCAGTACAGACTTTCAGGTTTGTGCTTACCGTGTTTGCAGCCTCTTTTGGTTAAGTAATAGAAGTTTTCTAGGCTTCTTCAATTATTTCTCACAAAAACTAGTCTCAATTCCTCTTTTTTTTTATTTTTTCCCCTGTGATTTCCTTGTCCATAAAGACATCTAAACATAGAAAACATTGTTAGGAAGATGAGAAGATGAATCTTGGATCTTGTCTCAGATTTCCTTAGGTATTGGTCTATACACTTTGGGCCATAAGGAAACATAGGACTGTGAGATTTTAAAGAGAGAGGAAGTCTTACGAACAAAAAAAGTGTTGCTTGCTACTAATAGAAATGTAGAGGAACTTAATGATTGTTGCCAGTCTTCCTGGTTATTGGTCGTGTTGCTGTGGCATTCTTCTGTTGTAGGAATGCTTTAATTTTTGGGGGGATGAAATTGTTAAGAAAGTCAGAGAGGAGAACTTTAGAGGACAAGTGAGATTTATTTCATCTGGCGTATAGTTTTTCCTACACCTGTTTGCTGTTTACCAGCAAGTTTATGGTCTTGATCAATATAGGATGCTGAGTCTGTATCTGATGTTGAGGATTGTGTAGATTCCTCTGCTTTACAGTCTTGAGCTGTTCAGGTTAAAGATGTTACAGTAGTCCACCCAAGCACATTCAGTTCTGTGAAGTGTTAAAATACCCTGAAAATTAGAAGCTACAGTAGTAAAGGAAAAAACCTCCAAACAACCAAAATTAAAGACAAATTGATTAGAGTCTGATAAAATTTTGAATCCATGGTGCTGTTTGGCTTCTAGTCTCCAACTCCCGCTATGATGGTCTGGTAAGTCAGACAAAGTTTTGAACTGAAAGATGGATAACAGAAGTCAGAGGGTCAGAAATAAATATTTGTCTTGGTTTTCTGCTGAAAATGTTTTTATCTTCAGGTGTTGAGCGAGTGTGGAGCTGTCCAAAAGAAGATAAATCACTAGAGGATTGTGGTTGTTTTTTTAGAAAGCAACTGACTTATTACAACAAATTTACTATATTTTATTGTATGTTACAAGGTTAAATAGTTTAAGAATAAGCTTGAGTTATGATCACTTCGTTTCTAATATACCACAAAGGTTTTTTACATATTGTCTGGATAGTAGCATTTTGTTTTATATTAACAAACTTAGTGGAATCTCAATTGTCACATCTGTAACTGCTTTTATTTTGTGTGGTTTGCTTGCTCAGAGTTGTATCTAATTCTTGCTCTGAAGTCTCCCTACTGTATTCCCAGTTATAATTCAATAGTCAGAAAGAAAACTTCTTAGCAACCACTGCTTAGAAATGGTAGTGTAGCTTATTCTATATACAAATGTAGTTTTTGAACTGACAACTCTACCAACTTCAGTTTGTCTTGTAGATTTACTATCTCAAGTATAGATCAGCTCCTGCATCCATAACAGCCTGAATCCAGAAATACTTCAATTGCTTTTGCTTAAAGGGAAGCCTAAGCTAAAGCTTTGTGAATTGGAACCAGCTGTGTCTGAAGCTGGCTCAGATGCAGCTCTGTACAGCTGTGAAACTGTCTCCAATATTCAGTCTGAGCCAGCAAGTGCTGCTCCAGGGTTTAGACTGGTTGATATTGTGCAGAGACATTTGAGAAGTTCCACAGGGCTTGTCTTCTGTTGACATAAAGGGCCTCTTGGTGACAAGCCTGCCCAGTCTGGGATGGCCACTAAATGGTACCTATGATGGCCATGGCAGTTCTTCTGCATCCCCTTCTCTGTATTTAGCCTCTTACCCATGTTTTGGTCCAGTTCATTCTTAGGCCTGAATCCTGCTGTCTGGCTGCTACAGAACATACTGTAGTGTTGCATGGCAAGGCCGATGTCTTGGGCAGCCACTTCAGTCAGTGGCCAAACTCAACAAAACGTGTCCTTATTCAATGTACTTGCAAGCTAAGTGGTTCTGGAATGGCAGTCTTGTCAGATTTGAATTCAAGAAAGCCATAGGGAGAAAATAGAGCCTTTTTAAAAGTTCTAAGTGCAAATATGAGCTTTGAGGTTTGCTTTAGACTTCATAGAAGTTTCTGAACAGTGACTGTCATCAGTTTCAGTTCTACAGAAGTAGGTAGCTGTGCTTTTATTCCCATGTAGGAGAGAAGGAAGATTCAGGTAATGTCTGACATGCTTGGATTACAGTAATAACTTGCATATATTCTGTGCAAAGGTAATTTGAGTGATCCAGTCCTGTTGAGTGAAATGTATGTAATAATTTAAGATTTGAATAGTTCTGTTCTACAGTCTTAGGCTGGTGATGCTTATTTGTAGTGACAAGTGTTTCTGGTTCTGCAACAACTGAGCTAAGTTAAATGTGTATAATGTAAAACTAACTTTAAAACTTTTGTTGTTGTGGGGAGTACACAGTTCCTGGAAGTGACATTTTGGTTTAGCAGTGCTTTTGTGTTGGTCTTCTGGTGCAACATACAGTGTCCTTGGACCAATCTTTCAGTGAACAAAGCAGGTCCTTAAGAATGTTGCATTAATCCTTGCTTTAACTTAAAATAATTTTCTAATCTGCAAATGAAATAATTGTTCAAAGGTTATGTTTAGTTAGTCAGAGTTGCCAAATATGGAAGAAGAAAATCAAAATGGTTTTTCAGGTTTTGTTGTGGTTTTTTTTGTTTGTTTTGTTTTTTAATTAAAAACCAAACTGTCTTTTGCTTCCGGAGATTAGCCACAGAGTAACTTCAGTCACATCTCAGCTATGTTGTTGACTCTGAGCATTCTATTAAATTTCTTAGAAATCTTTCATATAAATGGAATGGGCTTGAATGATCACTTCAGAGGGTTATTAATTTTATGAATAACTAGGATTCTCAAGGTCCTTGCCTGAATTGGAACATGGCTTAAATGGGGTGTTTCCATTAGATTACTGACAGAGTGCAGCATTATAAGCTCCATACAAGCGCAGTAAAAATTAATGATGCTGTTTCATCCCATAAGAGATTTTACTTTCTTTGCTACTAATACTTAGTTCATCTTTGAAGTGTGATTATTTTTCATAATTTAGAGACTGTTTTGAAGCAGAAGTTCAACATTTATTTACTGTGTGCTTCTGTTTTTTTGTAAACATTTTCATACTCTATCAACTAAAGTGCCTGCTAGGAAGTTTAAGGACAGGGTACACCATATATAATCTGGTACAGTCTAATCCTGTTTTGTGGACTCACGTAAAATATTGATACATCAGGCGGAAATTGTTATTCCTAGTATTTCCAGATGTTTAATAGCAAAATTAAAGGACTGAAATTGTGTTTATATGTAAGGAAGGACTGGGGGCAAGGTTGTGCTTTCATGGTATAATGCATGAGTATGGTTACAGTTAAAGGTTTGTGTAAGTTAGATGCCAACTGACATATTTTAATGGGTGTGTTTGCATGTTAATTTCTACTGTACACCTATGAGCTAAGTTTAAAAACAAACGCTTCCCCTGATTCCACCTAAGGTTAAATATCCTACATCTAGGAAACAAAAAAGTGACATGGTTTTCTTTCAGGAATGAAGACATTAACTGTGACATTAAAGGGGAGGGATTCCTGTGAATTTTATTCGGTAACTTTGCAAAATGAAAGCCTGTTTTATCATAATTACCCAGAGAATAGCTTAAAAAAACCTTGAGGTTTATTTCAGTATTAATTACATTTTATGTTCTTGTTCTGGCTTTAAACCTCTCAAAAAAGCAATCAGTTTTTATTAGTAAATTATCAGTTTTATTTTCGTTTGATGAACCTTGTTAAACAGATTAAGAGGGGGAAGAAATTCTTAGAGGCAGGCATCAGGGCATTTTAGATCATTTATTTTCTGAAGTCTATAAGCAGCTGATGACAGAGGCAAAATATGTCAGTTTGACTTGTACAAACACTTGGGCTACTTGTTTAGAGCTGTGCCTGTTTCTTTGAGATATCAAGTGTATATGAAGGACATTTGTTTCTCTGGATGTTGATTTAGCATAGTATCTTTCTAGCTCATACTGGATTTAAAATGAGCGTCTTGGCTATATTTAAAAGTATTTTCCATGTTAATTGGTCACTGTAATTAAACATAATAGCAAGACTTTACTTTGATTTTATGACCTAATATTTTGGAAAA
The DNA here is from genome assembly GCF_020740795.1 of Apus apus. Taxonomy (NCBI): domain Eukaryota; kingdom Metazoa; phylum Chordata; class Aves; order Apodiformes; family Apodidae; genus Apus; species Apus apus. The sequence goes on from NC_067283.1 coordinate 59,744,882, forward strand.
TAAATGATGCGATAATGAAAGCTTGTGCCTTTTAATCAGTAATACAAAAAATTAAAGGCTTGGTAATACATACTGCTTTTATATTTCCTGTTTTCTTATTTTTAGGTAAAAAATTTTGCTGTTATTTATCTTGTGGATATCACTGAAGTACCAGACTTCAACAAGATGTACGAGTTGTACGATCCCTGTACCGTCATGTTTTTCTTCAGGTACGTGAAGGTTCTAGAATGGAACTCAGTTACATTTTTTGTGTGTTAAATAGAATCTCAGTAGGTAATTTCTAAATGCATATCAGCATACTGATGCTTACATTTGCATTGCTTTACAAGAGTAAAGTGTTTCCCAATTAGTCTAGTAACACTGTTTTGATAATAGATTATTAGTGAGAGTGAATACTGTTTTTATTATCCATTGTTTGTAGTTTTAAATCTGAAAACTCCCTCTAGAATACTGCAATAATACTGCAGTCAAGCTTGTCAAACTTCCTTTAAAGATACCCAAAGTATTAGATTTTTCTGGAACTAAAGTGTCTAAATTCATGAGATAAAATGTGCTACTGACAAGTGAGGAACTCTCTGGTGTTCAGCAGTAGTGGGAAATAAATATAAAGAATGAGGAATATGCTGAAGTGTAATTGCACTGATTTGCAATCTCTGGGCCACATTGGCAGTCTTTGTTCTAGCTTTAGAGATAGACAGTAAACTGTCAACTTTAGTGGCAGGATTGGATGCTCTTTCATTTGGGCTTGTTTTGCAAGCCTGTTTATGTTATAAAGGCTTCTTTTGAATCCTACAAAGAATTCTTCTGGGGTATATAAAGTTTCTTTCTGAATTATAATACTGTGTTAACTTCTGTGTTTTTCTCTCCCTTTAAAGGAATAAACACATCATGATTGATTTAGGTACAGGCAATAACAACAAGATCAACTGGGCAATGGAAGATAAACAAGAGATGATTGACATTATAGAAACTGTTTATAGAGGAGCCCGCAAAGGTCGAGGTTTGGTGGTATCACCAAAAGATTATTCCACTAAATACAGATACTAACATGTCTTTGGGGCTGTGTTTTGTTGTTGTTTTTTTCAATTGTACATTGACTTAAATTTATTCTTGTGTGTGTACATATATATATTAAAAAAAAAACAACAAACCCCTGCAAATCCTTCAACTCTGAGCATATTTTGAATTATTTAAAAGGTATGAAGTCTGTTTGGAAAAGCAGATGACAAACCCTGGAACTGCCTGCGCTAATACTGTCACTGAATTTTGGGTTGGTTTTTGATTTTTTTTTTAAAGACTTTGTATTGTCCTTCTGGTATTTTGTACTTTTGTACACTAGCAGTCTGTTTGTAGAAGAACATTTCAACTGCTTTTGTTACACAGTATCTGAGAAAACTAATAGTATAGCTTTTTTAAAAGAATAAAGTGAGTTGCACTTATTCACCTTAGTTTTCTTTAATTAAATTTGAGAATGAAAGCAAATGTAATTGCTGGCCAAGTCATAATGATGAAGGCTTATCACTTCTGTCATGATTTCATTGCATAGGATCTTTGTCTTCTGTATCCACTAGAATAGGAAAAAACACTCAGGTGCATTTATTAATATTTAGCAAAACTCAGACAACATTTTCCATTACTTTATGCACACTTTCACCCATCAACTTGATTGACTTGTGGTGATGGACTACTTTTTCATGGTGATTATGCATACAGGAGTCAGCAGTGCCAAATGGTAACTGCAGGTCCAGAGCTGGCTGTGTAGTCAACAGTTGAGGAAAGGATGAGCTGTGCTTTCTCTCATTTGACTTCCGGTTTGTCTAATGGTATACTAAAATGAATATATACTCAGAAGACTTGAATTCCACTGTGGCAAGGCTTTTGAGATTTCTGTTTGCATTTCTGAGAACTTTTGTTTTGAGGTAATGGAGCCAGTGTTGGGATTTTTCCCAGTTTGGGATTTTTTTGTTGTTGTCTTGTGGGGTTTTTTGTGTGGTTTTTTTAACTGGTAGTTGTATATTTACAGGATTAAGAAAAAATAAGCCAGACTGTTAAGAAAGGAGAGACCCATACTTAGGTCCAGTTTGTCACAGGACAAAGCAGAGTATGCTTTTTTACCATCAAGTATGTTTTAGAGGATTTAGAAAGAGTCAAAAAAGTAAAACACAGGGTCCTAAATGTCTGCTTAAGTTAATATGTTTTGCAGTGTTTATTAATTATGGAATCATTTCTGTTGGAAGAGACTGCCAACCTGCCATTCAAAGTAGGTCCCACTTGATTTAGGTTGCCCAGGACTCTGTCGAGTGTAATTGATTCCTTGGTATTAATGAAGACTGTAGTAGCTGCTAAGCATTAACACCTGCCAAAGTTCTAAAAAGTACATTTATCCCTCATCACTGAGGTATTCTATTTACCTGGTAATGCTTACATTTCTGCATTTGTTGTAAGTTTCCCATTAAGTTTAAAAAAAATACACAAAACTTTCCTGGAAAAAGTTTCAGTGTTCTGGTGTACAAGAACCTTAATGTTAGTGCATATCTCCTCTTTTCGTTGACTCTACCATGTCTTGTTCAGGATGTGCTTGGTAACTGGAATTACTTATCCATCTCCAAGTCTTTAAAATAGTTTTTTCATCAAAACAGCTAATATTAAAAGAGCTAAAATTGGCACAATGTGCATACCTGGAGGATGTTACCTGCACAGGTGTGCACAGTGTTACCTGCACAGCTTTGGGTGGGCTTCTGAGGAGTAACAGCATTTGTAATCTCTGCAAATACTGCACTTTCTTTTATTGCAGAACAGTCTATATTCATTGGACCTATGTTTTGCAAAGGCACCTTTGTAATAACATCAGACAAGGTTCCCTGTATAGGATATAGATCCAAAATACTGGTTTTGCCTTTCCCCAAACAAAGTTCTTTCTCAATTGCAATGTCCCATTTAGATGAATAAACCCAGATTTCTACTTTTTTCCTGGGGCCATAATAAAAAAAGAAAAGACACACTGTAATAGGATGCAAGCACATTTGTTTTCACTGATGCTTTTTGTGACTTGTGACACTAATTGTAAACTGCCAGATGCAGTGTGGTTCTGTTCTTCCTTTATTTTGATCACATCCTCATTTCAGTGCTGCAAAGAAACAATTAAATAGTAGGTTAGTGGTTCATTATTCATTAATGTGACTCAGCATAAAAATAGGAATATCTCTGTACAGTTAAATACCTCTTTATGGACTGTCTTTATTTCTGAAAATTGTCATAGCTTAGCATGAAAAAGGCATCAGAATGGATAGGGGCCTAAATTACTTCAATATATTTACAGACATTCTTGTTTTTCACTGTGTAAGCAGTCTCTAAATGACAAGAATTGCTGCGTCTCAGTTTCAATCAGGAAGGCATGCAACAACAGGAAGGCATTATTAGCACCCACAGAACACAGAAGCAATGCTGTTTCCTAAATACTAAGAATATGGGCCGAGGCATCCATTGTGGGGGCTGGCATAGGCAACAGCAGATAAAATCTAGCATGCAGTCCTGAACTGCAGCATGATTGACAATAATCCTTAGGATATCCTTGCTCTTTCCATTCCCCATCTTACTGCTTCAAGCACAAATTATTTCTGTGCTTGGTGTTACTGTAATTAAGAAGTGGGCCAAGCCACACTGGGAAGCTGAAGCAGGTTCAAAGAGAACTATACCAGTAAGAGTCCTCAGTCAGCTCGATTAGTAGACTTTAGGGACTGGCATGGTGGGCAGGAATGCTCTAAGCCATACACATTTTATTACAAATGTACGGCCTCAGTTTACATATTTGGGATTAGTTTGTCCTCTCCCTTACATAGGACACTCAGCTGGAACAGACCCATAGAGCTACAGTTTGTGTTCTTTTGAAAAAGTAGCATTCTCTGGCTCATCCCAAAAAGAAATTCAAGGAAAGTGAAAATATTTTAAAATAGATCATTAACTTTAAAATAAAAGCAAATGCAGGTATGATAAATAGCTAAACAGTATTTTCATACTAGGTGCTGTCCCTAGTTTAAACTAAGTGAAAATACATAAAATACAGTGAAACTTAATTTACTTTCAACTCTTCATTGGTGTTTTCTATCCCAGCCTCTGTCATCAGGTCAGCAACATGCTTCTCAAGATCCTCAATGCGCTCGCCCATTTCTTCCAGTAAAAAGTTAAAGATAAACTATTTATGAATAAGAATTCTTTTTTTCTTCTGTGAGAAATAACAAGCAGCTTTCTTGCAGATGTCTCAAGCCTTTTACTCATATTCAATACTAATGCAAGATGAAGCACGCACAAGGTTGTGTCATTACAAGACAATCCCATTTTCTTTTGCAACAGCTAAGTATTCAAGTTCTAAACACCTACAGATGTCCTGCGTGCTCATGAGTGAACTGGAGTACGTTCTCTATGAGAGGTTCTTTCCAAGGAGCTGTTTTAGGTGATCCCATACGGTCAGCATAGGCAATCAGAACATGAGTGCTGCTAAATCATTAAAGCAGCTGCTTCCTGAAAGGTCAAGTTACAGAAAAAATTGAAAATGTAATCAATTCAGTTTCATAAACGAGAGGTAGTTTCTGAGAGTACACTGAGGAAGCTCGGAGCCTCTTCAGGTCTTAATTTGTCTTTTTGAGTGCTCACCTCCCCGCTCTTAGCAGCTAACAGTTGTTTTTAAACCAACAACGTGCAGGGATATGCTGCTGACTTAAAGAGGCATTTTTGTAGATGATTGCTTTTGAATATACCTTCAGAATCTCAACACGATTTGCTGCCTATTTTACTTGAAAACACGAATTGCTGCACAGAGACTAACTCCTTGGGAGTTGATACTACTCTTAGTCAGACCTTTGTTAGGATTTTCTTCTTAGCAAGGTGAAAACTAAACGGGCTTGGGGGGCCATTCAAGTGAATTTACATCACAGGTGTTTAACAAGGTCAATCACTGGAGCTTAATTTGATGTTTAGGAAAAAGCACATCCCGATATTCAGAGGCAAAGCCCCGCTGCACAGCCGCCTGGCCATCAAAGCTACATCGAGCCCGCTCCAGCGTGGAAAGCCGAAGGAGCGGGAAGCCAGGAACCTGACTTCCAAAGAGGATATTTCTCAGCGTGATCTTTTCACTCAGCGCTTCGAAATTCTCCTGCAGGTGATACAGAAGGTTTTCCGCCTGGGGGTAAAAAAACAAAACAAAACAACACAGAGAAAACCGGAGCCCCAGGCGGCGCCGGACGGGCCAGAGCGCCCCAGACGCCGGCGGGCCGAGGCGCAAGGACGGGCCCCAGGCAGCCGCCGCCGTCCCGCCCCTCTCCGCGCGGCCCGACCGGGGGACCCGCCGCTGCGGCCGCCCCGGTGCCGGGCAGGCGCCCGCCCAGGCGGAGCCCGCAGCGAGGGAGCCCCGCAGCCCGGCCCCCGCTCCCCGCCGCAGCCAGCCCCGCGCTCACCAGCTGCGGGAGGTCCCCGGCGCCCAGCGCCCCGGCGGCAGCCATCCGCTCCGGCTCCGGAGGGCCGTGCGCGGCCCCGCCTCCCGGGGCAGGCAGCGGGAGCGCCCCGCCCCTCCTCCCGCAACCCCCGCCCTTCCTCCCGCAACCCCCGCACCCCCCTCCTGCCGCGCCGGCGGCAGCCGGGCAGGGCCCGCGGCGGGGAACGAGGGAGTAGCTGGATCCCGCCTTTATTTTCCAAAGAAGTGGTAGTTCTGCTGGACAAGAATTAAATAAGGATGGTGAGGTTTGGTCTTGAGAGGTCTTATTTTTTTCACGAGACGGAAGTGACAGATTAAGAAAAATGCTTGACTGAGTTCTGGGTGGTTAGTTAGTTATTTTTTCTTAAAGTACGCTTCCTTCTTCCTATGTAAATAATTTTGTAATATGGTAAAAATACTGTGCTTGTTTAAGTTCCTTGCACCAGAATTTTCGAGGAGGCAAAGCTGAAGATTCCAGCAATGATAGCCTGTTATGGTCATGCTGTAGCATGTAGGTCATCCCTGTGGTTTTCAGCTGCATGGTATAAAAAGCTCCTGGTACATGTATTGCAGAGGTGTCTTGTTCTGCATGCAAATGGCTTGGGTGCTGTAACTGTTGCCTAATGTAAATTGCCAAATGTAAATGAAGTTGTTTTCAATTTACTGTACCTAAGCGGTTAGGAGAGTATCCCTGTTGGGCATTAGCTTTCCTTAGCTATTGCTTTCTTGATATGCCAAACACGTAACAGTGCCTTCATCCACCAAAAAGTTTCTCTCCTGAGTAAGCAGTGACCTCAAATGCTGGAAAGATTATCTCTTGCAAGCCTACCACCTAGAATCTTTCTTAATAAACTTCAGTGTTTTCCTTTTTGACCTTCCCAGCCTCATGTGGGAAGGCATGTTAATCTCTGTGGTGAGATTCTGGCATCAAAGCAAACCTCTGCATTGCTCCCTGCTTCCCATAATCATGCCTTCACCTCTGTACATCGTTATCTTCCCACTCTTTCAGGTTCTCCTCTTTGCCTTTTGCATTGTAGAAAGCAAAATTAAGCAGGTTTGGCAGAGCTAGAGTGCTCTAGAAAGCTTCCAAATAAAACAATTTGAACAATAATATGCATATAGATTGCTCTGCATTTGTACATACCCACTAGCTGCAACCAGATAACTTTTTTTTGTTCCATGGCATAAATAATAAGCAGTTGTTGCTTCTTACTGGCTTTTTCGTTGCTAATAAATCCCTTCGAGCCATATTATTTTTGCGTTTTTACACCTGATAACAGCCAAATCTTGCTGGTTTTCCCTCCTGCCAGAGCAGCTACAGAAGCTTCCCTCTTAGGCAGCAGTATTTACCCCTGGAGGCAGTGAAGTGGCTCTCTTGGCTTGTGTGTAAGACTTAATGGGAGACTAGACTGTAGTGACCATGACATGGTCAAATTCAGGATCTTTCGGGCAGCGAGGAAGGAGCGGAGCAAGCTCACTACCTTCGACTTCAAGGGAGCAGATTTTGCTCTCTTCAAGGATCTACTTGGTAGTATACTGTGGGACAAAGCCCTGGAGGGGAGGGGAGCCCAGGAAAGCTGGTCCATGTTCAAGGATCTCTTTCTCCATACCTAGAAGCTGTGTATCCCAACAAAGAGGAAGGCAGGCAGGAGAGCCAGGAAGTCTGCGTGGATGAGCAAGGAGCTCCTGGACACAGTTAAATGTAAGAACAAGGTACACAGAGAGTGGAATCAGGGCCAGGTATCCTGGGGGGAGTACAGGCAAGTTGTCAGAGAAGCAAGGGATTGGGTAAGAAAGGCCAAAGCTCAGATGGAACTTTGCACCTGGCCAGGGATGTTAAGAACAATAAAAGTTTCTACAGGTGTGTCAAGAATAAGAAGAGGACAAGGGGAAAATGTGGGCTCACTTCAGAAGGAAACAGGAGACCTGGCTACACATGACATATGCAGTGACTACTTTTCCTCAGTCATCACTGGCAAAGGCTCTGGTCAACCTATCCAAGTTAGAGAAGCTGAAGGCATGGACTGGGAAAAGGAAGATCTCCCCATTGTAGAAGAAGAGCAGTATCTTTGACCATGTGAAGGACCTGAAGGTGCACAAGTCCATGGGACCTGATGGGACTCATCCATGGCTCCTGAAGGAACTGGCTGATGAAGTTGCAAAGCCTCCATCCATCATATCTGAAAAGTCTTGGCAGTCTGGAGAAATCCCCACTGACTGGAAAAGAGGAAACATACCTCCCACTTTCAAGAAGGGAAAGAAAGAAGAGCCAGGCAACTACAGGCCAGTCAGTCCCACCTCTCTGCCTGGCAAGATCATGGAGTAGATCCTCCTGAAGGCTCTGCTAAGGCACGTGGAAAACAAAGGAGTGATTGGTGACAGCCACTATGGCTTCACCAAGGGCAAGTTCTGCCTGACTAACTTAGTGGCCTTCTACAGTGGAGTCACAGCATCAGTGGACAAAGGAAGAGCAACCGATGTCATCTACCTGGACTTCGGCAAAGTGTTCAATGCTGTCCTGCACAACATCCTCGTATCAAAACTGGAACAGTATGGATTCAATAGACCACTCATTGGGTAAGGGACTGGCTGGATGGTCGCACTCAAGGAGTGGTGATCAACAGGTCGATGTCCAGATGGAGACCAGTGTTGAGTGGTGTTCCCCAAGGGTTGGTACTGGGCAAGTTTGATGATGACCCCAAGCTGTGTGGTCTAGTGGACACACTGGAGGGAAGGGATGCCATCCAGAGGGACCTTGACAGGCTGGAGAAGTGGGCTCATGCAAACTGCATGAAGTTCAACAAGGCCAAGTGCAAGGTTCTGCACCTAGGTTGGGGCAATCCCAAACACAAATACAAGGTCGGTGGAGAATAGATCAAAAACAGCCTGAAGGAGAAGGACTTGGGGGTGACAGTGGGTGATGAGGTCACCATGAGCTGGCAATGTGTGCTTGCAGTCCAGAAAGCCAACCATGTCCTGGGCTGCATCAAAAGAAGCGTGGCCAGAAGGTCAAGGATGTGATGCTCTCCCTCTACTCTGCTCTCTCTGAGACCCCACCTGGAGTGCTGTGTCCAGTTCTGAAGTTGCCAACATAAGGAGGACATGAAGGTCATGGAGAAAGTCCATAGAAGGGCCATGAAGATGATCAGAGGGCTGGAGCACCTCTCCTACAAGGACAGGCTGAGAGAGTTGGGTCAGTTCAGGCTGGAGAAGAGAAGACTCTGGGGGGGTGGCCTTCCAGTACCTGAAGGTTCCTACAGGAAAGCTGGGAGGGACTGTTTACAAGGGCTTGTAGCAAGATGACGAGGTAATGGATTAAAACTGGAGGAAGGGAGATTTAGGTTAGACATTAGGAGGAAATCCTGTAGTGTGTGGGTGGTGAGACACTGGAACAGGTTGGTCAGGGAAGTTGTGGATGTCCCCTCCCTGGAAGTGTTCAAGGGCAGGCTGGATGGGGCTCTGAGCAACCTGATGAAGTGTCAGGTGTCCCTGCTCATGCAGGGGGGTTGAACTAGATTATCTTTAAGGTGCCTTCCCATTCAAACCATTGTATGATCTTGAGCAAAGTCATGGAGCCCTGGTTGCAGAGAAGCACTTGCATGGTAATGAAGCAGCTGGAAATGTGGAGGAGCAAGCATTGTCCAGCCAACAAGTTGGTGAGAACTATACAAAGTCTTTGTAGTGACACATTTTAGCAATGGCTAGGTTAGAGTTTAACAAACTGAAAACAAACATGCCTTGATAAAGGCTTTTTGTAAATAGCTACCCTTGTTTGCAAGGCAGATCAGTGGGGACAAACCAAAAACCTGTGGTATCCAGCTAGCACAGGAAAAGAGGAAGGGCACTTAAAATTGTGAAGGATACTGCAGGAATATTTTCACCGTGGATTTCCCCTTCCAAAGGTCTGGTTCTTTTACTTTGTGTTCTCCACTGCTAATTTGAATGGCCCTTCTAGTTCAAATCTTGAGGTGAAATAGGTCAATAGTCTGCAGCTGGGTTTATGGAAAAAAATTTGAAAGTGTCTGTAAAGCCAAAAATGCTTGTGGAAAAGTTCCAAAGTTTAGAAAACTTAAGAATAGAAGAGACAAACAGCACGACCAAAAAGACTTTGCTGAACAATGAGTTTATCTAAAATAAAATGAGCACTCCCAGCTTTGCCCTCCTGTCCTCTATTCTCTCCCTTTTCAGAGAGCACAGTATTTCAGAGTTGAACTGTTACATATATTCCCAGGGTCTGAAATCTGGGAATGTAAGATAAGCCATGTTTTGAATGCAGCAAACCATGGTAGGGGCATGCATCCTTGGGCTAAGGGAAGCTGAGCAAAAAAACCCCAGTGTTTATTTTGTGTTGGTGCTTTCAAAAGCAGAGGTTTAGCTGAAAAGAAGTAAGTAACAAGTGCTACCAGTGCTCATAAGAGTACTGCAACAGGTAAAAACTACTTAATTTACTAAAAGGGTACCAAGAATGAATACAAAAACAAGTCTTGAGGGGGTTAGAGAGGGGAACAAAAGTGAAGATTTTACAATATAAATTAATTTTCCAAGCCAAAATATTTTCTGTGGTTCTTTCTTTCAGTAAAAAGCTTAGACTTTTGTCACTTTCCATTTAAATATATCCTCTTGGTAGGAAGCACATGAAGTAAAAATAAAAAACAAGGTGACTTAGAGTCTGGGGAGCCATCTGCTTCCATCCAGTTTTAGAATTGTAGGCCTGTCCTATGAACTCTTTGCATTATGCTTTTAAGCTGTAATGGTATCCAAAGTGTGTTTCTCTTGCTCTTTCCTGGGGAAATTCCAGTCCCTCCAATGCTAGAAGTTAGGGCAGCAGAATAGGAAGTAAAAGTATGTTTAAACATTAAACATATAGTCCTAGGCTCCAAGTTCAATGCGACTACTATGTGATGCCATGCTGTAAGAGCCTGTGGTGTGGAGCAGTAAAGGAACTGTTTTGTTGAAATGCATTACTCTTCTTGTTTGGATGTTACATGAAGTCTCTTCCCTCTCCTCTGTGCTGACAAATGAGATTTTATATACCAGGGGTCAGGAATCCTCCAGTCTCGTACTCCAAGCATGTTTGGCTCAGGGCTGCTTTGGAATGAAGGTGAGGACAGAGGGAGGGCACCTCGAAAAAAAGTCTAATATTACATGTCTGGTAAGAAAGAAAACAACAAATTTATTTCTGGAAGGAGACAGGAAGGCATGTATTCCCGGGCCACCATGGCAGCTTGTCTGGCTGTGGCTCAGGAAGCAGGATACAAATCACACTGCAATTTTTAGGGTTTGCTTTTTTTTTTTTTTCAAGGTCAATTGTACAACTTTTCTCTGAAGAGAAAAGGACTAGGTGCAAGGTAGTTCTTGCACCACAGTCATGGCCTTTCTGCTACCAAATTGTAGGGTTGGGTCTTTGAGTCATGCTGAGCTTGGTCTTTCCCTCTCTCTTAGTAAACTTCTCTTGTGTCACTTTGCAGCTGTTTTTCAGAGGGACACAACTTGCAGAAAAAGCTGCTGGCTTTGCTAGGTCATCAGCTTTTATATACTGAAATCCTAAATGGTGCTAATGGTTCTTGAAAGCAAGCTATTAATATTTACCTGTTTCTCTTGACACAGCATAGTGTAGTTCACAGAAAGCTTGTTTCACTGGAATACTTACTGGTGAAGACATAGCTTTTCGTTCATCTGGTAACATTAGAAGGAGTAACAAGTTGAGTTGCTGCTATTTAATAGCATGGAAAGATGTGGAAAGTGAAATGCAAATACTTCAGGCGTGGGGAAAAGGCACTTGGGTCAACAGTGTCTGACATCTGCAATGCCTCTTCAAAAGACAAATCATTTGAGGTGACTATTAAAAGCTTGTGTGTTTGTTCATGGTTCAAATTTCAGGCTCTGTATCTTTGAAGGGAAAAGGGTAATTCCAGTGGTCAGGAAACCTGATCCCTGAAAGTGCTGCTTTTTGGAACTGCTGCTTACAAATCCCCTTATCGTGAAACCTGTTCAGTCAGCCACTTCTACAAGTTTCTCCAGAAAGATAACCAACAGAGTCAAGGTTATTCTTTATCAGATGTACCTTGTGTGTATTATGGACATCGTGTATCACTAAGTAGCTGTAAGAGTAAACAGGGTGAAGTTTTCCCTATAAGAGTTTTTGCACTGGGGATAAATGTGGGGTTAGACCACGACAGTCACTTTCAGCTTGCTTAAACTGCACCCAAAGATACAGGAAATTTCTTAACAGGTATAATCCCTATCAGATTTCTTATTCTGGAATAAATCAAAGTTCTTGTTATGATTGGAGGTTTAGGGACTATGCTGCCACCAAAATGTTAACTGCTAGGAGCTAGTTCGTAACTAGGTGGATAGAGCTTCTCACATACTCCAATTCAATTCTATTACAGCAGCTGTCATAAAAAGATTAATATTAGTCTTCAAAGACCTGGTGTGAAACATTCTGCCTGCTTCTGCTTTCTGTAGCAGGTAATGCAGTTCTAGCAAACAGAGATTTCTTTTTAAAAAGGGGGGATTTTGCCATTCTGTGTGGAAAAATAAATGCATCTGTTCTTTTTCTCCTCTGAAAACCAGAGGCTTGCTGGCTGGCAGTGAAGCAGTACTGTTTTTATGGTAGGCTCCGCTTTACACCAAGGAAGCTGTTGTGGTTGGATATTCTGTGTGTTGGGCTGTAAATTATGCTGGAGTCAGCAAGCACCTTAGGATGGCACCACTGCTAAGTTGCTCCTGGCTGCTTAGGATGTTCTGAGACCTGAAAGGTGGTTTGAAGCCAACCTGTCATATCTCCTCCTTACTCAGTGCCTGGCATCACTAGTCAGTGATCCATCAACGGACTAAGCCCTAAACAACGAGGACATTTTTCAGTGACCAAAAATGAACTACATTTACATAGCAATGTGCTGTAATTCAGCATTTTTACCCTCTACAATTTCAACTCAGGGTAAACAACCTAAGTTAAGGCAGTTGTCTGTTTCCAATTGAGTACTTCAGAATCTTAATATTATAGGAAATTTGTTATCACATACACTTAAAAGTATTGTGGAATTACCCTGGAAGCTAACGTGGAGAACTGATGTCAGCCTAGGCAGTTTCTTCTATGTAGGTAACCATTACTTCAAAATACCTATTTTCTCAAAGTAATTTATCAATGCTTTTTCAAAACATATATATTTATGTGAACAAAAGTTGGCTTCTTAGTCTGAGCCATTCTTATTTTCAACCTGAGACTTGTTTAGGCCTTTGTACTTAGGGAAAAATAATGTGGCAAGGGCTTCCAAGAAAAGTCTGGAGACAAGCTGGCATAATTCCATGATTGTTACCATGCACAAGTGATATATGGAATATGAGCCACTAAATAATAAATGTTTTAAATTATGCAGTTTATACATAATTTGACTGCTATACTTGGTCTGAATGAGTCAGATGTTCTGAAATGAAGAACTTCAGGCTCCTCATCCAATAATCAGAATGAAAGACTTCCAGTGTGTATTTTTAACTTGAACAAGAAGGCTTTGAGGTTTGTGAAATGAAGTAGAGCTTCCTTCCAAGTAGCAGAGCTACCGCTTCCCTGCAGGAGGGGTGAGTCCTAATGTTATCACTGGTCACTTCATCTATGCAAGAGTGTGTTTTCAATGTTTGTGTGATAGAACCCCAAAAATGGTCTTTGAAAAACACACTCTGCAGTACTGTGAAGGTTGATGACCTGCGTATATGCTGCAAAACCTTGCCAGGTGTCAGAAATGGTTGCCAATGAGTGAGGTGCTGCTCTGCAGGGAGTAAACAAAAGGCTTCAGAAGGCCTGAAACAAACACTTCTTTCTGTATTAATTCAGCTCCTTCCCGTTCAAGACTCGCAACAAACATTTACAGTTGCTGATATAGGACAGAAAATAATACATTATTCAGTTGTAGGAAAACCTGTCTCATTTCTCACTCATCAGATGAGCAGCAGGAACACATACACGGAAGCAGGCAACATGTTTATGAAAGTATTATGGGGTGGCCAAGGAACAAGCTTCAAAGACAGTTGTGCAGTAAGGTGTCCTAGTTTTGCTGGGGTAGAATTACAGAATCAATTTTCTGTTCAGGAAAGATGCGTTTTTAGAAGGCTGCAGCACCCAGTTCAGTAGGAATAAAACTGATAAGACACTTTGTTTTAGATCATGGCCAGCTGTGGTATGTGGGTTTCCATAGCGATCAAGGTCTTCAGCAGTTCTGAGTTACCCACATGCTAAATCTGGGAGGATGGAAGGCCAGGGCAGCTGACCCAAGCTGGCCAACAGGAATATTCTATACCATAAACGTCAAATGTTCACTCCAAATGGGGAAGTTTGCTGGGAATGGGTTTCCTACCTCAGTGGGCACCACCCCTGGAAGGTCTTGCCCATTCTTCTGCTCCAGAGGCCTGCTCTCCTGTTTGCTGTGACTGTCACACTTCTGCTGGAGCTGCAGTGCTTGCAGTGCTGGAGGAGTGTAACTTTGTGTCTTTTATATTAGTGTTGATGTTAGATCTTTATTATTATTTTATTACATCTGTTTCCATTTCAACCTGATGTGTCTCCTTTCCTTTTCCTGATTCCCCTTCTTGGGTGGGGAGGGGTCACTGGGCGATAGAACAGCCGGCTAAACGAAGAAATAAATGGGGGATCCATCCTTGCTAATGTTGCTAAAGTTTGCCGCCACCTCAAGGAGCTGTTCGAGGACGCAGGAGCCCATCTCCGCACGGCACCTGTGCGCAGTGCTGGCAGGTCTGCTCGCTTCGGACAGCAGCTGCCCCTTCCCCGTGCCCTGCCGCCTTTCTTTCATGAACTCCACGACGGGAGAAAAGCCCCTGTCTTGCAAGGAAGATGTCCCGATCGCCGTGCTGTCGCATTTAGCTAAGGAGCACCTGCAATTCTGGGATCCACCAGCGTTTTTATGACGCGTGACGGAATCTCCCGCAGCTCCGAGGGCAGAAGTCGCCGTCAGGGGAGCGAGATCTGGGATCGCGCCTCAGAGCCGCGCGCGGAGGGAAAGCTCCTCGGGGCCGCCCGGGACCGCTCCTGGCCCGGGGCAGCTGCGCAACCTCCGCCCTGCGGGGCGAGCTGCCGGGCGGGACGCCGGCCGCAGCCGCTCCTCGGCGTGCCCGGGCAGCGCCCCCGCGCAGCGGCCCGCAGCGGGGCCCCGGGGGGCGGCGGCGGGGCCGGTCCCGCCCGGGGCAGCCCCGGTGACACGGGCCGCCCCGGTGACACCGGCTTCCCCCGGTGACACCGACACCCCCCCGTGACACGTGCCGGCAGAGCCCGCTCCCCGGGGCACCCGCCGGCCTCCCGGCCGCGCGCGCCCCCGCCCGGCCCCGCCCCGCCGGCCGCCGCGGGCACGCGCGGGGCGGAGCGGCCCCAGCGCTGATTGGCGGAGGCGCGGTTGGTCGCGGTGGCGTCAGGGCCGCCCCGCGCGCGCGCCGCCGCCCAGCCAGCCGGCGGTTGCGGAGGAGCGGGGGGCGGGGGCGATGGCCGCGGCCGGAGCTCCGGGGGCAGGTGGGGAGGCTCCGGGGGAGCGGTGAGGGCGGGTGTCCCCCCAGAGGGGCGAGCTGGGGCAGCCTGCTGGCGGGGGGGGCCGCGTGTCCGCGCCCGGCCAGCCCCCCCGCCGCTCCGCCCGGCGCCCCGGCCGTTGGCGGGAGGTCCCAGCGGCGGAGCGGGGCGGGAGCTGCTGCCGCCCCCAGCCTGTGCGGGGGCCGGGGATCCCCCGCGCGGGAGCGTGGCGCCGGGCGGGGGCGGCCCCTGTGGCGGGGCGCTGGTCCCGGCTGGCTGGTGCCCGGCGAGCGGCCGGGGCAGCCCTCGGCAGAGCCTGACGTCCCGTCCCTTTCAGCAGGTCCTGGCTGTGCGCGGGAGGCCGCTGCCGCGGGGCCGCATCCCGCCCGGGAGCCTGTGCGTGGCTGAAGCCCCCTCTGTGCGGCGGGAGGCCGTCCCCCAGCGGGGCTGCGTTCCCCCGCCATGGAGGCGGGAGGCTTGGAGTGGCTGCTGGTGCCGATGCAGCAGCTGCTGTCGTGGGGGGCTGCGGGGGCCATGGTGTTCGGCGGCGTGGTGCCCTACATCCCGCAGTACCGGGACATCCGGCGGACACAGAACGCGGAGGGCTTTTCCACCTACGTCTGCCTGGTGTTACTGGTCGCCAACATTTTGCGGATACTTTTTTGGTAAGTTGGTTTTGTTTGCCCAGCTCTAAAGGTTCTTGCTTGCTAGTTGTAAAGCTCTGATTTGGAATATTTGAGAAGACAAGTGTGTTTTACGTACTTTTCGCCCCTCTCTTGGAGGTCAAAATACGGTCTTCCCGTAAGTGGGTGAATCTGCATTGAGCAGGATGAACTGGGCTCAGGTGCTGTGTCCTTACCCTTGCCACATCTGATTATCAGCGCTCTGATTTTCCAACATGCAACTTTTGGGTAAAGAAAAAAGAGTTATTCTAAGGCATATTTTTTTTTTCTTTCTGACTGTATTTCCCTTGCCCCTCTAGCTCTGTTCTCAGAGTGAAGGCCCTGGTCTTGCATGCTTGTTCTAGCAACTAGTTGGTATTAATATCGTTGGGTTGCTTGCCATATGTTCTTGAATCTTCTTGGGATGCCAGCTTGACTTCAGAGTGGGCTCACTTGTAGAGCTCCATGCGCAGCAGCAGATGGAAGTAATAATTCTTTGATAATCAGGCAAAAGGGGGGCTATCTTTTAAAGCAAATTATTTTTGTTTTCAGCAACACTTTCAGTATTTAAAAACCAGTTCGTTTCCATATGTAATTCTTGTGTTGCTGGACAAAAAAATGTTACTGGGGAGTATTTTCTGCGAATTAATTTTGTTAAGTTTTATTCCTCATTACTTCTTTTAATATAAATGCTACAGCTCTGAGAATGTAGTTGAGAAACCAAAGAAGAAATCTGAAAAGTCTGGGAAATCACTGCAACTAGGAACAGTAATTCTGAGAACATTTTGACTACAAAATACTGCTTTGTTGTCCCCAGAGAAGTAATAGGTAGTAGGGTACATCCTTCTGTTGGTTTCCTGTTTGTTTTTACAGCTCCTCTGACTCTTGAAGTATAAGGAGTTTCTTGGATTATTTTTCTACAGCAAAATGTGACACAAGTGCTTTGCTGGAGTGGAGAAAAAACAGGGACCATCTCTTGGGACCACAGCTTGTGTTCAAACTCAGGAGTTACCACTAGATCAGAGCTGGTGGCATTGGACCTATGTTTTCCTGGGGAGAAGTGTACAGAGCAGCTGTTGGAGAAAGTTCCCCAGAAGGGAAGTAGAGGAGAGGACAAGTGAAAAGCCAGAGCTGACAGTTTTGAGAAATAGAAACTAATTTTTAGTTTCACTGGAGGTGGTTGAAATATACAAATTATTGGTATCTGATGGCATTTTGTAGGGAACCCAGGCAGTGCATCTGTTAAATGAGGCTTAGACTGTGGAAGAACTGAAAAATCTTTACTTTGAATTGACTTTAAACGTATCTAGTTAAGAGATGTGCAAAAGAACAAATACTACAAGTAAGGGAAAGCTGTAATTGATATCCATGTTAAAAGATCTATGATTCTGTGATTTTTCAACACTACAAAAGAGAACACAATTGTATCGATAAGATCATGTATTTTTTTTTTTTATTGTGTGTATTCAAGCCACATGGTGGAATCTCCCTGACATATTCTAGCTCTATGGAGGCTCTGGTCCTCTTGGAGCTCTGTGGTGGCATGGAATGCCTTCACACAGTGTGTGCAGAGATGTGTCTGGCTGCACAGGGAGTGTAAGGCATGCACTGGCTTGTGGTACTATGGGGACATGTTGCAGGCATGAGCCTGCAGAAACCTTTCTGTCTGACTTAGAATGAATCATATCTTTCTAGTTCTATTCAGCTGAAAGACAGGGAACGTGCCTAATAATAATTCATTGTTCCCTGAGAAAGAATATTTTGCTTCTTTACTTAAAAAGATTCAGCAACCCTGATAGTTTGTTATAAACAGTAGTAAGTCATGGAGTGAGTATTGAGGGTGGATGTTGTCTGTGGCCAAATGGATGATTAAAGGAAGACAGCAAGAGGCAAGAGCCTCTGATTTCTGTGAACCTGTTTAAAGTGCACACACAGAGCAGCCTGGGAAATCCATTTTTGTGTTAGTTGTTTAATGTCACCTATTGTCTGGGATACAGCACTCTAGATAATTTGACATAAACATTTGAATTGTGTATGTGATGTTCATTGGAGGGAATGAGAAGGTTTTTATTTGTCATTATTAAATTATTTGGTCCACTCTTGTCCCAGAACAGAAAGTAATTTTGTTTTGTGTAAAATTTTTCCTCAATCTGACTTTCAAAGTACCAGTTAAGTTCACTCCTTCTTCTTAGCAAACCAGTCCAGACTTTATTCCAGGTCTCTCTTCTGAAAACTGTACTGACATACAGCTGCTGTTTTCAGTTGTTTTTAGTTCGTCTTCCATATCCCTGCATATTACATGTATGATTTGTGCCAGATTCATCCCTTCTGACTTCCCCTCCACCCTGATCCAAAAAGAAGTACTTAAAGTAGTAAAAAAATCTTTCAAGTTCTAAGTGTTGCTTTTCAGGCCATATTGATTTTTAGGATAGCTCATGTTGTGGAATGTTTTTTTAATTTTTAACTTTAGAGGTATTTCTGTAATTCTTTTTTGTTACTTTCAGATTTTCCCTGAATTTCATATACTCTTGAAGTGGGGCTCACAGGGAGGAATGTTATGTATTTCAGATGTGCAGGCAACAGAAACGGACAGTTCCTGCCTGTTATACCATGTTTCCTCTGTATATTTTCTCTTGAGTAGTGCTTTTCTTTCCGTATCACTCATGTTACTCATAACAGACCCAGTCCCACCTTTCCTCTATGGCTCTACCATAACTTTGTTCAACTGAGCTGGGGGGGCAATTGCCTCATTTCTTATTTGTGAACTGGCAGATTCCACATGTTCCTAGAACTGTGCTTAGGTATCCTGGTGGCGTTGGTTGTTTTTCCTGTGTGTGTTTTTTTTTCTAAGTCTGGTTTTGCAGAGGGTGAAATTTGATCTTTTGTCTCCCCTCCAAATACAGTATTTACTTCCTAATCTTGGCACACTTCATGTGTCAATAGAGTTGCAGCTGGTGTGTTCACTGTGACAGTAGCCAATGAACAAAGTACTAGTGAGATCAAGGATAACAATCCTGTTTCCAGTTACCTGTTTTCACAATTTCTCAAATTTCACAATTTTACCACCTCCAGTTCTAAGCCATCTTTTAAAGTCAAAAGGACTCAGTGCAATGCCTCTCCTTGTCTTCCTGCCACCTAATCCCTTAGTGTCAGGGTGTGCTCAAAGAACTTCTTTTTGCTAGTGATGACAGTAACACATTAAGTAATATTTCATGCTTCTCTGTTTCACAGAATCTTAAAATGTCATCTTTAAAGAGACATTCCTGCTTTCACTTACATGTGTTCGGCCATGCTGTGTTCCAACAAGGAGTTCTACGCCAGAACTTTGTGGAAAAGCAGTGGGAAAGGATAGGTCTGCAAGCGTGCAAATTACATATGGGTAGCAATGGGATGATTCCACTCTTTGTTTATGCACACATGCCTTTTGTTTAAGAAAAAGAAAGTGGAGTTTGGCCGTGCAAAGTTGTGGTTTAGTGTGTTGCCTGTGTGTGAAGTCTCTGTCCCTTTTAAATAACATTATGAAAAAAAAAAAGTGAAAAGTGGACATTCTGTGCCCACAGCATCACACAACAGGGTCTCTGTTTACTAGTGTGAAAAGTAGATTTTGTGCTATGACTAGACTTGGTATCAAGTTAACTTTAATTTTAGTAGTAATTCTTTGTTTTATACAGATGATTTTATATTATACTTGAATCAGCATTTATTTTGTGATGCCACTGTAGCTGCTGGTCATGATTTATGACTGGTATCACCTGCTCCTTGGTTCTAGTCCTTCTACCATTGTCAGTACTGCTTCTCCCATCTGTCTTCTCCAGACGCCATAGGTCATTGCTCCTTGCCCTGCGCTCAGTTCAACTTCTGGACTGATCAGCCTGGAGAAGGCCTGTGCTGTGGATAAGGAGGAAGACGCGGTGCAAAGCTCAACGCCTTTGCATGCCCCAAAACATCTGGTATCAATTTTTTCCCCTTGGCATTTTTAATAAAATGCTTCATTATCTTTTTTGTTAGCTAATGTTTTATTGTACTTGCTAGCGTTACCTCTGATTTCTTGTTCAAGACTGGCTTTTAAAATACCTCGAGTCTTGCTGATGCATGAACTTTGAGGCGGTTAATCATCTGGCTAAGGTGTGATAGGCTGTTTTGAAGTTGTGGGCCAGCTTCAGAGTGCACTGTGGCACATGAACTCAGTTGTGACCAAGATGGACATATCTTCTAGTGTGCCAGCTGACTAGCTTTGTGTTGACATGATTGAGAAGAGGAACAAAAATGCTTGTCAGAGTTGTATAATCAGTTGGGGGTGGAGGATGCAGAAAAAAATTACTTGTGAGTTCTCTGTCTCTTCCCCCTCTCTCTCTTCCCCCTTTCTTTCTGTAAAACAGCTTATGGTAAGATAAATTATGGTTTCTCTTAATATGAAAATCAGAATGAATAGCTAGAGGAAAGGAAACTGCAGATTTCTTAGAAGTCAGCAGTAGGCATTTTTATTTGTATCTTGAGTAACTTCAGCCAAAAGTAGTTATGTTCCCTGCTATTCCCAGAGGTCTTTAGACTCTCTTTTTTCCCCTCAGTTTTGCAGTCCATAAACTATTTTATGTAGTAGTATAATAGGGTTTGTATCTTTTCCAGGAAGACAATAGTCTTTCCAAAGGTTTCAAGGTGCAATTCTGTGGGTCACTGGCCTAAAACTCATAAAGCAACACTATAGAAATCCAAACAGCAGAAAATAAAACTGACCAGTTTTGGAGTTGTTCTCACAAAATAGTTACTTTAAGACAAAATGTGAAAACACGTTCTGACAATCAGGGAGAAGTCAAAAACCATGGAGTGTGTTCTTTTTGAGTAAAGATAAACCTCTACCCATTCCACATTGGTTCACCTGAAGCAAAGTGCGTTCTGAAAAATGTAATATCAGTAGAACTGGGAGCTCTCTGTGCCACAGGGAGTCAAGGAAATAATCTCCCTGTTACGAGTGGAGGCTTACGAAGACACATGCAGCTAAAGGTACTTTATAGGAAAATGTTAGACTTGCTATTTTCTGGGGTAGTTTCCTACATATTTATTTATTTTGCTGTAGCACCTGCAGTGCTGCTTGTGGATCAGGTCCCTGCTGTCAGGTGTTATTTTGGCTGTAGATAGCGTGTCAGTGATGCCTTTTTGTAGTACTTCCTCTGGGAAGAAGAAACTTTCGCTTTTAAGAGTTCTGTTACTAAAATGAATCGTGCCAGCCTTTGACATGTGGGGAAGGTGGGCTGATGTTATAAACCAAGCTGAAAGAGTGAATACAATTTTGAAAGATTTTGTTACACATGGCCTGCTGCTGGAATCATGCTTAGATATTGAGAGCAAAAGTGTTATGCAATTTCTCCTTTCTATAAATGCTAGAGAGTAAGGATAAAGTGTGCTGTTCTTCTGTAAAAAAAGAAAAGGTAAAGTAGTTTGTTTTTTTTTTTTATGCCTAAGTGAGAATCCCAGAATGTTAGGGGTTGGAAGGGACCTCTGAAGATGATCTACTCCACACCCTCTCTGGGCAGCCTGTTCCTGTGCTTGGTTACCCTCACAGTAAAAAACTTTTTACTTATGTTTAGGTTGAATCTCCTGTGTTCTAGTTTGTGCCCATTGCCCCTTATCCTGTCATTGGACACTGCTGAAAAGAGACGGGTCTGGTCCTCCTGACACCCCCCTGTAGATGCTTATAAGCATTTATGAGATCCCCCCTTCAGTCTTATCTTCTCCAGGCTGAACAGATCCAGCTCTCTCAGCCTTTCCTCATAGGGCAGATGATACATTGCTCTAACCATCTCTCTGGCCCTGTGTAGTCTCTCTCCAGTAGTTCCTTGTCCTTTATGAACTGGGGAGCTGAGAACTGGATGCAGTATTCCAGATGTGGCCTCACAGGGCAGTATAACCTCCCTTGACCTACTGGACACACTCTTTTTGATGTACCCCAGCATGCCATTGGCCTTCTTGCTCTCAAGGACACATTGTTGGCTTATGGTCACCCTGTTTTTCACCAGGACCCTGAGGTCCTTTTCCCCACAGGTCAGCCCCCAACCTGTGCTGATACATGGGGTTATTCTTCCTGCTTGTTTTGGGCGCTCTTTAAAGTCCTGGAAGTGTGTGTCAAGGAGAAACTCTTACCAAGAGATCCTGTTGTAAAACTAGCTTGCTTCTTGTTCTTTCTGCTGATTAAATTATTTAGATACAGCTGCCATGCTGCAACACCAGGCTGTTGTCAGGTCCGTGGTGGTGTGTGCAGTATACTGCACGCTTTCTGTCTTGCCTGGAATCTGTAACTAGCTTCCCAGAGAGGTGGAAAAGTTGACGCAGAGCGGTGAGGCTTACAGCAACCTTGGTGTTTCCACTCTGCAGTGAGTGGAAGTACCTGAGAAAGCTGAAGTGGTGGGTGCTGTGCTAGGCCTGCCCATGGTCAGGCAGAGGAGAGGTGAGAGGCCACTGCCTGGGACATCAGCCAGCAGGGGAAAGCTGAGCTGGCATGGCGTGCAGGAGTAGGCCCAGGGCTGGAACAGCAGCGTTATTGCAACAGGACAGAGTTGTACTGATGTAATTACCTAGTTTTCTCCATGACTAGTTAGTCTCTGCTCTGGCTTGAATGTTCACTTCCCTTTACTCTCACTTCCCCCTCCCCTTTCTTCGCACATTTTTCTAGTACAGGAAAAAAAAAAGAGATTTTGTTTTTACAGTATTAAGTAAGCACTAAAAAACTTTTTCTCCTTGTAGTCTGAGTTCCCTGAATACTACTGTTGTCACAGTTGTTCGCTTTATGTCACATATTGTAGTTGTGGGGTGAAAATGCAGAATAATGATGGTGAACACCTCGTTCCTAGGACTTTCAAGTTGTTCTTTTCTGGGAGCCTGTTCCAGTATCCTAAGGCTCTTAATCTTTCTCTTGTAATCAATACTCTAATGTTCCTCTTCTTCCTGGCTCCTGCTGTGGCAAAGATAGGAATCACCTGTATGAGGCAGAAAGTAATCAGAACTTAGGACTTCATGCTTTCCCTGCAGGGCTTTTATCTTGTAGTACTCCTAGCTCAAGGTGACGTGAGGAGTCTTAAACTGGATTAATGTTGCTCTGGCAGGCCCTAACAGCAATGCAAAGTAGAGTAAGCATCTTGGAGTGGTGTTTGTTTCCATGACCCTCGGCAAAATGAATGTTCCGTCTTTAAAGGTTCAAAACCCTGACACTGGACCTTGACACTGATTCCCTTCAGTTGTGTTGTCATGGTAGTGTGGCCAGATATCTGTTAGGCCATGTCCTGGTAGCTGCCTGTTGGTCTCTGTGGCAGCTGTTTGATTTCATGTAGATGTACCTAGCTTAGTTGTTGCCTACAAAGCTCAGTTTGGGGGTTGGTGTTTGAAGAGATGTGTCATGTGAGCATGTTATGTTTTGTAAACTTTGGCTTGAGAGTTGTAAAAAAAATCTGTGTTGTGCATTGTTTGAAGTCCCTATTAGATTTTTAAAAATTTCTAGTTTACCTCTCTTGTGTGTTGTGAGTTTTGTTTTACTCTCCCTTTCCCCCAGTTTTTACAGGGTTGTGGTGATGGTAAATTGTTACGATCAGACTGCAGGTGGCAGTGCTCAGGTATGTTTGCAGTGGGTGGATACTGCAAACAATAATTTTGTGAGGTGCTTTTTACTAAATGGCCAGTAATCTCATCAGCAGGAAGAAACTAACCTTGCAGTGACCTGCACTGGATTTACCGTCATGCTTTCCTCTAGTTTACTGAGCTGCTAACTCAGACCCTCTTAAATGCATTACTGCATTTTTACACGCAAATGCATTTGTAATTGGAGATTTTTTTTTTTCTAACTGTAAACAGTTTTGACTGCTCTGTAGTTCTAAGTAAGTATTTTCAGTTTTTTCCCCTCATTCCTTGAATAAGAGACAAATACAATAGTAGTGAATTACAGGGGAACTTGGCCACGGTCAGCATAATAGACTGAATTAGCTTTCAGATCATGGGCATGGGGCATAAACTGGCCCATAAACTTTTGTTCTCCCTTGCATTTTATTCCCGGTGCAGTGAAAGACTTAGCCAGAGAGCACTCTTCCTGTGATCACATGCATCAGTTTTGTTCTCTATTTCCTTACTCATAGCATCCTCCAAACTTGTTATGATAATGGCTTTCCAGTGGCCCAGCACAAATCCATTGAGGATAGAAAGAAGGGGAGGGACTAAGGTACACACGATTGTTCTTCCAATAGCTACTGGTGGTGTCTTTGGCAGTGGTGTGGAGGCTCAAGGTGTTTTGTTTCCTTAGCTGTATGCCATTAGGCAGGAAGTACGTGGCCATTTTCATTGGTTTGGGCTGCTTGGCTGTTCTGCATAGGAAGATTTCCAAGGAAGCTAGTCAAGGACTTTCTAGTGTCTCTCTTGTCCCTTATTAATTGACTCAAAACATATCTCTCTGGTGAAATTACTATAGTGGAAATGCAGTGTTGTGTGAGTGTGTGATGGTGAACCTAGCTGGTGTTTACTAACACAAAGCTCTGCTATGAAGGTAGCCCAAGCATAAAGTGTATTTTGCTAGGGTTCAAACAGGAACTGTCAAGAAGGTGGCAGTGGATGCCAGGCCTGTGACACCAAAGTCTCCAGTTCATGATCTGCTCAGACAATGGCCTTAACTGTATTGTGAGGGAATTAAGAAGGTGTGTGTGCCTCACAGCCTCACTCCTGCAAGGGGATTGTGACTCTGAAATTCTGTATGTGCATCCAGATTTGACTGGTGACTTTCTCTTCCTCAACTTTTCATGCCTTTTACTGTTAGGATTTCCTTTTTCAGGTGCTTAGACAGGATCAAAGAATGAAAGTAACTGAGAACAATGCTTGTCATCTTTGAGATACTGAATGTATTTACTTTTTTTTTTTTTTAGGTTTGGAAGGCGTTTTGAATCCCCTCTTTTATGGCAAAGCATTATCATGATCATTACTATGTTATTGATGCTGAAACTGTGCACTGAAGTACGTGTGTCCAACGAGCTAAACATAAAACGCCGCTCTTTTGCAGGTTAGTTACAGGAACTGGCTTTTTGCACAGTAAATCTTTTTGAAAGCATGGTGAGCTGTATTTGAACAAAAGTTCTGTCTGAATTGCAATTTAGCTTCCTTTCTTGATAACTTTTTTGAAAGTGCTTTTTTCAAACATAAATATGTACATCTGTAATTTTATTTCAGACATGTCTTTGTTCAGTCTAGAAATCAGAGTTCTCCTTAAGATTTCACACCACGCCCTGAATATAGGGCTGGCTGCTACACTGTTGTGCTAGCCTGGATATTTTTTAAGAGCTTGACAAGAGTAAGAAATTATTTTCTTCAGCTGTACTTTTACCAAGTTCTTAGAAATGATCCTACCTAAGATGATGTCACACCATAGTTGTAAAACTATGTCTTTTTGTATACCATTTCCTTGGGCTTTAGCGTGGGATTAGTTGGGATTTACAAGAACTCTCTAACTTATAATTTTGATTATTTGTTACTTTTTAGGCATTGATAATCTCTGTTGGTGCCAGTATTATTCTTTATTTAATGAAATGTGCAGGTTTTGTGGAAAGTCCTTGCTTTTTTTCCCCAGATAAGAAATGTGAGAGAGGTAGTTTTTGTGTTTCTCTGTGTTGACTTTGACTTACAAAATTTTGTTATTAAAATTATTATTTTATTACCAACAAGAAGAGCATGAATGCTGTCAGTTGTTTTGCCAATATGGATGTATAATTTATTCTCTCCATCTGTTCTCTTCCCTCATTTGCTAATAATTGAGGGTCTGATCCAGTTCCAGATATCCACAGCCATTATTAGAAGGCAGCAGCTGCTGGCTGTGCGGTAGGGTAATTTATCTAATATCTAAGGAAGCTAGTTCCATTCCTGCTCATGGTGGAGTGGAGTGTGAAACTTTTCATTTAAGTAAGTGAATTAATTCACGTGGAAGAGGACCTGGACTCCAGCTCCCAAACACCAGCTGCTGTGTTCACAAGGTTTTTTAGTCTTGCAGGATGAATGATCTAAAAACTACTTTGAGACAGATTTAGTATCAGTTAAAATTCAGGAAGCATTTGAAAGGGGCATGGATGCAGCAGGTGGGCCCTTTTCCCTCTTCCCTGGGGCCCGTTCGGACGCTTTCTGCGTGGGTCACCCCCCAACATCGGTTCCTGACACACATTTACACACATGACCCTGCATGCTTCTTCTGTAACCTTTGGACAAAAAGGGAATCTATTCGGTTTAGTATATAGCCATCTTTAAACAATTCTGCCTGCAAGACAGTCTTCTGAATAATCAGTCTTTTCATTACCAAGTAATGGAAACTCCTCCATATTGTATTGTATCATTTAATCCTTTTTCCTGAAACTTGGCTTGTCATTTGTTTAATTAGCTAGAGAGACTAATTTTACCTATTTGTGGACCGTAATTATTTGTTTTCATCAAAAGGCTTGCATCCTCCCACAAACTCTGAGAACAGTTAAATTTTTTACTTACCTGTGATTGATTTTTAGTAAGGCTACCTATATAGTGCTATGGCAAATAATAAAAATACAAATGGATACAAAGCTCATTTCAATTGAGGCAGAAAGATAGGTTTGTATTTCAAGCACATTACGAGTGGGAGTGAGATCAGTGTTTCTAATCCTACTCCTTATCTCTTAAATTTTATGGTGATCTAGGCAAGCTTATAAATGTGTACTTTCTTTTCTCATAGTTTGCTGTGGCAGTGAGAAGCTAGGTTTGAAGTAAATGTTTTTGATTAACTTTGCAGTAACCTGAGGGGAAGGTACACAATTCCTGTATGATAATATACTTCTGAGATTGCTGGTTTTCAATTTTAACATTTTTCTTCTTTAATTTCCATAATCCCTCTGAATGTTTATGCAAAATAATTAAAAATATTTAGAAAGTGAACAGAATTGAATATTTCAGTGGAAGGGTGTTACTGTTTGACTCAGGTATCCTGTATCCTTGCCCTGTCAATAAAATAAAAGGATACAGGAACACAGAGTAAAGATGTGACCTTGAAGACCCAGCAGTTACAAAAACATGACTCTCTTATCAGCTTTAGTCAGAAGGCTCTGTGACTAGTTAAAAGAAAGCTTACTGAAGGAAAAAAAAAAAAAGTAAAAGGAAAATTGGCTTCATCCTGGCTCAAACCAGGACATAGGGAGTTTGCTGTTTTCTTGTATTACTATTAAATGCTGAATTTCTGCCCCAGTCATGTTAATATATATTTACCAATGTGTTTGAATTATGTGGGAGCCACCTTTCTTCTTTTGTTTTTGTTATTCCCACAGATAAGTTCCTTAAGTAACAACTAGTTTAGAAGGAATCTACTTACAATTTTTGGAAGCATTAAGGATCAATCTCCTAATCCTGACAAGCTTGTTCCATATTCTCTAGCCTGTTTTGTGGTGTTAACTGATGGGTTAAAATACGTATACATAGCAGTTCAGAACATAAGACATAAAGCCATTCAGTCTATAAATGCAAGTACAAGATTTTGACTAACTATAACACCATGAAAAATACACACTCTCGGGGCTCTTTCCAACAATGTTTAATCATTTCTTGTAGGCTGTATATAGAGAACTTACTAGAAAAACTTGCGTAATCTTTTTTATTTCTCTCAGTTACTTCTCAATTATGGGATTTCCCCCTGTCGTGGTTTGTGTCCAACATGACAACAAAGAACCAGCCATGAGGCTGCTCACTCAGCTTTCCCCCCTCACACACACTCTGGGATGGGGAGGACAAAGTCCAACTAGAAACTTGTGGGCCAAGACAAAGGACAAGGAGGGTTTCACTCATCATTTATGGTCACGGGCAAAACAGACTCAACTTGGGGAAAAATAGTAATTTAATTTCACACTAATCACCCACACACAGGACACGGACAACGCAGAGAGCAGGGCTTGCATATGTTACCCCACCCCTCCCTTCTTCCCGGGCCCAAATCCCTTTGTTCCCAGTTTCTCTCCCTCCTTCCCCCCAGCGGCACAGGGGGACAGGGGATGGGGTTTAGAGTCACTTCACAGGCTGGTGGTTCCTGCTGCTCCTTCCTCCTCAGGAAGAAGGATTCCTTACAGTCCTGCCCTGCTTCCCCACGGGGTCCCTCTCATGGGAGAGAGTCTTCCATGAACCTCTCCTTCGTGATTCTTTCCCAGGAGGTCAGGAACAAGCTGCTCCGTCATGGGCTTCTCACAGAGTCATGGGCTGCTTCAGGAACAGTCACCTCCCCAGGTGCCAGGGTCTTCCACAGCTGCAAATCCAAGTCTGTGGGCTGCAGGTCCACATTTGTCTTTCCTGGTGCCTTCAGGGGATGCTCTGCTGTGGTTCTCTTCCATGGGGTATAGAGGGACAGCCTGTTTAGGGGCAGGGGGGAAGATGATTGTAGAAGCTTCTTACAGGAGCCACCCCTGGAGCCCCTGCTGCTACTGAAATCAGGCCAGAACCAAACCAGCACACCCCCTTTTTAAGTCTTGTAAAGTGAAAATAAATTGGAAGTGGTGGAGCCCATCTTGTGCTGCTGTTGCCTTTTCTGGATGCATAAACTTCATCCTTCAATTGCATGTACTGATTGAAGACAGAGTAAGTCCTCTTTATATACCCAACTCTTTTATTATTTTTAAAACTTGGACTGTATACCCTATTTTTAACTGTTCTGAATTGGGGAAAAAAACCCAACCCAAAATAAGAAAACCACACAACCCCTCAACTTTACTTTAAAACGTCTAATGACAGGACAGTTCTCCTGTACTAAGTACTTTGAAAGCTATGTGAAGGAGTCTTCAGATGAAATCAGCAGGCATGGACAATACCTCCTCGTCTTTTATCCTTTATTTAACACCACTGTAATTGCATCTTAGCTGCTTTAATGTAGATGTCCTGTTACCATTTTCATGTTAACAACTGTTCTCCTTATTCATTGCCCGCTTTGGAACTGGTGTCTGTGCAGCTGTATGTATGCTGTATCGGCTCAGTGCAGAAAGGCTCAGGGTTGAGTGGTAGTGCCTTTTTTTAATAGTTACTTTTGTTCAAAGTGCTGTAGTTCTTCTCGGGCATGGTGGTTCTATAAGGCTAGAGAGCTAAATAGTGAAAAGTAAAATGTGTGTGCGCTGTGTCTTGACTAGAGACTCCAGAGGAGGCTGAAGCAAGTTGCCCACAGCTGTAGACAGCTAAAAACATCAGGTCACTGTTGAAAATGTTGGCAGGCCACAGCATTCTCTCATACTCTTGGAGAGAGACATACTGTATGAAGAACTCTTCTTTTTCTTTCCCCAAATACGCCTTCTACATCTCTCCAAAAAATACTCAATTTCAGCTATTCCCAAGACATTGTAACAGATTTTGAGCACCATGAATGTATGAAAAATAGAGGACAGTGTTTTTTAAAAACGGGATCTTAGACATCTCTTCTTCTTATAGTACAGCCCAGGCTCCTTAAGGGGACTCTTGCATTTTTACATGAAGGTTATTTCATCTGGCCATTCATCCAGTTTTGTCTTCCTTCCAACTGCAGGTTGTCTTAACCTGCTTTATAACTTGTATCTTAGTATAGCACTCTGATCCCTTGAAGAGCTGTTTTTGGCACTGGAAAACACTCTTGTGTAATACATGATTTTCAGCTGGCAGAGGAAGGCTAGAGTGAAGAAAACTAGCAAGCTAAATTGTTGCAAATGGGACCTACTCTGTCCTTGATATGACTGGCTTAAGCTCAGACTTCTGGAAACTTATTTTAGAACAGCATTTTCCTCAGGAAGCAAGGCGACCTTGTTGTTGTAGCTGATCATACATACATATCTACACACTGTCTTGCTGAGGTAACAGCTTGTTTTCTGTGATCGTGAGAAGTACATAAAATAAGAGTTAATCTGTCTCCTTCAGTATTCTCAAGTCTTAACTTTCTCCCCCTAGGTACCATGTTGTTGGGTTGTGCATGAAGAGTGTTATGGGACTTCCTACTGCTTGTCCCTTTTTTAACATCATGGGGTGGGAGTCTCAAGGCACGGAGACTAAAATTTCAGGCATGGTTTGTTTTGGCTGTTGTTTTTTGTAAGCAGAATGTACTAACTGACTAAACTGTAACTCAAATACCCACTGTTGCATTTAATCATACAAGTCTGTTTGTCTTTCCTTCCTTTTTTTTTCTTTCCCTCAACTCTTTTGTGTAGCTGCAGATAGTAAGGATGAAGAAATCAAAGCACCTCCCAAGAGATCCTATCTGGGTATGTACTGTACAAACCCATTCTGCATGAAGTTGTCCCCTCAACTACATGTTTTATGCTTTGCTGCTTTTTGTAACCATTAAAAAAAATATTTCTATAGAGAATGTTTGCATTACCTTTTGTTGACATACTAAAACCTGGTGCATCTTTTTTTATTTTTTCATTTTCCCCTCCCCACTTTTAACTTTCCTAGAGGAAAAGATGCTTTCAGCTCTATTTCAGAAACTAGTTATTTGAAGACACCTCAATTCACGTAATTGTGTGTCAAAATGATACCTTCATTTTGCTAGACAAGCAAAATATTATGTGATACAGGGATCTGTCTCTTCAGACTCGTATTCTTCCTCTTCCAGCTCTGACTCTGGAGGAAACAATGAAAAATAGAGCAGTATCTTTCAGCATTGTTCAGAGTGCTTGTTGATATGAAATCTTCCACAACACTTGGTGTTCAAGCAAAATGTTTGCATCCTTGTGAAAACTCTTTTTGTTAGAGCAGCCTCAAAATTGTTGTTCAGGAATTAGTAACACTTGAGGTGAGAGCTTCCACTTTTCAGTTTCAGAGTTGGAATCGTATGTTCTTTGATTTGCCTAAGGAAGAGGAAATCCTAGGTGAAAACTAGCCTTGTTGTATTTTCAACTTGAAGTATTTTGGAAAGACAGTTTTATTCAAGTCATGGTAATTTTCTTTTAAGTTAGCTTGCATTAAGTTACCAACTAGAGAGACAGAAGTTCCTCAAATTCAGTTTTTATACTGGTAGTTGTGCTGGTTCAGAATCTCACCATTGATACTGCTTATGCTCTGTTGCAATTCTCAAGTTAGTAAGGGGTCAACTGAAAAGTACAGAGATAAGGAATTTTACTGGAGTATCTATTTCTGTATTTGTCAACACAAAGTTAATTAAACTGGAGGTAGCTCTGAGAAATACTACTGAAGTCTAATATTATCCTGAGTGCTTTCTTGAAGCCATAAGACGATTCCTGCTAAGGTTAAATAGACTGTTCTAATGATTAATCTTTTGGATCTCCCCTTTGAGATTTAGGGATAAAATGCACACTTTGGGAAATTTACCCTGTTTGCTTTCATACCAGTATTTTGCAAAGCACCTTTTCCTTTTTGCGTTTTCAAAACATTTTTCTTTCTAGACTTGATATCAAACTATTTTGTTTTTCTGTTTGTAGTCATTCTCAGTGGCTTGCAACACTAACCAATGGAGTGTGAACTTTAAGCAGTGTCAACTTCCTTGTGCCTATATTCCTGTTATCTTTTACTGCTATTCAGCAATGCTTTATTTACAGTGTCAGAGCTAGAAACAGCTGTCTGTGCTCCTAGTTATGATTGAGTGGATTATTTAAAAGTGCTTCAAGTGGTTAAAATTAAACAGAAATAAGTAACTTAATGCGACCTTTTACTCCTTTCAGGTTTTTTTGGTGGTTTTGTTGTTGATGTTGTTTTGTTTTGTTTGGGGTTTTTTTGTGTGTGTGGTTTTTTGTTTGGTTGTGGTTTTTTGTTCTTTTTTTTTTTTTGTCAAGAAGTCATTTGCTTGATAGTTTGGTGGCTTAAACTTTTTAGACTTTTTACGAGGGTGTGTAGTGATAGGATATGGCGTTATGGTTTTAAGATGGAAGAGGTTATATTTCGAGTAGACATTAGGAAGAAATTCTTTACTGTGAGGGTGGCGAGATGCTGGAACAGGTTGCCCAGGGAAGTTGTGGATGCCCTTTCACTGGAAGTGTTCGAGGCCAGGTTGGATGGGGCTTTGAGCAATCTAATTCAGTGGGAGGTGCCCCTGCCCATACAGGTGGGTGAGAACCAGGTGATCTTTAAGGTCCCTTCCAATCCAAACCATTCTATGATTCTATTAAAAAGTTGAGGTTTATAGAAAAAAGCACCGTGCTTCTTGATCCAGCTGATCTAAGTCTGAAACATTTGGTTAATAAATGTTACTTAAAAATTCATTTTGGAATTCTTTATCAAAATGGGATGAATTATCACTTAGGAACAGTCTTAAACCACTGCTCAGAAGTTTAAAGACTGGAGTGCGCAGGTCTGTTGAAATATGATAGTTCTTACTGGTAAACAAATGAGAAAGCTTTTGAGGTTTTTGTGTATATTGTATATGCAGAAGTATGTCCTGTTAAAGAGTGGGATGCGTGGTGCTTTACGTCACAACATAAGTAATACTTCAGCTTACAGAGGGCTTAACTGAGCTGTATCCTGCAGTGATGTGTTTTGCTACAGCTGTGGCAAAGCTGGCTTACAGGTTAGGTAAGGGGGTGATTTACCATAGTTTCCTGTGGCAGTGCATTCTCACAGTGTTTTTTAATGAGTTTGGGTTAAACTTTTGTTCAGGAAGAACAAATTGGCTTTTGAATTTCCTGTTTGTTTCAATGGTATAAAAAAATGTTCTTCAACGTGTTTTTAGGCTTATGAAACCTTTATGTCACTTTTTCTGGTTACATAGTAAGTGCTCTGTGTATTGCATTTGTAATTCAAGATTGATTATCCATGAAGACTTTTGTAGTAGACCTGTTGAATCATTAATTTGAAAATGTACACGTCTACCAATAAATTTAAGATGAACTTGTTAGGAAAATGCTGAGGCATTTCCTTGATGCCTCTCTTTGAATAGGAACTGAACTTCTGCTTTGCTCGCTCGGATTGCTTTTAGGTATGTTTTATTGTCAGTAATCCAACAAACCACTTAATGCCACTGTGTTTCTGCAAGTTATCTGAAAACCCCTTCATCTAGCAGTTAGTGCTGAGGGGATTGAGTGTAAAGCAACAGGTTGCTGCAGTTTCACTGACCTAAGTGAAATAAATACAATTTATAGTATGATGGGCCCCAGAATGTAGGGTTTCCTTATTTAATACAAAAATAAAATTACTCCCTCCTTTTTCTAGGCAAAGGAAGGATTAAAACAGATCTAGAAGCTCTAGTTCTGAAGGAATTTCCCTTTGTTTTTTAATGCAGGTATCTAGTTCTACCTAATGCCTGCTAGCATTTGATGGCTACAGTTGAGGAAAGCTGAAGTTAGAGTGATGTTTTTTTGTTTTCTTGATAAGATGTTCTAGAACAAATGTGGATGATGTCTTAATCTGTTACACTAAAATACTAGTTTCATTCATATACATATATATATATGACTGTTGGAGGTTGTTGAGGCAGAAGAAACAAAACACTGAACAAGCCATTGCTTTGAACAGACTATCTTTTTAAGTTGGTTGGAGTGGTCTCCTTGGTGTGGCAGGCAAGTCTCAAAGCAAATGCAATTTGTTCAAAATTTTTCCAAGTAGATGTTTAAATATTTGGAAGGACAGTTCTGGTAGATCACAGGAGTTTTCCTTGTTTCTCTGAAGTTGGTTTTAAAACTTGCCATATTACTGTACTCTGAACCTTACTTTTAGCCCAAAGGAAATGTTTTCAAGTAAAATGTCATAATAAGATGACAAAAGCTCAGATTCACCCAAATACCTGCTGCAAAAATATTTAAAACTACTTTTTTGTCTTGGGGGGAAAAATGTAAAATGTCTACGTAGTTAACTTGACAGTTAGAATCTGCATAATAATGCAGAGAAAATAGTAATATGAATTAAGCAGGTGCAGTCATCTGCTATATGGTCTCCACTGGCAGTGTGTGACAGCCTGGTAAATGATTCACACTCTTTACTTAACTCAGGACAGGTTCATGATGCAGAAGGTGGTTCTATTCATGGGGCTGAAGGAGTGCCATCGGCCAGTTGGCATACAGTTGTCCTGGCAAAGGGTTGACTGTGTGGAAGTGTGTTGTGGCCAGTTGTCACTTTCCCAGTATTTTATAAGCGTTGATGAATTCTAGTTTCTAGGCTTGTCATTTGACAGAAAAAAAAATAATTTTCCTTGAGGTTTCTACTCGGAGATCAGAAGTGGCATATTTGACAGTGATAACCTCATCTGGTTGGTAATGTTTCCTTCCTTTGAATTTGTATGTGGGAGTTGGTGTATAGTGGCTGTTTCTTATTAACCAGTTTTTTACAAGGCCATTTCATATATTGAATGAAATTTACATTTAGTGATGAGTATAAGTAGCATCTCTGGACTATAAAGGCTGTATTGGAAGAGTCATTGTGAAAAGTTTTGTGTTGTTTTTTTTTTTTTCCCCAAAAAGCTTGAGAAACTGGAGCTACCATCCACAACTTATTTTGGTTCTTAATCTGAAGCCTCCAAAGCCTTAAGGGCAGAAGGGATTATTTGTATGCGTGTCGGCAATAACATTTTGATTATAGATTATTGTGGTACAAGCAGTAACTTGTAGTCAAATTGGTTCATGATCATAGTTTAAAAATCTACCCATTCTTCATCTGAAAGCTCCATCTAGTAAAGTGAAATATCCTCGGTTATAAAATTTTAACAGATTAGCTTTGAACAGGAGATTGGACTAGATGTCCTGCAGAACGTTTTTTCAACCCAAGCTACTGTGGGATTGTAAATATAATATTCTGCTGATGGTTTACTGTGAGACCACCACATGCCATTTGAAAATACAGTCCTTTTGTTTGTTTTACTCACTTCTCCGTTTCAGAGCAGGATACATGTTATTTTAGCTAATTAAAGGTACTTCTACAGTAATCAGAAATACACTGTATTCTTAATTTTGTCAGCTGTTTTAGCTTTGTAGTGTTTTGCATCACACATGTTAAATCATATATTGTTGGTAATCAAACATTATACGTCTCTATCCCTAAAACAGGGAGTTGAGAAAGTGGTGTTGCATGTGCCTACTAATGATCAGGGCAGGGAACTTGGAGAGTGGCATTTTAATTTTGTGGCTACCCCATTTAAAAATCATTATTTAGTTCCCTTGTAAGTTTTCAGCTTACACGAAGTAGAGAAAATATTGCCAGACAAAGACTTGTCAAATCTCTACTGAGTCAGAATGGTAGCGGGAGCAGTATGTTCAGACCTGTCTCAGGGGCCCTCTAACCCTTCCTTTTGCACCAGTGTTGCTGCTGCTTTTGGATGGCTTCAACATGAAAACAGATGCAGGCCATTCTTTTTATTTACTTCTAATGTGTGTATGGTGTTAAAATGGTCTCGCAAGTTGAATGTAGCATGTGAAGGGCCCATGCCTATTCTGAAGGCCTACCTGCTACAAGGGAGCTGGGGGAGAGGTGGTTGGATGGGGATGGACAGGCAGGGCGTGGATACAGGTTTGGTGGAGTGAACAAGCCTGGTACAGTGGGGAGGCCTTTGCTTTCCCACGCTGCATGAAGTGCACTCTGCAGTGTTTGGGGGAGTTAGGAAGGAGGAGTGCAGCTGTTGTTCTCTAAGCCTCCCTTTATTAAAAAAATAAAAGTGGACAGAGAACAGAAAAAAAAACGCTTACCTGCTATCAGGAAAAATCTAGTTTTATCTTAAACTGAGGGAAAATTGACCTTTAATGCTGTGAGAAAAGAGAGGTCGTAATGTTGCCTCTTCAGCCTGGCATGAGCAGTAATACCAAGAGGCATCACAGGAGGCAAGGCTCAGCACTGTTTCTGGAGTGTGCTGCTCAGGGTTCTCTCTGTGCCCTTGCTAAGCCCTCTGGCATTCTCAGTGAGGCCTGTCACCCAGCCATATTCTTGTGGAAAGAAAATGGCTTAAATAGGTTTCGTTGGAAGAACTGTATGGCAGCAGAAAAATTACTTCTGGCACAAGTATCTCTGATAGTCAGTGGTGTGGTGGGGAAATAAACCTGTGAATAAAATGGGAATTTTGGTTGTGCTGCAATTATTTTAACTGGAGGGAGAGCTCATAGCAACGTCTAACCACATGAGGGTGCTCCTGGGTTTCCAAATCTTGCCTGCTGAGCGACTCCTCTGGAATCTGGGAGAAGGATCTGATACTGCTGTTAGGGCTGTGGTGATAACTGCAAAAATACCGAATAAACAGATATTGAAAAAATATTCTGGCGGGAGCCAGAATAATTAGTTGCTTTAGTAGCATTTTCAGTGAGACATCTAAATATTCAAATACAATTAACTTGTCTGCTCATCCTGCAGTTCAGGGAACACGTATACAGCAAAGCTGGTGCTTCAGTTTGGTAGATGTGAAGCTTTTGCAGTTGCCTGTCTTGAGCATGCCACATGCTTATATACTTAGTAACATCTAGATCCAAATGGTGAGATTTGTTCTTTAAACAAGGTAACAATAATTTGGCTTGGAATGGACCTTTGAGGTTATTTGGTCCATTTCCCTCCATGAAGCAGGTCCAATTAGATGTGGTTGCTCAGGGCCGTGTCCAGGTGAGTGACCATCCTCATAGTGATAAAGTTTTTCTTCCATGTAATTGGAATTTTCCTTGTTATAACTCATGTCTGTTTCCTCCTGTCACCGTGTGCGTTCAATAAGACTCTGCCTCAGTCTTCTCTGCATTCTGCCCTCAGCCCTAGGCATCAAGAAGCCTTCGCTTCTTAACGCTGAACAAACTTGGTTCTCTTAGCCTCTTGCTGTACACCATGTACCTCAGCTCTTAATGGCTCTCCACTGGGCTCATTCCAGTAGGTAATCCAAGTCTGTCATGTACTTGAGAGCCCAAAACTAAACACATTGCTCCAGGTACAGCCTTGTGTGTATTGATTAGAGAGGAATTAATACCTTCCCTCCATCTGCTGGCCACATATTTGTTCAATTATATAGCCCAGTAATTTTTTTGGCTGCCTTTGCCATGGAGACACACTGCCGACTTGTGCTGAAATTGTCTGCTAGGCTACTCTTTGCTAGTCTACAAAGCTGCTGCTCTAGGGAGTCAGCCTGCTGCCCCCACTGTGGTGAGGGGTTACTTCTTTCCAGCTGTGTGATAACCCTGAACTTCAGGGTAGTCTTGTCAGCCTCTGTCTCCAGAGTAAGATCCCTTTGAATAGCCACACTGTCCCTTGGTTTGTCAAACACTCACCCTAATTTGGTATCATGCATGAACTTACCATTATCCAGGTTGTTAATAAAAGATGTTAGTGTTTGCCCTAGTACTGATCCCTGTGGCCTGCCTTATAACTGGTCATAAATTGTATGTTCTTCCTTTGAGAGGAAAAATTCTGTGAGCCTGATGATCCAGCCAATTTTCTACCCTTTCTGTTGTCCCTTTACCAGTTGATGTTTTGCTAATAAAGATATTGTAGGATACTTATCAACAGCCTTGCTAAAGGCACTGTAAACAATATCTGCTGCTCTCCTCTTGACCTCAAAGCCAGTTACCTCATAACAGAAGGCAGTCAGGATGGTCAGGTGCAGTTTGCCCTTGATAAATCCACACTGGCTGTTCCTAATCACCTTCTTGGCCTTCGTGTGCATTGCAATGGGTTCTACAAGGACTTCTTCCCTAACCATCCCAGGGCTGAGGCTAGGCTGACTGGTCTATGGTTCCCTGGATCCTTCTTCTTGGAAGACAGGTGTGATTTTTCGCTCTCCGTCTCGCCCCCGTCTGTCTCTCTTTCTCAACTTAGCTTTTAGGGCTCAGGAACTGTAGGGGGCAGTGAATGCATATTAAAGCATTATTAATCGAAGAAGGCAATAGCTAAGTTTAAAGACACGGTGAGAAATAATTGTCTAGCTTCCTTTGTGATATCCTGTTCTGCAGCTTGTCTGATATTTTTCAGTTTCTGTAAGCAAAACAGGTGAGAAAAGAAATTATGATTTTCCAGATGATGGCCAAGTTGCCAGTTCAGTGCACAAGGTATAAGTGATGAAACATTTAAAGCCCCGCAGGCTTCAGAGTAAACTTTTAAGCTGAGGTGGTTTTAGTTGTTAGTACAGATGCATTGATAGCTCACTTTTTTTTCCCCTCCCTAAGTGGTTTGTAACACTGGATGACACGGTGTGTGTTTAAAGAAGCGCTGTGCTGCCTGCTCAGACGTAATGGATTATCTAGATGGCTTGCTAGGGAAAAAAATTTTGGCTGCAGCAGAATTTTTAGGATCTTGTTATAGATCCTGCCACATCCACATTTTGTAGGTGTAATACATTTTTAAAGAATGTTATATCTGCATTTATGTAAGTAATGTAGAATCAACAGCTCAACAGATGAACACATCATCAGAGCATATCAAGAGCTAAGTACTGTACAGGAGATGGGGGCATAGCTTTCACTTGGTTATTGCTGACTCTAGTACATGGGCTCCATATGAAAGACTGACATGCTGTCACTCTGGGAAGCTACTTGTTTCATATGATGGGGGCCTGTGGGCTTAATTTGCTCAGTACTTTTTTCTTCTGTGTTCAGTTTGTCGTAGTCTGGTGGAAATGAGCCTACTGAGATAAATATACCCACTGCAGTATACAGAACGGGAGGAATGGACAATGAGGTGACACAAAGTCTAATACTTACAAGTGCTGAGCTGGGTGGCAGCTTTCACTTGGTCCCAATTACAATGGTGTTACAAGGGGCTGGTGTGACAGTACGATGACTGAGCTGACACAATATTCTCTATGAACTATATGTGGAAGTAATACTGAAGGTACAACCTGATTGTTGCACTCAGCCTGATATTTTTTTTTTTCACTACCTTTTATGTCCTATATGTTCATTGCCTTCTTTTATTTAAAGTACACTGGGAATATGAAGTTACTAGTTTCCACTAAACTAGAAATAGGGAATATATTCTGTAAGTATGTTTCTGAAGCTTTTATTTATAAATAATGACATGTTAACGAGACGTTTCCTTATGCTGGAAGTATAAGCACTGAAGTGTCAGTGCCTTGCCAATTTTCATTGCTGTATCAAGGGAAAATAAAAGAAAACCTTTTCTATTTAGACATAACTGTTATGCATTTAACCAGTAATGCACTATACTGACTATCCTTGACTGAAAACAAGATCACATAATTGTTCTGGTTGGAAAAGACGTTTAAGATGAAGTCCGACCATGAATTTAACTCTACTGCCACTAGCGCTGGACTGTATTCCTAACCACCACATCTACAGTCTTTCAAACATCTCCAGGGATGCTCCTCATATGACTTGTTCTCCAGACCCTTCACAAGCTGTGCTGCCCTTCTCTGGACTCACTCCAGCACCTCAATGTCTTTCTTGTAGTGAGGGGCCCAAAACCGAACAAGTACTTGAGGTGCAGCCTCACCAGTGCTGAGTACAGGGGGACAACCATTTCCCTAATCCTGCTGGCCACAGCTGTTGGCTCATACTCAGCTGGTTGTCAATCAACACCCTCAAGTCCTTTTCCTCTGGGGAGCTTTCCAGCCACTCTTCCCTAAGCCTATACATTGTGTGGGGTTGTTGTGACCCAAATGCAGGACCTGACACTTTGCCTCGTACAATTGGCCTCAGCCCATCGGTCCAGCCTGTCCAGGTCCCTCTATAGAGCCTTCCTCTCCTCAGGCAAGGCAACACTCTTGCTTAACGTGGTGTCATCTGCAGACTCATTGAGGGTGCACTCAATCTGCTCATCCAGATCACTGAGAGAACTGGTCCCCATACTGAGCCTTGGGGAACACCGCTCATGACTGGCTGCCAGCTGGATTTAATTCCATTCACCACAACTTTTTGGGCCCATCCAGACAGTTTTTTACCCAGCGAAGAGTACTCTGTTCTAGGTCATATGTAGCCAGTTTGTCCAGGAGAATGCTGTGGGAAACTGTGTCAAAGGCTTTACTGAGGTCCAGGTAAGCAACATCCACAGCTTTTCTCTCATCCACTAAGTTGGCCACTTTGTCATAGAAGGAGTTTAGGTTAATCAAGCAGGACCTGCCTTTCATGAACCCATGCTGCCTGTGCCTGATCATCTGTAGTCATCTGGTTGTCCTGCACATGCCGCAATACTGGCACTCATGATGATCTGCTTCATAACCTTTCCCAGACCTGAGGTCAGACTAAAAGTTAGGGAAACCATTAGGGATAGCTTTATATTACTGACAGACTCCCATCTTCCTCCCACTCCACTCTCCCACTTTGTATGCAGTGATACACTGAGGATACGTTTTTTGGAAAAGGGTTTTCAAGCTCTAGGTGGATGTTTCAAGTGAGAAAGAAGAAAGATCTTTGCTATGCTCCAGTTAGTCCGTCTCTCTGGGCTTTTGGGACATGACACAGGAAATTCCATCTTATGTCTCAAACCTGAAGCAGGAAACAGCAGTGGAACCTAGGTGCTCTTTAAGTGTATCCCATGGGAGTGCTAAGCAAGGATGAATTAGGGCAGGCGACTTAGGTGTTCTTGATCCCCTGTTGCTGGCTGTGTTTCACACTCATCCCCTGTTTAGTTTGTGTCTGCCTCTGCCCCTGGATGCTGAAACAGTCCAGTTATACAGGCTATAAACTAGTATCATAGCACTCACATGTGACATGAGAGACTAAGGTGGAGGAAGGAGGGACCCTGGCTCGAACCTGAAGCAAGCACATTAACCTTTGGACTATTTATGCTCATTCTTGGGCAGTTAAACTGACCATGGGGCTAGTTAGGTACTCAGGTTCACTGACTTTGAATATGTGTATCTGAAAGAGTGCAATTACCTCCTGGCTTGGAATGGAGAAGTCTGCAATTTTGTGTTTGCTATTAAAGAAAAAGACCTCAGTCTGGTTCTACCCTTGACTCCTAGAGTGGTTCACAGAAGCTGAAGGCAGGCCCAAGGCATGATGAAGAACAAAAGTGGAACCAAGCACCTCTCTGGTGTGAACGCCAGATTGTTACTTCTGATGTTTGGCAAGTGCCCAAAGAACAACTTAAAAACGCAGAAGAGGAGAAATTTGGTTATGAATTCCTGTGTGCTGTGGAGATGGGCATTGTTACGGAAAATGACATAGATCTTGGCATTTAGTGCAGAGGCTGTTTGATAGGAATGCTGCAGTAAGCACAGACTTGGCCTGTGTATTGAAGTTAAAAACTAAACACTTCTGCTGTGTTGTGCTTTTGACAATATAAGAAATTTATTTCTTATGAACCTTGTGTTTTAATTGTTCTTTTCCTGTCCCCATGCACTGAGGCATGATAGTCAACTTTTGAAGATAGGCAGTATATCATCTTCTGCACCCCTCTCCATGGCTTGATAGTTTTTACTATTTCACATGCTCTAAATAGTTTGTTTCAGAATAGGTGGTTATGGTAGATATTGTGACAAATTACTTAGACACTTAGTGGTGTGACAGTGCAGAGTATTCAGCAGTGTTAGTTTGCAACCACATTCCAGATGACACCCTGGACTACTGGAGGGTTGGACAGTACACTGTGTCAAGGGAGAGGATGGATTTTTTTAATCACTTCCTGAATTCAGTTCAGAGTCTTGTCCCACAAATAGCTGTTGATTATTTAAGACCCAAGCCCTTTGATACTAGTTCATTGAAGCTGTGGTGAGAAAGATTTTTTCCTTTTTCTTTGTGAGGGTGATTGGGTTTGGAGCTGCCTTTGCAACTCATGATTTAAACTATCAAGCAAGAAATACGGGAATAAAATAAATTATTTTGTATCTTTCATTTACTTTACTAAAGAGAGCTTGGTTTACATGGTGATGTGTATGGTCAATATGGTCAATATGCTGACACATTTTAGTACTTATCCTATGTCTCAGATAATATGTGATCCATTAAAATGACATTTTTTGTCATGTGAAAAGAACATAAAATGTTCATGTGTTAGATTAGTTGTAACTTACATCAAGCTGGTTTTCGTTCAAAATGGATTTCAAATAGAAATGTGGAATAACTTTTAAATTTAAAAAATGTAAATGTAAAAAAGTTAGTACTGAATTTCTGTTTTGCAGAAGCATGCTTTTTAAACTAGCCAAGTAAAGCAGGTATTATTTTTAGATAGATTTTAACTGAAATTCATTGACTCATTTTTTCCCTACTTACCTCGTCCTTTTATATTCTTTCATTATTCAGAGGCACAGAACAAACCAGGTGTTCCAGTCAGTTTCTTGTTGTTTGAATAACTGAGATATTTTTATTAAGCTAAACTGAAAAAGTGAAAGATTGTTCTTGCAGAAGCAGACAAAGCTTTCTAAGCTCTAGTTCCAGTGCATCAGTTAGTAATTATTTAGATCTAGTATTTGACTCATTAAAGTTATGCAGTTGTTGCTCAGTGATTTAAATTATATTAATAGATTGGCAAACAGGTCTCACTAGAAATGTGCCTAATCCCATTTAAAATTTTTAATTTATTTTTCAGAGTAAATGTTTTTAACTTCAAAATTTTATTTTATCTTCTTATTAAAATAATTATATACAGTCTCTGTCTGCATGAGGAGATGACAAAATACTGAGTGAGGTTGGAGAGGAAAGGATTTAACTTAGCAGTTAATAAGAAAGTTCTTCCTGTATCCTCTTGAATCAACAGCAGAAAAGATGTAATTCTTTGGTGAATCAAGAATTTATGGTGAAGATCAGGGTTTACCCAATCTCCCTCCAAACACTCAGATTGCTAGTAATCAGCAGGTTTCCCCCCTTGTGAAGGGAACTAGACCATCAGTATTCCTGAAGTTATTAATATCTCCTTTCATACACATTTATTATGTGCCCTACTTTCTCTTTGCTTTGCTCTGTGTTCTACATGCATTACATCTACTGCATCAGGATCCTATGTTCCCTCCCATGGCTAGGGGAAAAAATCTAAACCCCACAATTCAGTTCTGGCAGATTTATTTTTACTTGAATTGCACATTGAAAAAAACGTGTCTTGTTCATCCTGGATTATTCCATGGAGACACAGAAACAAGTGTAAGGAAGGCAGATCCTGAGTATTTTTGGGAAATAGTTTTTATTTTTAATAGCTGCATAAAGATTTTTTTTTTTTTTAACTCATTGCAACTCAAGAGCTTGATGTGAACTTGGGAGATGTAACACTTTAAATATTCTGAACATCACTGTGTATTTGTTTAAGATATATGAGTTTCAGGATTTTTTCCTATCAAAATCAGGACCAAAACTACTCTTTCTAAAATACATAGACTGCTTTGGTTTTATACACACTTCAGTAGCCTTTGTAAGCTCACTGTGGTTTTTGTGTGTGCTTGTGTGCCTGCTTAATCTGTAAAATGTGAAGTCTGTCTTTATTTTAATTATAATAAAAATGTTGTCATCCTCTCCTTTAATCATGTTTTTAATAGATTGCTTTGTAAATGTCACAAATTATGAAGTTATTGCTAAGTAAATTTTGTTTCCCTCTCCTTATGTCCAGTTTGTATAGCCTTTGAAAAGATGGTTGCTGGTCTTAAAATTCTCTAGTTCTTCTCACCCCCATTTTTCTGTCCATTTATACAGACACAACAAAAACTTGGAATGATTCCTTTCTTATGTTAAGATTTTATACTGCTGCCCTTTCTTGTGTTTGCTCTCCTTGGCATGTAAAAAATCAGGAGCAGTTAGTTCAGAAAATTTATTTGCTTTAAAATGTTATTGTGTCTTCAGAGATGCTGTTTACTCCCTCATGTCTGTCTTCATGCCCTGTTGGGAGTGGGTTGTAGTAGAAGAGCAAGTAACTGCACTCAAGGAATAGAGCAAACTTAGTATCAAAATGGCTTCAAACGGTCTTATTCACAAGTTCCTAATTAAATTTATGTGTGCAGTAGATGTCAAATAACTGCTTAGTCTTTGAAAAAAGTTAACTGTTTCTTCACAGAAGAGCACAGAAATTTAATGAGGAATTTGTGGATAGGTGTCCCAGTTTAGTGGTCAGGATGAACCACAAACCTGAGGGCAGAATTGCTCTCCACTACCCCCTTCCCTCCCCGAAGGGAAGACAAAAGGGGAATAAGGAGAAGAGACTTAAAGGTTGGAAATAGAAAACTGGAACAAGTTTACTGCAACACGGAAAAA
The DNA here is from genome assembly GCF_020740795.1 of Apus apus. Lineage (NCBI taxonomy): Eukaryota > Metazoa > Chordata > Aves > Apodiformes > Apodidae > Apus > Apus apus. The sequence continues at coordinate 59,788,526 of NC_067283.1, forward strand.
AGAAGTAACATGGAGTGAGGAACTTCTATACAGATCTCTACAAAACACATCTCCATGATCACAGGAATAGGTAGGTCAGAGTCCCTTGTGCAAGACTGCCTCAGGAGAGGGGTCCACAGCTCCTCACAGCACCCAATGGAGTTGAATTCTGGAGAGCATGTGGTGAGTTGAAGAACCTCCAAACAGAACCAGTAGCAAGGAGGAAAGGCGCAGAAAAAAGGGGCTGAGCTTCTGGTACTCCTGGCTTTTATAAAGTATGGCAGAAGTGTGAAGGAATACTCACCCCTCTCTGCTCTGACCCTCCCAGCTCCTTCAGGGTCCTAAAGACCTTCTCTCTAGTTCCTCTTACGGTTGTCAACAATTTGCTGGGTCCACTCAAACGGTAACACTAGGACTGTTGTCGGGCAGCTCATTGTTGATGGCTCACCTGTCACCCTTCTCCATATGCCCTGCACTCCACAGTATGAGATCTGTGAGGGACACAGCAATGGGGGACAGATACCTTCATCACTTGGCCAGCAAAAAATGACCGTACCCTGTGGTGGCAAAATTATCTCACTGGTGAACACTGCCAGTGGACTGTCTTCTGCCTGGTTCGGAGTTCCTTTTTTGTTCTTGTCCTCTATAAAAACGGTTGTATTTAAAGGCACCACAGTCTTTTGCCTCTAGCAGTGGCTGGGTGCTGATGTTTGGCAACAGTGCCAGCCTAAGGTATTCCTGATCCTCTTTTTTCTCCCCCCACCTCTGTCTTACCCCTCAGTTACACTTATAGAACTGTTCTTCAGATTATGTTTTGAATCAAATAAGGAAACATGTGGCTTAAAATGCAGGCTTGTTCTTTTTTTGTGTGTGTACAATCAAGCGAAGAAAAGGAGAAGAGAGAAAAAAGAAAATAAAAGAGAAAAGAAGAAAAAAAAAAAAGAGAAAAGAAAATAAAATTCCACATTCTGTGGCTTCAATGAGAAATGCTTCAGGACCCTTAAAGCTTGTCTTGCTGTAGCTTGAAGAGGGTGAAAGGGGCTTAAACTTCTGGGAAATGTGAACAGTTTGTGAAAGCACACCTGTGTCACTACCAAACTCTTTATGACAGAGCAACTTACTTAAATCTATTGCCATTATCTTTCTTTCCAGATCTTGAAGATATGTTGACTATGGAGCATTAAAATGCAGATACGAGGTGTTCAGAAATTCTGTGGTATTCAGAAGTGCATCTTCTGTAACAACCACTGCTCATGTCAAAGCAGGGATATATTTGTAGTCAAACTAAACAGCTGGGAAGTTGAAGGGGAAATTCTGTTTCAGGACAGCTCTGTCTCACTTGGTTCCTCCAGTTACAAGTGCTGTAATCAGTAAGGCAGTCTACAGGCATTCAAGTGAAACTCTGTACTGCTCTCCCTCCCTTGCTGCTAATGCAGTGAAGTCATTTGTGTAGAAATTCCTGCTGTTTGGTCACCATATACAGTAACTTTTATCTATGCAGGCTTGTAAATAGAGTGAGTTTTGGTTTAAAGAGAGAACATGGCAGGCATGTAGGTTCTGGAAAACCTTCTGCTACCAGAAGTTGGGTGTTGTGGGTTTTTTTGTTTGTTTTGTTTTGGTGTGTTTTTTTTGTTGTTTTTGTTTGTTTGTTGTTTGTTTGTTTTTATTCCCTACAGTCATATGGAGATTGAAATAATTCCCAGCTTCACCTACCTACTTTGTTGTTTTGTTGTTTTGTTTTGTTTTTTCAAGTAGATTAATTTCCAGAGTCAACTTTATCAGTGTCAGTAAACTTACCAGATGTTTACGGTAGCGAAAAAGAAATTATGAGTTGACATTTTTCTGCTGCTATTGAATCATAGAATCATAGAATCATAGAATCCTAGGGGTTGGAAGGGACCTCGAAAGATCATCTAGTCCAACCCCCCCGCCAGAGCAGGGTCACCTAGAGTACATCACACAGGAAGGCGTCCAGGCGGGTTTTGAATGTCTCCAGCGAAGGAGACTCCACAACCTCTATTGGCCAGAAATTCGTTAATTGATTGTTGGGGATAAGGCTTGTCACTGGTTAATGGTCACATCTCTACAAATACACACATAAATTATTCCAATAAAATTGTTTTGATCAGAATTGTTCATCTGGAAGGGGGAGAATTTATGCTCAGAGGAGATGCTTCCTGACTGGACTAGGCAATAACCTCATGACTTGGTGCTCCATTAGGTCATGGAAAAAACTAGGTCCTTAATTCAAATCAGAGATGTTAAAAATTTGAACCTATTTCCCAAATCCTATCTGTATGTTTGTCTTTCTTTTCATCCTCCCTCAGATTTTCCAGTGTGTTGCTATTGTTCCAGCGAAGAACAAAAACCAGAAGTACAATTTTTTTTAAAAAGCAAGATTCTTGTTCACCAGCCTACCCTATTACTCTTAACAACAATAGATATTTGATTGGAAGTAGTATGAAATAGAGTAGATTGTGCAGTCATTTTGAGATACTAGCATCTTTGTATAGCAGTTCAGATCATTAAAGAAAGCATGTCTGACATTTCTTGCGTGTAGCAGGGACTCAGTAGAGGAGAGAGGCAAGTAAAAAAAAGAGCAGAAAGCTTCCTACAGTTTCCTGTGTGCTTGTAATGATTTTGAAGCATTAAACTTATCGATATTAAAAAGAGTAATTCTGAGGTTAATTTAGGCAATTGCCAAGAGATGTTTAGCAGGCCACGTGACATTATTTTAGCAAAGCAGGCAGTTGCACAAGCCATTAATCTGTTTGGATGCTATATTAGTATGGCCAGTTTGGGGGCTAGAATTTGTCTTGGCTGGTGGTAGGTTGCCTAGGAAACAAGAATTAAACTTTCCCCCCAGAAATCCTAAATTAGGAGAGGAGTTTATATTTTTAGGTAGAGTGTTTAGTTTTGTGTTGCATATGTACTTACACATGCATGTATGCATGCCTGACTTAAGTATCTGAAAAAAATCCCCACATAAATGATTTATTTTTGTGGTGTACTTCAGCATTTTCCCCAGAGATCTGCAGTTCAGAAGCAGGGGTGAAGTATTACCTGAAAGTTATGTCCAGAGCTTCTGGGAGCAACCTGACATTGTAATTCCTGGCACGGTGGTATCTGAGGCAGCCTGCATTTGGGCTAATGCGCAGCTTGGTTTTGTAATAAAGTTTTGGAGCTTTAATTGCAGTCTTTGAATGAGAAGGAGTATGATAAGTGCATTTTTTTTCTAATATTGTAGTAGTCTTGATATCTTCTGAGACTTAAACTTCTAAGAACAAATTTCAGTATTATTCAAAATAAATTAAACTGTTTTTATAGAGAGTTTATAGCTCCAAGTACAAGAATTAGGAGCCAAGGTCGCCTGCTCTGCAGTGCTTTACTTACTCCATTTTAGTTTTTTGTCTGGAGGCCTTTGTTTACTGCCTGGTAGGGCTGTGGGTGATAGCTTAAATAAATCATGCTGGGTTTAGTGTAAAATATTGTTAAATGTATTGTAAAAATAGTAACTTTGTATTAAATGTTCTTCTTACTGTGACATTCTCATGATTCCTTCTTAGCTTGCTGTCAGAAAAAGAAGTCCCTTTCTATAGTTAGCATAGGAAAGCTTCTTGAGCCAAAGGAAGAGTGTGAGCTTGGCTCTAATCTGCCACCTCCATCATTAATGCAGTTGGGAGCAAGTGAAGCGTTGAGGGATTAATTTTTTTAGTTTGACTTGCTTTGGGATTTTTAATTTTATGCTATTGGCATAGGAAGTGAGCAGAGTCAGGAGTGTTTGTAGTGGAAGCATTGACCACTCAGATGAGTCAAAGCTCTGCTGTGGCACACCTTGGGATTGCAGTTTCACTCCTGTACTGTGCCAGGAGAGAAGGACATGGTGTTCCTTGAGAGGAGGACTTCCTTATGAAGTCCATGCTGTCTCTGTGTCACGTGGTTTCTAAAGCTGTTCATGCAGCTTTTTCTCCACCTTTCAAATGCATACCTTATTTTCTGTAGCACTGATTTCTTTGAGCCACAGCTACCTCATTCCAGTGGCTTTCCTAGCCCCATGATATTCCAAGTTCTTAGGCAGTTCTCCTTCATCAGTCATCCTTTAAGTTAGTTAATAGCTGCTTTTGCCAGGTGTTGAGACAATCTCACAGAGACAGTGACTAAGAAGAACATCAGTACATTGGAATAGAAAGAGGACAGACTTCTGTAGTGGATAGGCAAAAGTAGAAGTAACACGATAAATAATTTTTGTACTGATGTAAGTGAGGAGGCCAGTCTTCACAGAGGAAAAAAAGGCCTGTAACTACATTGATTTCGATATATGTAGGCTTAAGTGTCGTGCCCCAGTATCAATATTCATATGTATCTGTGGTGGCGATGGTCTCTTTTTACTTCTAATCTTATTGGCCTACTCTAGGAATAGACCTGGTGGTTTCTCTCAGCTGGGCTTGGGAAGAAAGCAGAGTCTGGATTACATAAGTTGCACAAGGTAAATTGGTAGAGGGTTGCAAGTGTACCCTCTGCACGATCTCCTTGAAGCCTTCTGCTGGCTGAAGAACTCCAAGAAATGTCCTTGCTTTGGAAGAGGCTAGTCCAGAGTACACTTCTGCAGGCTTTTCGGCAGGAAGAGAGGGTAAAGAGTTTGCTTCTGGCTTATCCAGACTTGATTACGCTTGTTCTGCAGTGAAGTACAGAGGTGGCTGGACTGAGCTGCACTGCTCCATGTGGATTTCCCTGCTCAGTTGGCATTCACCAGCTGTTTCTGAGCCCAACAGTTGGAGTCTTATTCACTGATACTATACTTGCTAAAACTTCCTCTGTATTGGAACAAACCCCCTTTGTTCTCCCCTGCTTGCTTTTATAGTTTTGTTTTCTTTTTAATGCTTATAACATCAGTAGTTGTATTGTGAGGACGAAGTATGTGTGCGTGTGCAAGCGTGTTTAGGTGTATATGTAAACGCACATACAAAATGTTTACAGATGCTGGTAACACAGCCAGGCAAATGATGTAAACAGTTCTGCACCCTTTTGTAAGACAATGTAAAATATGAAAGATGAGTTAAAGGTCAACCTGATTTTGTGGGTTTATGTAACCGTGTTTTTCTCTGAGATTTTTTTTTTTTCTCTCTTCACTGCAAGACTCCTGTAAATTGAAGCTGTGTACAAAGCAAATTACACTGTGGATAGCACAGCAAAAGCTTTCAGCTGCACAGGAGGTGACCAGGGTATGAATATTTTGTTTTAGATTTTCTTTCTTACTTGTCTGGTGTGTTGTTAGCAGCAGGGGTGAAGCTTTCAGACTGAGTGTAACTTCTAAATTGTTCTTCTTGGAGGTTCACACATGGTCAATGTAGCTGTTAATGATAATTATTGTGATCAAGACCACTGTGCTGTGTGGTATTCCAAGATTTCCTTTAAACCAAAGGCTGTAAAATCAGGAAAGCATCAAATTAATGGGAAAGGCAGGGTGTTACGAAATAGAGTGTGGATTGTTTGACTTCCTTATATAAACCAGTGTGTGTGATTTTTTTTTTTAAGTAGTTGTAACTAATGTGTTTCTTAACCTTGCAGTTACAAATTCCTTTTGCTGAGGAGGTAGAGTGGACCTCATAGGACCTGAAGGGGGGGAGGACAGAGCAGTTTCTGAGGCTTGTAATTCTATTGTGCTAGGGGACAATATGGAAGATGAATGAGAAGCCCTGAGGCAGGGGACAGTGCTGGAAAAAAAAATCAGTGTTTTGGTTTTATTTGAGAAGAGTGGGTAATAACTATGTTGGTGGGGTAAAAACATGAACTTGATGTGACAGAACAGTGACCCAGCATAAGAGATTTAGAAGATGGTGGCACCACAAAATGAGGCAAGTAAAAACAAGACAAATATTTGCCTTCAAACTAGAGGAGATGACTGAGAAAGACAGGGATAATGTTGCTGTAGAGGAGGTTTCATCAGAACTGAGCTTCTAATCTCAGGTGTTCAACAGTCCTTCACCAAGTATGAAAAACTCCAGTGAGCTTGTAAACAAAAAGGCTCCTTGTATGAATCTTCAAGGTTTTTTTGGTTCAGGCTTTCAGCCTTTTTCTCTGCAATTAAGTTTTGATATTTTTCTCCTCTCACATAAAAATCTATTGGTTACTTTTCTGTAAATAAAGGACTTTGTGCTGGGGCTTTAAGGAGAGTCAAATACTAAGAGGACTGGCTCTGCTGAAACTCTGACATTAGTCTAGATGGGTCCAAGGAAAGGTACTGTTTGGGTGAAAGGATGTAAAAAATTAATTTCATTAAATGACAGTCATTTATTCAGTATAAGCTGGGGTGATATTTTCAGAAGGTTCGAGTCCCTCTGGAATATTTTGCTTTTATCTTAGATGTGATAAGAGAGGCAGAAGTGACCAACCATGTTTGGGTACTACTCAATGTGAAAGCCAAATGACAATACCTTGTAGACAGGAATGTTGTAAGGTAAAGGCACGTAGAGAAATGCTCAGATACTGTGGTGACAGGGCTGTGCAGATACTCAAAAGTACACAGAGATGCATAAATCACTAGGTCGCAGGCCTGAAGGAACAGAGAGCAGTGATAATTAGTATCTTTAGAGAGACTATGCAAGATGTTGGATTCCTTAATTTTTGTTTTTTTTTTAAAGGAGAGCAGTTTGGATCAGAATCAGAAGGTTTTGGTGCTAAGTTCTCATTTTTTCTCTTTTGTACCATGAGTGAAGCATAACAAGTCCCTCTTCAGTTCCAGTGAGTGTAAAAGAAATGCTGGCTTCACACAGCATTTTGCAAATTTCTATCAGTTCTTCAAAAAGAGAGAAAAAAACCCTAAATGTATCAGTTCTCACTCTCTGGCTCTGGTGCTGCTTCCTGCCTCCTTTCTGGGAGGAAAGAAGAAAGACCATAGCTGGCTATGTAGTTGATGAGTGAGTGAAGTTATGGATTGGCCAGTAACAGTCATGCAGAGCCTTTCTGCCCTTGTCACCCTAGTTATTTCCTAGGTGCCCTGTGGGGTGTACAGGAATTTCAGAAGAGAGGATTGGAGAAACCCACCTGCTGGCTGCGAGCTGCTCAGAATGAGCCTGATGGGGACTTCTAGCTAGTGTGCTTCTCTGTAATCTGGTAATGCATTTTACAGCACTCACTGAAGGTGTGAGACGTTTGAGTTCATTTCTCTTGTCAGCCTGGAGATACAAATCTGCATCTTTCAGTTGTCCAAAGAGGTGACCTTGTTGCCAGGCTGGGATGAGGAGGGGCTGTTTTTCAAAGCTGAACCCCTTTTACAGCAAAGATCAGAAGCTTCTTGAGACATGCAAAACAGCAAGTGATGGGGAGCCTGCTGCATCATAGGCCAGTGGTTAACATCCACAGGCAGGGCAGACAGTTGCAGGTTCCAGCTCCTATATCCTCAAACTGCATGTACATTTTATAGTAATAGACCATGGATAATAACCTGAAATAGTTCCCAGCCATGTCTGCATTTTTTAACTGTTCTAAGTTGGCTGGATTACCATTATCAGGCTCTTTCACAGCCCTAAGCCCCTAAGGTTTTGGATTCCAGTTTTGTTACGGTATTGGACATCTGACTGCTGAGGCTGGACTCCTTTGATGGTGTGCAGAAGTAGGCTGTGACAGCAACAGTCAGATCAGGTGGACAGCCACTGTGGTCCAGAGTGAGATGATGAAAATAGGAGGTTCTTTGAACAGCAGTCTCACAAATCACAAGACTTAGCTGTAACCTGGGGAGTGGAGGATTAATTACCCAGGCATCTGCTTATAAAGACAATCAGGAGTAGAGACTGTCTTAGAATGAGTTAGTACGCAGGTTTTTTTCGTGCAGGAGATCAAGAGTTTGATTATGGGAGGCAGTTTGGAAGAACAGCTATGAATCGATGGTATTTACAAGGAGCAGAAGAAGCACAGTAAAATAAAACCAGTAACCTTGTTATGGTTTCAGAGACCCCGGCCCAACTTTATTAGTGACCCAGATGGGACAGAGACAAGGGTATGAATAAGGAAAGGTAATGGGCAAAACATGGACTAAAGTATGATTATGGGCAATTTTTGTTCTTAATACTGTGGTAAATGGACAAGGGGTGTCTTGTGTGTAAATAATCCCTTTCTGTGTGGTATCGTGCTGCTATCTTTATTTCGGTGCAGGGTTCTTTTTTTGGCGGTGTGAGTGAAGTTTGTGAAAATGTTTGTGCTGAATGTAGATTTTGCTAATGATTCTTTCACATGTGATTCACAGAAGGGAGGGGTGGAATGTGCTGGCTTGGCAGTGGGGGAAGGGCCCCAGGGGTGGCTCCGGTAAGAAACTGACAAGCTTCCCCTGCTCCAAACCCAGCCAAAGAGCCATTAGATGGACAAGAGATGTGCCTCTGTGATTAACATACGAAAGAACTGAGATAAGACCTGAGCAGACCTAGCAGAAAAAGAAAAGAGCTGGGCTGGAGAGGCAGAGGTGCTGGTGGTTGGTGAAGAAGAAGAGGAAGAAGGTGCCCAAGCAGAGGTTTCTCTGCAACCCATGGCGAGATGGCAGCTGTCCCCCTGCACTCATGGAGGAATGTGGTGGAACATTCCCTGAAGGCACCAGGAGGGGTGAACTTGGCCACTGGACTTGGATTTGCTGCCAGTGGACTTGGATCATGCAGCTGTGGAAGGTGCTGCTCCGCGGCAGTTGGCAGTTCCCAAACCAGCCTGTGACTCTGTGGGAAGCCCAGGCTGGAGCAGCTCTGGACCTCGTGGGAAGGACTCATGAAGGAGAGGTTGGTGGAGGACTCTCTGCCATGGGAGGGACCCCTTGGGGAAGCAGGGCAGGACTGTAAGGAATCTTTCTTCCTGAGGAGGAAGGAGCAGCAGGAACCACCAGCCTGTGAACTGACTCTAAACCCCATCCCCTGTCCCCCTGTGCCGCTGGGGGGAAGGAGGGAGAGAAACCGGGAACAAAGGGATTTGGTCCCAGGAAGAAGGGAGGAGTGGGGGTTAACATATGCAAGCCCTGCTCTGTGTGTTGTCTGTGTCCTGTGGGCATTGGATTAGTGTGAAATTAAATTACTATTTTCCCCCAAGTTGAGTCTGTTTTGCCCAGGAAGTCTGTGTGGATGAGCAAAGTGCTTCTGGACACAGTTAAATGTAAGAACAAGGTACACAGAGAGTGGAATCAGGGCCAGGTATCCTGGGGGGAGTACAGGCAAGTTGTCAGAGAAGCAAGGGATTGGGTAAGGAAGGCCAAAGCTCAGATAGAACTTTGCACCTGGCCAGGGATGTTAGAAACAACAAGAAAAGTTTCTACAGGCATGTCAACAATAAGAAGAGGATGAGGGAAAATGTGGGCTCACTTCAGAAGGAAACAGGAGACCTGGCCATACAGGACGTAAAGAAGGCTGAGGTACGCAGTGACTACTTTGCTCTGTCTTCACTGGCAAAGGTTCTGATCACACCATCCTATTAGACAAGGTGAAGGTATGGACTCGGAAAAGGAAGATCTCCCAACTGTAGGAGAAGAGCAGGTCTGTGACCATCTGAAGGACCTGAAGGTGCACAAGGGACCTGACGGGACTCATCCAGGGCTCCTGAAGGAACTGACTGATGAAGTTGCAAAGCCTCCATCCATCATACGTGAAAAGTCTTGGAAGTCTGAATTCCCACATAACCCACATTTTCAAAAAGGGAAGGAAAGAAGAGCCAGGCAACTACAGGCCAGTCAGTCTCACCTCTGTGTCTGGCAAGATCATGGAGCAGATCCTCCTGAAGACTCTGCTAAGGCACGTGGAAAACAAAGGAGTGATTGGTGACAGCCAACATGGCTTCACCAAGGGCAAGTTCTGCCTGACTAACTTGGTGGCCTTCTACGGTGGAGTCACGGCATTGGTGGACAAAGGAAGAAGTATCCAGATGGAGACCAGTGTTGAGTGGTGTTCCCCAAGGGTTGGTACTAGGCAAGTTTGATGATGACCCCAAGCTGTGTGGTCTAGTGGACACACTGGAGGGAAGGGATACCATCCAGAGGGACCTTGACAGGCTGGAGAAGTGGGCTCATGCAAACTGCATGAAGTTCAACGAGGCCAAATGCAAGGTCCTGCACCTAGGTTGGGGCAATCCCAAACACAAATACAAGGTTGGTGGAGAATGGATCAAAAACAATCTGGAGGAGAAGGACTTGGGGGTGACAGTGGGTGATGAGGTCACCATGAGCTGGCAATGTGTGCTTGCAGTCCAGAAAGCCAACCATGTCCTGGGCTGCATCAAAAGAAGCGTGGCCAGAAGGTCAAGGATGTGATGCTGTCCCTCTACTCTGCTCTCTCTGAGACCCCACCTGGAGTGCTGTGTCCAGTTCTGAAGTTGCCAACATAAGGAGGACATGAAGGTCATGGAGAAAGTCCATAGAAGGGCCATGAAGATGATCAGAAGGCTGGAGCACCTCTCCTACAAGGACAGGCTGAGAGAGTTGGGTCAGTTCAGGCTGGAGAAGAGAAGACTCTGGGGGGGTGGCCTTCCAGTACCTGAAGGTTCCTACAGGAAAGCTGGGAGGGACTGTTTACAAGAGCTTGTAGCAAGATGACGAGGTAATGGATTAAAACTGGAGGAAGGGAGATTTAGGTTAGACATTAGGAGGAAATCCTGTAGTGTGTGGGTGGTGAGACACTGGAACAGGTTGGTCAGGGAAGTTGTGGATGTCCCCTCCCTGGAAGTGTTCAAGGGCAGGTTGGATGGGGCTCTGAGCAACCTGATGAAGTGTCAGCTGTCCCTGCTCATGCAGGGGGGTTGAACTAGATGATCTTTAAGGTGTCTTCCAACCCAAACCATTCTGTGTTTTCCTGGTATTATTCTATGAATGTAAATTGCAAGCTCTTCATTGACCTCAAATGCAAGAAGGAACCAAACAAAAAGTGGGAACTGGGTCATATGACTAAAATCAACTATAAAATGAATGTAGCTCAAGGACATAGGTACAGAATTAGAAAGGTCAAGGCACAAAATGAGATGCAACTAGCAAGAGAAACTGAGAGCTACTCTAAATTTTTAGGATGTCAAAGTATTTGCTTCACTTTCCCAAAAGGAACTTACGTGGTAGCTGATTCAGTATAAAATGCTTCTTGCCTAAAAATAATGCAACTCTTTGGACCTTTATGTCATCCTTAAGTGAAAGCTGATACTCTGGACTACTCTTTGTATCACTTTGCATCCATCCCGTACTAGAACATTGAATTTTATACTTGCATTTTGGCCTGACTAGTGCTAAACATGGTGTTTGAAATGCTGTCTCTGCCCTCTTTACATTTTTTGATTCTGACATGCAGTGTGCCTCCCACAGGAGGTAATTTAATATCATCTTTCATCACCCTCAAGCTGTGTAAACTTTTCTCCAGTCAGTGCACAAAAAACCCACTGAACCCACTGAACTGCTTCTCCCCTCAGCATCAATAGGATTTTCCAATGCAAATCTCTCATCTATCAATGGATTAACATCTTTAAATTGCGATTTACTGAGTGGATTAAAGAGCTCAGGGATGGATAATAAGATGTGGTACCTTTCACTGCAGTAATGTCAGTTCACATCAATCCAGGATTTTAGTGACTGGGAGTTACCATTTGAACTGCCTCAACTGAGTTATTTACGAACTTGTTTCATGACTCCTCTCTGAGCAAGAGGGGAAGCTAGTGAATGGAGTGAACTGTGCAAGCAGTGCCTTCCCATTTCAGGGACGAGAAAGATATAAATCCAGGATTAACTTTTAAAACAGATTTTAAGATGTTTGATTGAAATAAATTGGCATGCAGTAGGATTTCTTGTTTTGTCCTTTTAAAGAAAATGGGTCATGCTTGCTGGGAAAGAGGGGGCGAAAATCCCAATATCATCTTTATTAGTCCTCATTTTCTTCAAGTGTCAGTAATGTTTGCAATAATATTTATAACTTCGGTCATTTCTGCACCTCAGATGACATGGCCCAGGGCATCGATTGGTGTCCTCTGGCTATGTTCTTGGGACAGATTTGGCTCCGTCTGCCCCCTGCTGGAGGGATGTGAGGCCGGTTTGCACACGTGTTTTTTGTTCTGATGTTAAAACTGCTCCCCCTTTTTGTTTGGTTTGGTTTTGTTTGGTTGGTTTGATTTTTTTTTTTTTTTTTTTTTGTAAGGGACAGTTCCCTTCTGTTTTTAAGCGTTTAGAAGCCTTTTTTCTTTGCAAATACCTGTCACAGTACTCAGCACAACCAACATTTTTTTCTCTGAAAGTATATAACTCCTATTACAGAACTAATGTGTTTGCACCCTCTTGAGAAGGGAGACAATTGGAAAAATGAGTCACTGTTTATTTCCAAACCTTGAAGTGATGAGTAAGTGATTTTTCCTCCTATGAATTTTCGAAATTATTTGTTAGAAAAAATAAGCTTCTTTCTTGATTAAAAAGAAGTAATTAATGTGGCACAACAGTTTAGCCATTCAAGTAAAGGCAGAGAAACAATAACCCTTATGAAAGGCCAGGTATGCTGTTTTGCTGTTCTCTACTTTTTTTTTTTAGGTTCAGTCATTCTTTTACTTCTTCCTGGAAGTAGTCAGTAATGCAGTTTGGTGATGTGTAGTGTCCTAAAATAGACTTCTGCATTTCAAAAATACATCTGTTAAGTAGAGCAATGATTGATTACATATTGGGTTGTTTTTAAGATCATTCAGATTTTTTGTGTGAGGCTATTACAAGGTTATAATTGTTCTTATCTCATTTTGTCTTTCTTTCTTTTAGGAAAACATTGCCAAGTACAATTTGTAGCAGAAACTGGAACTTGCTCATAACCTAGTACAGTGAAATGGAGACTATATAGCATCATGATAGTTTTGAGCAAAAGAGACTCTCAGTCTCTTTCCTGTGCTATTAATTAGCTCTCGTGCTTCAGCTGAAGTCCTATTTCACATGATAGTTTTCTCATCTGTGTATGTTATTATTATAGAAATAATACTTAAGGTTTTCAGACAAAAGATGATGAGTAAGTTATCATAATTACCAGATTTCTTGGCTGCTTAATACTGGGTTCAGGGATGTTAGTACTTCAGTGTAGCAGTACTGAATATGCACATTAACAGCTGGCATAGCAGCAGGTAACTGCATGTTGGAGTATTTGCATGGGTCCATGGATTTTGCAGCTGGCCTCACAGTAGCTGTGTGAACATTGACTTTTTTGTTCCGTGAACTTCCTAAACTTCCACACCCCCATGTAGATTTAGTTCTTTAATTTCTGCTATGAAAATGAACTTGAGGGAATTAAGATTTGATGTACAGGGATGGGTATTTTAAAAAGGATCTTTGAGCATGTGGAGAATGCAGGAGGAGAAACACACTGTATGCAGGGCAGCCCTGACAGCTGGTGGGAGGGTTTAATGCATGCGGGGCCAAGAGTCCTCCTGCATGCCCAAGGCAGCACAGCAACCAGATCCAGACTAACGCTATTGAGTCCAGGATTCAAGAAGAGTATGCTTCATGTGTTCTTGCCTATGGCTGCCACCAATTTTCAGGTATTGGCCTGAGGCAGAAGCTGCTGAACACTGTATCAAAGGTGAATGACCCTTGCTGGAAAGCAAATAGAAGTTTAGCATCCAGATTGTGTAAGAACATCTCAGAATCAGCATTTAAATAAATAATGTGGTAAAAGTAGTAGTTATGTCTTACTCTAAAGCCACCAGTAGCTGTCCTTTTCCAGAATGGAGGTTTCTTTTTTAAATAGCCTATAACCTCACCAGCTACATTTTCATCTTTTTTCTTCTGCTGTTTATTATGCTGTCCCCATTGTAAACCCAAATGCCTCTGTCCCAGAGAGCATCTCTTGCCAAAAAAACAGCTGCGTAGTGTCAGATTTGTTGTGTTGGGTCAGGTAATTTGCTTGGTATTGCTCACGAAGCTGGCAAAATTAGTGTGTATTTCCTCTTACTAATTTATGTTGTGTAAATGTAGGTCAGGCAAAGTGAAAGGAATAGGAGTTTTGAGTGTTTCTTAATTCCTTCTACCTCATCAGAGGTTCTCTTTGACTCGCCTCCTCTCCAGAAAATGCAATAGAAAAATATTTAAATGGATAAAGGCTTTTGTGCTTTTGTGGTTGTCATTGTCTTGTGCCTTCCTTTTTCTGTTTCATTCTGGTTTTTCTTCCTTCATCTCCAAAAAGGAGAGTCTTCACAAAGCTGCAGAAATGTGGGATGTTCACATGCCGCATGGGCTGTGCCAGCACTGGGTCTACCTTTTGTTTAGTCTTGTGTCCCTGAATTACGAAGCTGACGAGGTACTGACATAAAATACCGTAAGTCAACATTACATTGACAGTGGCTTTGCCAGAGGTTATCTGATTCAGTTCTTGGTGATGGCTGTCAATAAAAGTTGGGTATGGCTCATTCAGCTGGATGCAATCAGTAGTTGTCTTGAGGCATGGGTTTGCCAAGTATTAAAAAGAGGAGACTAGTTAATAAAGAGTGGGGGCCAGACTGATAATGGTATGAAAATGTGAAAGATGTAGAAAATGAAGCTATTACTTGGCATGTATCCGTTGTAGCTAAGTACCTTTATAGGTTTATTCCATTTCACTGAATTTGTTGTTAGTGTTAGTCAGTGGAGGTCAATGTCCTCTTTGAGTTAAGAGCAGGACTCTTGTCCTGGTTTGAGCTGCTGCTGAGGAGGCGGTGGCAGAGATCTTCTAGTGATGTGCCAGTGAATTGCATATGTACGGAATTCTAGAATGATGGTTCATCATCCTGATGATTAACAGAATCCAGTTGGTCTGAGGTAGGTATTTTTAACTTCAAGTGCTTTTAAGAAAGGAATATGTGATCAGTACCTAGGAATGAACAGTTATTTCAGATTTCTTATTATTCAAAATTAAGTTGTCATTTTGCTATGCAGTCAGTGGTAATGGGGTAGTATATTTTAGTATTCATCAACAAGATAGCTATGTATCTTCCAGCAGTATGCTGTTAATATGTCAAGCAAATGGTATGGCTGGTTTGTTCTTTCTCTCATTCTCTCAAGAGAGGATACTGTGTTTTGTGTTGTTGCGTTTTGCTCTGATGGGTGTAGAAATGAGTGGGCACCTTGTGGTACTGGCAAAGGCAAGAGCGAAGCGCATTTTGCCCTTGGGGTGAAAAGTGGTGACATCTGTGGGGAGTGATGTTCCAGAGGGGGATTCTTGTCACAGTCTTGCCCCTATCTCAGTGAAGTTGTACCAGTTCCATATAGCAGCTTGCCTTTTGCCTCAGGCAGCTGCACTGCACCAGGGAACTGGAGCTGTGGACTTCAGGTGACCACCTAAGCCGCTTGTATTGAGGCAGTTTGAAGGTAGAGATAATGACCTAAGAGACAGAGAGTGCACTTGCATTGATGTGTTTTGGGGACTCTACTTAGTATTGTGATGTTTTTTGTGAAGTGATTCCTATGCCAACTCTGCTAGAGTCATATCCACAGTTCTTAATATTTGATACTTGAAGGTCAATGGTTTCTCTTTAAAAGTCATCTTTGTAAACATTTTGGTAGTTTGCAATTTTTAGTTTTAATTTTTCTCTATGGAACATCCCCACCAAATTTTTTTTTCCAAATCAGAACTCCTATATCTTAATTTTCTTGTTAGTTTTTTAGTTTGGTGGTTTTGTTGTTGTTTTTGTTGCTTGTTTGTTCATTTGTTTTTAAATCCTTTGCCTAATTTTTTACCTTCATCAACCCCCCAAAACTGACAGAGGCTCCCTCATGCTTCCCAGTTCTCAATTCCACCCTGATCAACTTTGAGTCTAGTTGGGAAAATATATTTTATTCTTCTTCCATTCCTATTCTGTTGCAGATTTTGACTTGAACTATTTTTGGCATTGGAGCAAGTTTACAGACTACGTGCAGTGTGTACTGACCTTCACTGGCATGACTGGCTACATCACTTATCTGTGGCTTGACTCATCTCTCTTTGTGGAAACGCTGGGCTTCCTCGCAGTGTTCACTGAAGCCATGTTAGGTGTTCCCCAGCTGTACCGGAACTACCAAAATAGGTCTACAGAAGGAATGAGGTATGGTCTGTAGAAATGTGAACAGCAGAAAATCCAATTCACAGAGTGCTGTTATCATTGTGACTCTAACTGCCTTCTCCTTCATTGTTTTTAAACAACTTCTGTTTCAGTGCTTTTAAATTTGCTCTGGTAATTTTTACTTTGGTCAAAACACATAGCCACTCCCCAGCACCCCCAAACCAAAGCAATTCTGTCCTTTGTCTATTGATGTTGTTCCCTTTACTTGTTTGGCTTGGAGACATTATTACCAGCTACTCTTAAGTTCTTTTCTAGCTTGAAGTGTTGTTGAGGGTATGTTCAGAAATTGGCTTGATGGTTAAGACATTTTTTATTGGGAGTCCCTTGGTACAGAGTGAGTATGAATTTACTTCCAAAATATTGGGATATTGTTCCTGCACACACTGCCTTGGAAAACTCTGTACCTATGATATCCAGAAGGCAATTTACCTACTACACCCTTATGCTCTGTTTTGACTTTTCCCCGTATGTTTTTTATCTGTGAATGGTAATGCCGCGTTATGATAGCTGCTGCCAGATAGTGTTTTGCTTTTCCTTAGCTTCTCTCTGGGGGCCTGAATTTCAGTTTTCCAATTTCCTGTATATGCTATTTAGCAAAATGATGAAAAAACACCTTTGTGCTTGTTGGTTTCGTCCCAACATGACAACAAAGGAAATAGCCCCATGGCTGCTCACTCAACTTTCCCCCCCAACACACACACACTCTGGGATGGGGAGGACAAAGCTCATGGGTCAAGACAACGGACAAGGAGGGTTCTTCACCGATTAAGGTCCCGGGCAAAACAGACTCAGCTTGGGTAAAAATAATAATTTAATTTCACACTAATCACACACACAGGACACAGACAACACAAAGAGCAGGGCTTGCATAAGTTACCCCACCCCTCCCTTCTTCCCGGGCCCAAATCCCTTTGTTCCCGGTTTCTCTCCCTCCTTCCCCCCAGCGGCACAGGGGGACAGGGGATGGGGTTTAGAGTCACTTCACAGGCTGGTGGTTCCTGCTGCTCCTTCCTCCTCAGGAAGAAGCACACCTGTGCTTCCCCACAGGGTCCCTTCCATGGCAGAGAGTCCTCTTTGAACCTCTCCTTCATGAGTCCTTCCCACGAGGTCCGGAGCTGCTCCAGCCTGGGCTTCCCACAGAGTCAGGGGCTGCTTCAGGAACAGTCACCTCCCCTGGCACCGGGGACTTCCAAAGCTGAGCAATCAGAGTCCACATGCAGCAAAATCCAAGTCCACTGGCCACAAAATCCAAGTCCACTGGGCAAGTCACCCCTCCTGGCACCTTTGGGGAATGTTTCACCATGTTCCTCCCTGAGTGCAGGCGACCACCTGCCATCTCACCATGGGTTGTAGGGAAACTTCTGCTCAGGCACCTTTTTCCCTTCTTCCTCACCAACCACCAGCACTCCTCTCCTTCCCCAGCATTGCTCTTCTCCAGCACAGCTCTTCTCCTCCCTCCTTCCCTGCTCAGATGTATATCCCTTCTTTTGTATGTTAATTGCAGAGGGGCATCTCTTGTCCCTCTAATGGCTCCTTGGCTGTTTTTGGAGCAGGGGGAGCTTCTCAGCTTCTTACCAGAGCCACTCGTGGTGCCCTTCCCTTGCTACCAAAAAACCCACCAAACCAAACCAGAACAGTGCTTCACAACAACATGTTCTTTGTAAAGCAGAAGCACAGAGTTGCAGAATTCTCACCTAAAACTGCTTAGCAAGAGAATGCTGTGTTTAGTCAAGAGAAAATAAAATAAAACCTCGTTACCTTGCCGTCAAACATACT
Organism: Apus apus; assembly: GCF_020740795.1. Taxonomy (NCBI): domain Eukaryota; kingdom Metazoa; phylum Chordata; class Aves; order Apodiformes; family Apodidae; genus Apus; species Apus apus. The sequence goes on from NC_067283.1 coordinate 59,806,316, forward strand.
CATATCCCATGATAGTCACCCTCCTTATTGGCTGTTCCCACAGGTTTTCCAGAACACATTCCCCTTTCTGGTTCTAGTCCTGAAGCAGTACTTTGTGTGTCATTGGACATTGATGGGTCTGGAGACTGATGAGACAACATACAGCTTATGCTGCTTTACTGCAGTTGAAGTGTTCATGCAAATATGCATGTTAGTACTCTTTTCATTTCTTTTTTACCAAATACACATGCAGTCCTGAGTGGACTTGATGGCTGTTCCTACTGTGAGAGTGACTTTCTCTAGTATATTAGCTTCTGTTGAAAGAGCTGTTGGAAATTTCTTCTGAACTTCCTTGCCTGTGTCTGCTTCTCCATTGAAAAGCATCTCAAAGAAGAGAACCCAATCCTGAAAGCGTTGAAGGGAGCAATTAAAGTCCAGCCAGGCTACTCTTAGGCCTAAGGTTATGAACTTGCAGGGTGTTTACTAGATGGGGCCTAGGTGATGCTCAGTGGCCCTGTGAAGTTATTTACTGCTCAGTGCAGAAATAACATGCATGTGGATTGCTATGCTGCCAGAAGCAACTCAACTGGTTATCTTGAGGCCATGAGCTGGGCCATAACAGCTGGCTGCCAGACATGCTCTTAGCAAGCCTCAGTGTCAAAGTAAAATAACGAGTTTAAAGTGTCTTTGTGGCTTTAAGCTTAAAGGGGAGAACTGTTGTATTTAGTGACTTTTTGAACAATTACCACAACCTGGTTGGAGGTGGTAACTTCTTAAACAGTAGTTCTGTCACCTGTGGTGCATGAGTGGAGTCTATATCCCTGATAAACATCACAGCCTTTACTGTTGCCAGAGAAGGGGTTGTTGGAAAGTTCTCATGGCTTGGCTGAGAAAGTCACCAACATTCATCTGTCTCTGAACTGGGACAGAATGGGATACAGCAGTTTATGTTAAGTCTGTTTCTACTTTAGCTAATTGCAAGCTGACAAAATAAAAATGGAGCATAACATAAGGAGTATGTGGACACATCTGATCAGGGCATCCTGCCAGACTCTTCACACATTATGTTGTTTCTGAAGAAAGATGGCAAACAAATAATACTACAGTCCCCTCATCCCAATCACCTCTTTCTGTTTAAACAAGAAGTTGAGGATATCTCATGCTTGGGGTAGCAGTCATTTCCTGATAAACAAACTTGAGACTAGATGCCATGAGAGTGGTAAATGAGATACGTGGCTGTGGTGCAGGCCACATACCTTCTGAAATTCTGTTGTGAAAAGGATCCCATCATCTTGCCTCTGTATTTCAGAGGCAAGAAAATATGTCTGAAAAGTGCCCTACTGAAAATGTGCTCGGTGTCTGAGGTAAATATACAGAGGACATGTGCAGCTGAGTCAGTTACATGTATTGTAATTGGGCATAGCTGGAGTGAAAGGATTACAGTTATGTGCATGTGGGGTAATAGTTTTAAGCTGAAAGAGGGTAGTTTTAGATCAGCTGTTGAGAAGAAGTTCCTCACTGTGAGGGTAGTGAGACACTGGCACAGGTTGCCCAGAGGAGATGTGGGTGCCCCTTCCCTGGAAATGTTGGTGAGGTTACATGGGACTTTGATCAACCTGGTCTAGTGGGAGGTGTCCCTGCCCATGGCAGGGATGCTATAGCTAAATGATCTTTAAGGTCCCTTCCAAACCAAACCAATCTGATTCTGTGATTCTATGATTATAGTACTCTTGAGAATGAGTCTTCCAGTTCTTTGATATTTCTGTTCTGCTGGATAGAGCTAATTTCTTATTTTTATTTATGTCTTAATTTCTCTCTGCTTCTCTCATTTTCCTTTTTTTTTTGGAGCAGTATCACTATTAGGTCCTGTAGTTTCCTTCTCTGTTTTCTGAGAGAACAGAGACAAAAGACAAACTGGAAAGAGATGGAGACAATAAAAGCAGAAAGGAGGCGCGTACTGAGTAACAGCTTTTGTGGAGGGAAGATAATGTAGTATGTCCTGGTGGACTGATGATTGAAGGGTGGAAATTTTCCCATGATGAAGTAAACAGAACTAAGCCAGACAAAATAGTAGAAATTTTCATTATGTTTTCTTTGACAATTCATCTGACTAGTTTTGGAATTAGTACTTCAGAGAAACTTAGAGCTCTGTTCAAATGTTTAAATACTTTTGAATAGTTGCAAACCTAAATAGTACAGTTACATTTCTATTGATTATAGTACTAACCTTGACAGAAGTGCTTTTTAAATGAACTGTGATACAAGTTCATTAAATACCTAGCAATAATACCTAGCAAGGAAATAATAACTTAATCTCCACTCATTTGAAGAACTAAACTAGTTCTGTCCTGTCACCTAGTAAAAGGTAATTAAGTGACATTAATTGTTACTGAGATGCATTAGAATCATGACTGTGATCATGTTTGCACTGGTTAGAAAAGAGAGGAAAGCAACCTCAAAGCTTAAGAGTTTTGGAATATAGGAGGCATCCTGTTATATGGGAAAAAACTATGAGGTTTAAAGATTTCTTTAATATTATATGGTAAAATATTTTGAGATCTTGGTATAAAAGCCACCTCTCCCCCACCTTTCAGGAGGCAGAGATGCTGACTGTGCTTCAGTTGTTACCTGATGCTCCTCATATTACTAACTGCTTTTTCTTTGTGACAAAAAAAAATACAGACAAGAAGTAGCTCTGTAGTTTATCTCTGTGTCCCTACTCCTTCTAAGATACTTGCCTCCCAGTTGCTTTTCCTTCTAATAGACTGTAGTCATGAGGAAAGCTGTAGTGTTCAATGTGAGGCAGTGGAGATGGAGGGAAGATTGGCTCTGGATCTGGCAGCAGCACTGCTGCACGCAGATGTAGAGACCTCCTGGTCAGTTCATTGGAAGAATCACATTCTTGTGGGGGCAACGGCTTTTGTAGAGCTCCTGCAGGGGAAAAGGATGTGCTTTTGCAAAGTGCTGGGGAAAGCCTCATTTGTGTTGGAAACTCAGACTCATGCAGGCACTGGTGTTACTATGGACCCTTCATAATCCCATCAGACCTTCCTCCACCAAAGGAGGAGGGTGGAGGGTGTCCTTCTGTACATTTGTGACAAAGCTGTAGGTGTGCTGTCCTACACAGGGATATGTTAACACTGGGATTGTGTAACGATGGATTTGCTCCAGGGCAGTCTGTTGTATTACATTCCTGTCTGCTGCTCTGCCCTGCTATGGAAAAAATAGCTGCCCCTCTTTGAAGGTTTTTCACAAAAGCTCATAACAATCACCCAGCAGTTACCCTTTTTGACTGCCAGCTGCACCAATCATACATACTTTTCTTTTCAAGACAGTGCTTGGAGTTCAGATCTGCTGGATGGCAGAATATCCCCAGGTCCAAGAAAGAGGTCTTGCAGTAGGACACTGCAGATGATACTCAAATGCTTATGTGTTGCTGTGAGCCTGTTTTGAGAAATCTGACCTGAAAAGGCTGGACGAGAAAGATCTCAGTATTACATCCAATCAGATTATTGTGTGATAAAATAAAGAAGATGTCAATTTAATCCCTCCTGTGACAGTACTTGGTCGATCACTTTGATTACCCTGTTTTAAAAACCACAAGTCACTGAAGGAGAAACAACCAGCGTTTCGTGTCTCAGAAGCTGCTGGAGCCAGGAGTTTCAAATTTGAAGAATACTTTTCCATTCAGCAGTGTTTTATGAGGTGCGCTGCAGCTATTAGCTGGTTATGAGCAGGCATCAATCTGAAATGTATCCACTGAAGTAAGTGCAGTGTCAGGAGGTATGAAAAAAAGAAATTATATTAAATGTGTATTGTGAGATACTATTTCCTCTTTTACCCTATAGATAATATAAAAAAATACTAGAAGACAGTATTTCTTCAGAAGATAAAATTCTGTTCTGGGTTGCTTTTATTTAGTACTGCTCTACGGCTTTTTCCATTATGACACATGCAGGTCTTAAGCTTTTGGCTTCTGAGGACAGCGTTTGTCCCAGAGACAAACCCTGGCTTTAGTCAAACTCTGTGAAGATTAATGCGAGCTATTAGATTTTTCTGCCTGTGCTGGATTAGTCGAGTATTATGATGAACAGATGCAGGTAGGTTTACTCAGGACTGGCTAACGAATGTCTGGACACTTCCCACTATTGAGATCTTAGATTTAAGGAGATTGGGCAAGTGCTCTAAAAAAATGCCACTGCTGTGGTTTCTTGGGATTTTTTACCCTGAGGCATTTTTTGATTATTGAATATTAAAACAGCTCCAGTGATTTACTTCCTTTGGAGTTCTTCTTCTTTAGAAGAAAACAAAACCGTAAGCCAGAGAGAAGTAGCAAGTTGTGAATGTCTCTGCTCAGGCACTAACTATACATTAGCTTTGTAACTGAAAAATAAATTTAGTTCATTTTAAAAGAGATGTGAGATGCAATTGACATCTGCTAAAGCAACTTTGTTCCATATCTGTGCTTCTTTGAGGAGATTCAGTAAAGAAGAAGAGAAATTAACTGGAAAAGGACTTAAAAAGTGCCAAAAAGAAGGGATGATGCAGGCAATGACAGTATTGATTTTTTGTTGTTTGTTTTTTCCCCATCTCCTGATTCTCACTGACAGAAATTGCATGGATGAGAGCAAAATCAAAGAAATAGGAGTAAGGGTAACGGATGCCTACATGAAAGATTTTGTTTTCTGAGTGTGCCATATGTATAAAGCAGACACTGGACAGTACAGTGCTGACCTGAGTTAATGTATTGTGTCCAGTCCAGGACTAACACCAAGGAAGCTGCTGAAGAGAGAGAGCTGTTTCTCTCAGGCTTTGGAATTGTAGCCTACAGATGCTGATATAACAGTGTCTGCTCTTATGCTTAAAATACTAGCTGCATTATATATTGAATAGTCAAATCAGAGAAGGTGGAAGAGTACAGGAAGGGGGGGCATTCAGTTAAAAAAAAAAAGACAAAAGCAATATAATCTGGCCCAAATGAGAAGCAGTTTTTCATTACAGAAAACATTGCATAGACAATAATAAGGGACTAAGTTATAAAAGAGAAAATGGTTTTCAAGATAATAATTAGGAATTAAAATGTACATCTGGTATACTGGCAAATGGAGACATTAAGGTCTTTATGTGTGAGTGGTGGCAGAATTGTTTCCCTCAGTGCAGTAGGACTGAATGGCATTAGAAATAGGAAGTAGAAGTAACATGAGATTTGGGTTTGGAGAGAAGTAGATTGAGATGCAAAGATATAAATACCCGTAATGATAATACTGACTGTGATGAAGACCTGTAAAGTGAGCAGAGTGGAGAATAATTAAAGTGGTTAACAGATGAGCTAGAACAGCAGGAAAGAAAAGTTGGTGGAACTTAGGCCGGAAGTGACTTTGCAGGGTAGTCCAGAAAGAGGATTTTCTGTTACAAGTTAACCTGCAATGGTGCATTTGGTCCCTTGGTCCTCAGACACTGAGAGGACAAGCAAATATAAGAATGAGGAGTGCAGTGACTGACATGTTGGATGATTTGCCCAAAAACTAACATGGGGGAGACAAGTGCTTGTATCATTCTTCAGTGGAATGTAGAAAGAAACAAAACTTGGTGTCAGAAAAAGAACTGTCTCCAAGCAGGGTTTTAATTTGTTCCATGACGGATGTCTGGGAACAATATATGTCCACATAAGGGAATGGAATTACATGCCAAGCAAGATGTCCTGGCATTGTCATGTAAGCTTGCAAGGGTAGTGGAAGAAGCCCTGTCTCTTCAGGTACTAAATCTTATATTAGAGAATTTCCTAAAACAGGATTCATAATGTGCAAAGGGGCAGATGTCAAGAATTTGGGAATGAAGATAGGCTAGGCGATATCTACCCTTTTTTAACTTCAAATACCCCTACTAAGGCTGAAATATTAAGATTTGTGTCATGCTGTTGGTGTGGGGTGTGAATGTGATGCTTTTATTTCCTCCCTACAGCATTCACTTCTCTCCACACCAGAGCTTTAAGGAACCACTCTGCAACCACTTTGGGTCAGTGCTAATGCTGCACATGGGGAGTGCCTAAATGGTTTGTGGTGGCACCTTTTTCCTACAGGAAGGCTAGAGAGGGACTGTTTACAAGGGTGTGTAGCAATAGGATGAGGGACAATGGTCTTAAACTCGAGCAGGGTAGATTTAGATTGGCTGTTAGGGAGAAGTTCTTCACAATGAGTGTGGTGAAGCACTGGAACAGGTTACCAAGGAAGGTGGTGGGGGCCACATCCCTTAAGACATTCATGGTCCGGCTTGACGGGGCTCTGAGCATCTATTTAAAAAAGGTCTACTCTTATTTTACACACTAATGTGTTTGAGGTTTTAATTTCTCCCATGTTTTCTTAGAATGTGAGAAGTATTTTACTAGCTGAAGGATGTGATTAATTAATAAGAAGTAATGACTGTATAATGGCATTAGATTTTGTCCTTGGGGGTGCTGGCTTTGGAAACAACCACTGAACACAGGTCATCTAGAGCAACATAAGCACTAGAGCAAGGACTGTCATCTTGTGTATGTTGACCGAAGTGATAATTGCAGTTACTGAATTGGAATATTAAAAGTGTGCTCAGGCTATGTACTGGTTACCATATGAAGGGAAAAATGTGCTCAAATTACTTCAAGTTAAATTAGATAGAGTCTGATTATTTCTTTCATATCTAGGTAAAGAAGAAAGTAAAATTTAAAAGCTTTATGATATGAGTCTTGGGATACACAGCTGTGCTGAAGGAAAGCTCTATTCCTTCCTGCCTTTTTATTACATTTCAAATTGAATGTGTCCCAAGTTACTTAGAGCTAGAGAAGGAAATATACTGGATAGTGCTATACAAGGACATGGTTTTGCCATCTCTTAGCAGCAGCCCTGAGGGGTGTAACAGTGTAACAGTCATGGTAGACTGCAGCAGCCGGGGTGTGTTGGGCCAATTCACCCTGCAGGGAGGTCAGCCGTGGGAAGGAGTGCTGCTTCCTGAGATTTGCTGCCAGGTGGCTGTATGGAAGCAGGAATGTGGAGCTCCGGCAGTGGCAAGATGACTGATTCAGCTAGCTGTGCTAAGCAGCTGTAGAGTAGATGGGCAGCACAAAAGTATCTAGAGCAGCATTAGCCTGCAGCTGTGCCTACAGCTGTATCGATCGTAAAGCCTTGAGCCAGAGGTGAGAGACAGAGAAATGGGGACAGATACTTAAGAATAACTTAATAAGTAGATGCTGAAGGGTGGTGTAATTTAGGTGTGCTCTGCACCATTTGCAGTAAGCTGACACTGCCATGTGTGTTGGCAGCTGACTTTGTATTAGTGTGAGCAGTGCAGGGTGTGATTTGCTGCCCTGGCACCTGAGGAAAGCTGCTTCCTATCATGGCAGCAGGTCTTGAAGCTTCCAAATCTACCAGCAGCAGAAGCACAGCCTGTCTTGTATATGTTCATACCATGCTTCTGAGCAGACCTGAGCTTTGCAGTCTGGCCAGCATCCATTTGTATCTTGTGGCAGAAAGGGCACTGGTATGAATTGTGGTTCAAGTTTTTTCTTTGATTCAGAGAAGAGATTTATTTTCACACATGCTGCACAGACTTAGGGTGTTTGAGGCTGTTAAGATCTGCTGCCCTTCTTTCTGCAGCACAAGTTGCACATTACTGGAAAGATTTTGTAGCTGTTAAGGCTTACCAGTTTCTGGGCCTGTACAGATGAAACCTTTGGTGTAGCTGCTTAAAATAGCCAGAGGCTCTATCAGTGGTCCTGGACTATCCACCAGCCCCAGCCCCATGTTGCATGTCTTGTAGTTTCCTCTTGAATCTCTTTTGACTGATGTGTTCTAACAAATACGGACTTCTGGGTGGGTGTGCTAAGCAAGGTCAAAATGCCTGACACCATGCCACTCTTAGGAGTTTAGAAGACAGATGTTCATGAGGAAAAATAGTTGACAAATACCTGTTTACTCTATTTGTCCATAAAACATTGCTGTTTATTTGTGAGTCTGCATAAAATGCATATATTTAAAAAGAAGCCCCCAATAAACGACTGCTTAAGACTGCATCTTTCTGGGTTTGTTTGCCTGAGGGTGTTCTAGAGTGAGAGCCTCCGTTTAATCTTTCCTCAGTGATATGTACAGTCCTTGAAAATCACAGAAGTTAGTTTGCTCTTGTATTGCAGCTCTTTGTGGTATCCTTTGCTCATGGATGTGGCTTTAGCTCCACTGCTTTATCTGGGACCCAGAGATCCAATATAAACACCGGATTTCTCTGGCTGCATGCTTCTCTTAATTCCTGCTAACACTGTGGGGCTGGACAAATGGCACCCTCTGGAGGTGGTCAGTGCTGCTCCAGCCTCAGAAGAATTGTTGACATGTGAGGTAAGGCGCTCTCGCCGAGGCCAAGCACGTAGAACTGGTGAACAGTTTCATGCTTGGATTCCCAGCTGGCTCTGCAGTATTTAAAAACAAGATCTATGCTTGCTCACACAGAAGGAACTGTCCTAGGGTATGCACATTTAGGTTCCAGGTTTTCAAACTTCAGACTCTTTGGATATCTTATCCCAGTGTTTTCTTGTTTATTTCTCCTTTTTTTTTTTTTTTTGTTTTGTTTTGTTCCTATTGATAATTTCTGGCTGGTGGAATAATTGGGTTAGCATCAAGAGAACTCCTATTTTGTTAAGCCATATGGCTTATTGTTAGAAATAAATGCTCTCTTTATTAATTTTTGTTTGTTTTGTGAAGTGTTAAAAATATAATGGCATTCAGGTTTCATGTTTTCTTGTCTATTTCATTGTTGAAGGCAGGCCAGCCTGTGATTGCAGTGCAGTTTTATGGATGCTTGCTGTTTTGGAGCTGCAAATGTGAGCTGAAAGTTTTCCAAAGTCAGGATAACTGAATCTGCTTTCTCTTCCAGACATTCCCATGCAAATGGCTTGTGGGAGGTAACAGCTTAAAAGGTTGCAGGATGGACAACTTCTGTACCTTCTTCCTTGCTTCTCAAAACGCAGTGTTCAGAGTACTCAGTGACAGGCTGTTTTCACTGTGGACCTTATTTCTGAAGGAAACACAAGGTCACTACATTATACTAGGTCAATAAATTATACTAATTTTTCTATTATTGAAAATAACTTTGGATTTTTTAGTTCATTGACTGAGGACAATTAGCACTAAGTTTGTGACTGTAGCAGGATGTAATTACATCAGGGCAACATGTACCTCCTGTTGCTATTTGTGCTGAAATGTCTGGTCAAACCACTACAGAATTTCTTAATGGAACTCACTGACTAATGTCTGATTCTCTTCCTGTCTTCCAGCTTGCAGGGTATTTTTGGGTTTGTGTGTTAAGCTACAAACATGAAGAGTCATAACATCGATGTGAGAAAATCTACAGTGCAAAAGGGAAGCAAATACTGCTGTGTCTTTCTTGTGTAGCTTTAATGCCAAGTACCAGCCCATGCTCTGCAGACTGTTGCTCTGCACCTCTGCTAATGCACTATTGTTTGTAAGTCGTTTTGATAGATGTTTGCAACTCGTCTTAAGACAGACTAGTTTACCAGGGAGAAGGAAGAGGGGACTTCACATCTCATTTTTTTACAAAGTCCTTTTTTTGGTAGTTATTGCTCTTTCAGATGAAGGAAGAAAGGTGGAATGATCAAGAAGCGAGTAATATTGAGCAGAGTGTGCAAAGACTTCAGTGGAAGATTGGAGGCGAGACAATCAGAGCCAGGTTTTGAACAAAAGGAATGAAGATGCCGAAAATCTTTGATTCAAATAGCATTAGTCCTGGATAAGGATGGTTGAACGTAAATATCTGGCCAGTCTAATTGTTCTGTATATTACTCAACCTCTAGTACAGGTCCTCAAAGAGAAGCAACAAAGTTTTTTGGGTTTTGTTTTTTTTGTTTGTTTATTTTGTTTTTTTTTTTGTTGATTGACTGCAGATATGACGTACTAATAGGTGTTTTTTACATCTAGTTGTTGTCTCTTCAGAATTAAGACACAATATACAAGGAAGATGAATGAAGCAAGTTGTTCCTTGAGAAAAGTGAATGCTATTTGCCAGCACGCCATTTATTTATTTAGCAAATGAAGTCTGTTACAATGTCTTTATGACATCTGCTGTAAGCAGTAGAGAACAGCAGCATTGTAGGGCATTGTTGTATTATGATATTAAAAAATAGCATTTAGCAACCCACCCCTACTCTAGTGTCTGATCAGAAGTGATGGTGTCTTTTTGAGAATTAATAATAAATAAGTGCTCTTTCAGATTTTAAGAGCAGTTGAAAAATACCAGCTTTTCCTCTTTGTGGTCAATTGCAATTTAGACAGACTTGACACTGACAGTTACTACATCAGCAGTGCCTTGTGACAAGCTCAGCTGTAAGGAAGGCACTTGCTTTTAGGAGGTTTGTTGTCATTGGATACTGCAGCACTGATTTACATTACTGGGAGGTGCTATTTTTACCACAAGTCTGCTTCAGCCTCTGGTAATATCAGCTATTTCAGCTCAGCTCCTGCCTCCTCCCCCTCCACTTAGCATCTCTGTTGTCACACAACCAAATGCTGCCAAATTTCTGCCTCCCCACATTGCTCTGTGGCACTGCTCATCCCTAACCCGCTCACTCTTTTTTACTAAGAGCAGTTGTGCTGTCTTACTAGACCATATTCTCCACATCAACAGAGTGAGCATTTCCTGTCTTCCGCATCCCCCCATCTTAGCTTTGTGCTATTTCAGGAAATATATCAGTTTATTTACTCCTAAATCCTGCTTTGCCATGTAGCCAGTGCTGTGCAGAACATGGCCTTGCAGATGTCAGGAAAATACAATGTGAGGTTGGTCTTTGTGAGGGAAGTTGGGCAATTTTTGCTGCATGTAGCCTCCATGTGCGGTGCTGTCCAGTCTCAGGCAGTGTTGATGGTGGGCTCTGACCACCTCTTTCAGCAAAGCCTCATCTAGGTTGGCAATGCAGCATTTTCTCTGGCACTGTGAAGCCAAGAGCCACACATACACCAATGGGCTGTGATCTGCCAGCCGGCAGCACCTGGCATTGCAAAGGAGCAGAGCCATGCAGAGAGCTTGTTCACCATGATTGGCAGCCTGAATTGGAGCCCCTGCAGATTCTTGTGGCTCTCTGGGAGACCCACACTGTTGCTGTGATCCCACAGATTTTCCATCATGTGGCATGCAGAGTCCTGCAGGGAAAGACAGCTGAGAAGAGAGGGTTGACTACTCTGGTGTATTAGTAGCTTGTTAAAAATCAGCCTCACCTATCTTAGAGGAAGGGACTGGACTTTCATTCAACAAATAGGGGTTACAGCAGAGCAGTGGAAGAAGGGCTTAGTTGTTCTCTCCCCTTTTTCCTCTTCCTTCTCCACAAGCAACTGAAAATTCTTTTAGGCTATAAAACTCTCCCTTTCTGCACAAACACTGCTGTTTTTTCCTCTGGAGTGGATAAGAGGCAGCCCAAGGTAGTTTGGTTTCTTTATTTTCTACCTCCAAAATTAGAATAAATACAATAATTACCTCTCTTCCCCAAGAGAGTGGGTGAGGTTGAGAAACTGTGGACAAAACCTGGCCTTTCTATCCTGTGTGGCATTGTGAAGTGACAAGATAGCAGGAAGCATGAGAGCAGCAATGGTGTATCCGTGGGATCAATCATGTTGAAGTCATGCATGCACCATTGCATTACTGCGAATGGCATCTGCATATGCAGCAAGGACAAAGCAACTGTGCAGCCCAAATCAGTGGGGAGGACTATTACTCTTGTACCCAAGTGTCTGGAATGTAGGATGTGGCAGAAACCATGCTGATGGTGTAAACTTCATTCAGCCCCTCTCCCAGCCTGCTGATGCATGGGCCTGTGATGTAGTACTGAGGGTAGGGGCAGCTCTGTCACCCCCTGAGATGCCACACAGACACTTGGTGGGATTCTCAGCAAGCTGATACATTCAGGCTGTGTGTGCAGATGGGTGCTGGTGGAGACTGGGGAGAGCTGACAGCAGTTGTAGCCTTTCCCCTCCCCAGGGTGGGCACTGGAGGAGTGAGACACATACTGAACTGGAAAGGGTGCTGAGGGTATTCAGGGATGCTGGCAGACATTACAATGATGAGGTGGGGGACCTGGGCCAGCATACTGCTCATACCCTAGCTTCACCCTTGTGGTGGGTTGACCTTGGGCTGGAAGCCAGGTGCCCACCAAGCTGCTCTATCACTCCCCTCCTCAGCTAGACAGGGAGAGAAAAGGCTTGTGGGTCAAGATAAGGACAGAGAGATCACTCACCAGTTATCATCATAGGCAAAACAGACTCAGCTCAGGGAAATTAATTTAATTTATTGCCTACCAAAATCAGAGTAGGATAATGAGAAGTAAACCCAATCTTAAAACACCTTCCCTCTACCCCTCCTTTCTTCCCAGGCTCAGCTTCACTACCAATTTTTCTGCTTCCTCATGTTCTTTCACAGCTCTAGCATGGAGTCCCTCCCATAGAAGACAGTCCTCCATGAACCTCTCCAACATGGGTCCTTTCCACACAGTGCAGTCCTTCAGGAGCCTACTGCTCCAGCATGGGTCCCCCATGGGCTTACAAATCCTGCCAGCAAACCTGCTCCAGCATGGGCTCCCCTTTCCATGGGTCCACAGGTCCTGGTCAGAAGTCTGCGCCAGCATGGGCTTTGCACAGGGTCACAGCCTCCTTCAGGAATCCACCTGCTCTGGCTTGGATATGTGCTCTACCATGGACTTCCGTGGGCTGCAGTGGGACAGCCTGCCTCACCGTGGGCTGCACCACAGGCTGCAGAGAGATCTCTGCAGGTCCAGCTCCTGGAACACCTCCTCTCCCTTTTTCCTCGCTGACCTTGGTCTCTACAGGGTTGTTGCTCTCACATATTCTCATGCCTCTCTCCTGGCTGCTGCTGTTCCTCAAGCAGTTTTTCTCCTCCTTCTTAAATACATTACCACAGAGGCATTACCACTATTGCTGATGGGCCTGGGCTTGACCTTGGCCAGCAGCAGGTCCATCATGGAGCTGATACTCTCTGTCAGACATAGAGGAAACTTCTAGCAGCTTCTGACAGAAGCCATTCCTGTAGGTCCCCCACTGCTACCTTGCCACACAAATCAAATGCAGCCGTGAATGCCTGTGTCCCAAGCAAGGACTTGTGTCCCAGGCAAGGACTTCTGCCCCAGGTTCCCAGTTCTCTTCTGTTCCTATCATTCCCTGTCCTATTCCAGCCTCTTTTTCCTACCTGCATCTCATCTGACTGACTCCTCTGCTCCTCTACTTTCTCCTCAGCTTTCCGCTGGCACTCTTCATTGCCTCTTCTCACTTCTTGTGTGACATTGTCCCCATTTCCTTGCCAAGATGTTTTTGGTTACCCCACAGAGCTTTAGGTCTGTGCTGGATGTGCTCCTTTTGACCAGTCCCAGCCTCTCATCTGGCAAGCAGCTGGCACTCCCACAGTCACTGCTTTGCATTAAAACCCTGGGCTCTTGAGAACCTTGGTGCAGCTGCAGTACAAAGGTTTTGTGGAACATCCAGTGTTTTGTGTATTTTTGTTTATCATTTTTATAGTACCTTGCTGATTTGTAGGTTTTATCTTGAAAGACTTGAAGCATGCATCAAGTTTCCCAGTGGTATTGCAGGCTGTTGAGTTCACAGGTGGCTTCCTAGCAAACCCTGGAACTGTTTTGGCAAACTCAGCACAGCATGTGACACAGCTAGATGTGAGCTTCTAGTGTGTGGCTCCTGTGGCACTACTGAACTGCATCTGTCTGTAAGGTTTCCCTCAGTGATTATTCTTTCTGTGTGGGAGTTAACTCTTTTGTAAGTTGGACATCTTGTGACAGCATGTATTTTCTCCTTTACATCACACTGCACCATGGGGTCACTTTTCAAATCCAGCTTTCTCTTTGGAGAATATGTGACAAATATCCTTTGCACATTAAATTCCTAATGAGATATTTGTGGCATCCCTGAATTACCTTTCTGTCAACTGCAAGCAGTTAGTTTGATCTGACAGGTTTACCCTGTGCTTGTGAGGGTCCCCAACCACACCAGGACAGATTCACGATTAAATTGTGATCAGTTGCCCAGCAAACACTGATATGCTTAAAATCAGAGGAGAATAAATGTTGACTTCCTGCAAGCAAGGTGCCAGTTTGAATACCTTCAGAGTTTACCACCCCTCCTAATTAACATCCCAAACAATCCCCACCACTGCCTGTGTCTGCAAACCTCCCGTAAGTGTGATGTGAGGTGTGTGGGTTCAGCAGTTGTTTTCCTGCTCTGATTATTTATTTACATTTTAGATTGACCCTGAGTGGGGAATGACTGCTCACTCAGCCCCATGCCCTTGCTTGCACTTCGAGACCCTCTTTGAAAGGTCCGTGAGACCCTCTTTGAAAGGTCCATGGGACTGCATACCATTCTTTATGCTCTCGGTCACGTGCCATGTGTTCCAGCAAGGCATGTGTTTCCATAGTGCCATGAGGCAGGGTAAATGGATGCTGTTGGCCACCCTTCCCAAATGGCCAGAGTGGGCTGCAGCATTTGGCTTGCAATAGCATTGTGTACTTGTGTCCAAAATATAAATTGTGCTAGCTCCCTGCCCGAATGTTTGAGAAATGAACATTAAGTCCTACTCTGCTGCATGAGCCTGACTGCATTTGATGAATTGGAGTCAGTGCTGGTAAAACATAATGACTCATAATTACGACAAATCATGCACAATGCTCATACTGTGAACTAAAAAGCTTTTGTCTAAAACCGCTTATTCAGCTGCTTAAAAACCTCTCCTGTTAAAGTGCATGAAGCTTGGAAACAGCCTTCATGATCTGGTTATTCACATTTTGTTGAGGATACTGAAAAGAATTTGGTTGGTTAGAAGAACTTGCTTCTATTCCCCACGGTTTCTCCTGATGTGAGGAGGTGGACTGCAGGCCAGGGCTCAGCAGTGCAGCAAGATGAAAGCAAGGGTGGCTATTAAAAAGAAGTCTGAGCATTGGTCTTGATCTGTGTCCTTGATAAACCTCCCTAGTGATGTTCATCCTTGCAGTAACAGCTGCAGGCATGTAGTTTCCCCTCTTTCTTTATTACTGGACTGGTGGTTTTTTTGGTTTTGTGTTTTCTGCAATAAGAAATTATTTCTTCCACTGTCAGAAGAGTTTGTTTCAGCAGATGCTAAAAAAGTTGTGCGTGCATGAGAGTGCAGTCTACGTGTGACTTCATCTTGCGTGAGCACAAAATGGCACACACAAGAGGTAACTGTGGAGATTAATTGCCTGTGTTCCATGCACTGATCACTTGGGTTTATGGTCAGTGCTGTCACCATGTGGCAGTCGTGTTTACAGAGCACCACTGAATTGAATATCCTAGCTGGATATTTTAAAATGTTGGATACCTTCATAGCCACAGGGATTTTGGAGTTGTAATTGCAGAGATAAGAGTGCTGCAGTTTGTGGGGTAGAGAATTTGATCCTTCCTTCCAATTACAGTGCTGCGTGTCTTGGCTAGGCGTGCTTTCTGCCCTCATAGTCCCAACCCACTGTTGAGTATAAACCCTCACTGAAGTAGGTGGGATCCTCTGGCACAGCAGGTCTAACCACAAGCTAAGTTCCTCTCAATAAATACTTTTCCTTGCTTTTTTGTCTTTTAGTGTCAAGATGGTGCTAATGTGGACCAGTGGAGACACATTCAAGACTGGTTACTTCATCCTGAATCAGGCCCCTTTCCAGTTCTCCATCTGTGGACTCCTGCAGGTTTTTGTGGACATCACTATCCTGTTGCAGGTTTACTTGTACAGCTACTACCCTCAGAAGTCTGTGTCCCACACTGCACACCCAGCTAGCACCAAGGCCCTGTGAGACTTCTAGCTGGATAGGTTGCAGGACAGTGGCACTGCGGAGTTGGCCATGGCAGCTCCTTCCCCATGTAAATACTCGTGTTGCCAAGTTGAAAGCAGAAAGGAGAACAAGGATTGAAAATCTGGCAGCACTACCCCCTTGGAAGGTTTTATTTTAAATAACTTGCTCTCTCTGTTTTGAAACTTAGCTGTACAGAACAGTTTCTTGGTGGGGGGTGGGGCACTTTATTTTTGCATATGTACCTATGAGCCTTATCTATTCACAAATATTTGTATATTTAATCACAAGGGCTGGATGGTTTGCGTTTGTAATGCTATTTAAAAATGTTACACCACAGAAATTATAGGATATTTTGTCTGAAATTTTACGTATTTATGTAATGAAGTCTGCACATGGGTAAGAAGTTTGTGGCGTGCTAGCTTTCAGTATCTCCACGATGTAGGAAGAAGTATTGAAGAGCAAATGCAGGAACTTTCTCTTTTCCTAAGAAGGGTGTCCGGTAAGCAGAGAAGGTGAGGGCAGGAGGCCCTGCAAAGAGATGAGCAGCCAGAAGTGAACCAGTCATACACAGTGTAAAGCACCAATGTGCTGAAGATTGGCAGGTGTTGACCCCTGTGTGTGGCAGGCAGGCACGGAGGAGGTGATAGCAGGGGGTCTGAATATGGACCATACTGGAGCCATGTTTAGAGCAAGCACAGCCAGTCATGCGGTCAGCCAGGAGGAGGAGCTAACAGGATACTGCAGGTAACTTCGGTAGGTGCTTTGAAATGATGGGGTTTGGGAGCAGCCTGGCGTTTATTTAGGGGGCAGCACTGCTCCTGCAGCTGTGCAAAAGACAGACCTGGGCTGTAGCACATCTCTCACAAAACAAGGGGCCAACAGATGCATATTGCCAGTATTGCCAGGCAGGTATTTATGGATGGTGAGTGAGCCACAATAGAAACAATTCCATTTCTGCTGCCTCAGAAAGGGAAGTGAGAAAGTTTGAGACAGAAAAAAGCCAGAACCTATGGAGTGGGACTATCATCCAGCAGCTTGATTTGTTAAAGCTGAGATTCATGTTCATCTTGTTTAATGCCACACATGAACCAGTTTATGTTTTGGGATGTTTCTTGCACTGACCCAACAAGGAAGGAGTCCATGTTTTCCTTCTTCTGTAGCTTGAATCTTCTAGGCTTTTAGAAGAATCAGCAGCCTGTACTTCAAGGGTGTGAGAAAGCTGAAAGAGGGCTTAGTTATAAATGTAGATGTTTCTAATGGCTGTTTGCCAGTATAGGTCGCTGTGCCCTTTCTGAGAACTGCACATGTCTAGCAGCTGCAGGTGGTGTGGACCCACAGGGGCTGTGGCCAAGCCCCTGGGCTTCTGCCAGTTGTTGCCATGAAACCACCCTGCTTGGAATGAAGCTGCCACAGAAAGGCCTCTAGTCCCAGGAACAGCTCTGCTTGCACTGTGTTCTTTTTCATGAGGCTCCCTCCCTGCTGCTGGGTGAATCCCATCTGATCACAGGCAAAGTGTTAGAGTTGGGACAGATTTTTGTTCTCCAACATTAGCACAAGAGCTTGTGTTTTCTTACCAATGACAGCACATCTGATGTTTAATAACTTCAGTGTGTAAATCAGATACTTCCCCTTCCCTGTTTTATTTGGGAACCTCATAATTTGAATCTGGACTGTCTTCATCAGCAGCAAACTCCTCTGGAGAGGAAGCATCAGCAGGCTATGGCAGTGGTTGTGTGACATTTGGCTGGGAACATCCATCATAGGAGTGGGCTGTCCATGTGCTGCTTGCCAGTCCTGTGCTCCTCTCACTCTCCAGGTAGCCCCAGGCTGACGTGGGTGCTCCTGCTGCACATGCCGCTTGGTTTTGGAGCTTGCATGTTGGTGGTGGAGGCTCAAACCTGCAGGCAGAAGTCCTGCCCTGGGGCCAAGGTGTCCTGCCTTTGGTGGGGGCACTGCTGGAGGTTCAAAGTTGTCCTCAGGAAGTCCCTGCCCCAGCAAATCTAGTTGGATCTGCGTGAGCAATGCAGAGCCAAGGACAGCTGCTGTTTCCGAGGGCTGGGCACAGAATGTTCTGCCTGGGCATGACTCCACACTCTTTGTTTGAATCCATACTCTTTTAGGCCTGAAGTGACCTTACAAAGATGATGTACCTGGCATGGCAGACTATGAATGTTTTGTTTCTTTTTTCTCCAATGTTCTGGTTGTGTTACAGGAACATCTGGGCTTTTGTATTTTTTAATTGAAAACTTACTTAACAACTGGCTTCTCTGGTATGCTGCTTTAATGAGGATTGTATTTCTACTGTATGCAAACAAACACTTTCTTGTGTGTTTTAATGGTCTGAAGTTGTTTGATTTTTTTTTTAAATAACTTGTAATGATACAATTTTTGTATATGGTGGTCTTTTTCTAATGTTCTATGAAGCGGGGATATAAGAAATAAATGGCTCTCAAGAAATACACTTCTGTATGCTATAGCTGCTCCTGGGAGTGCATGCTTTTGTCCACCTCTTCAGATTTGTACTCAGATATTACTGAGGATAAAACAACTGTTGTTTTTCTCCTTTTGGGATTCTTCCCTGGGCAGATTGTTGAGTCTGTTATCAACACCCAAACCAGGAAGGTCTGTCGACCAGTCTCATTTGCACCAAAGCTGCAAATGCTGGAAGAGAAGCCAGTGAAACCACATCTAAAGTAATCTTCTGTATGTGGCATTTATCAAGGTAGGACTCTTGGCCAGATTTAATCTTGCAAGATACTTTAGGAACAAATTGTTACAGAACTTAGTTTTTGTTCTTTAATTTTCAGGAAGCACGTACATCTGTATCAATGATCACCTCAGAGAATAAGAAATCAATTACTTTAAATACATCTCTTTGAATGTATGGCACATTTAATGGAGTTTATTTTCTCTGTCAGTTGCAATGTTTTTTAAAATAAAAATTACCTATTATATATAAATTGCAGTGTTGCTTAGTTTTGTTCAGATATAAGATGCTTTTTAACTCTTACTATAGCTCATCTGGTCTAGAGCATTGTATGTAGGAATAATTAGCATGCTTTTTCCTCCTAATGGGTGGGTAAGCACAAGGCATAAATTGTCCTGAGGTCGTGATGCTCTACAGGGATTCTGGATTTCTGTCCCCTGCACTTTCATATATCTTGGGGTAATCTTACCCTTACGACTTTTATGCTTGTGATGCTCACAGTAAAAACAAATTGCTAACACATTATTATGTAGCTTTAAAAAGCCCCTGTATCACGCAAGCTGCATAATGATGTCAAAGACAGGACACAAATGAGGGACATGCTCTTCTCAGCATTTGCATGACGGATGAGAAAACCGAGTGTGTGTCCCATGGCCAACTACTGTGCCAAGAGAAGTCTTGATCTCTCTCCCTGTTGATTCAGGATGTGAAAACAAGCCAAGATAGTTAGGATAAGCATTGTGTCCCATGTGTGGCTCCTGGGCTCTGCTGTTCTGCTGTTGCAAGCTGTTCATCTTCTCTGGCATGGCAAGATGGTTTGCTGTTGCTGCGAGCAGTGGCTGTGGAAGCTGGAGAAGGGGAGCTGGTGAGGAGAGAGTGCTGGGGACACAGGAGAGAAGGTTGGGAAGGGCAGGGTGAGAAAGGTAGGAGAGACTGAGCTTGCTCAAATAAGGGGCTGAAGGGAGAGACTCCTGGAGGGGGGTAGGGAATGAAGAAAAACCAAGACCTGGAAGGGGAAAGGTAGGTAAATCAGTGAGGTGGGGTAGTATTAGCCCCTAATAGTGCTTGTGTTACTGGATACTGCTCTCGCACCTGCTGAGGGGAAGTTAACTGAGGGACTGGCCCTAAATTAACCAACTGGGAGCCCCTGCAGTAACCAGGAGCTTTTCCAGCCACCTCTAGATGCTGCTGCAGCAGTGAGGGCAACAGCAGGAACTTGCTGGCTGGTGCAGCCATGGCCCTGGCCTCAGGGCAAAGTTTTCCCTGGGCTGTGCAAGGCAGGCAATGCTCTGCACCATGGCTCCACAGAGACATAGATTTCATGGTTAGATGTTTGGGTGTTTGTATTTACTTTTCTAATTGGATGCAATCTGAAACATTTTAAGACAAAAAGGAAAGCTCAAATTCAGCACTGAGTAGTAAAGCAAAATATGGCCCAGAGGTACTGTTTGTCAAACATGGCTGTGCTCCAAGGATCTGACCGACAGCTGTAGCTTTGTTGGTGGCTTTCTGTAACAGGAAGAAGACAATGTGTAAGTCAACAATACACACTAGATAAATATACTCCCTAGATACTTGTGCCAAAAGCAGTAAATAAGAGACATGGGGTAGAACAAAATATGAGGAACACCCTGGATCAGGGGCATATCTCCCTGTAAACAGCCTTGTGAAGCAGCCCAGGTCTCAAGTGGATGTCAGTATCTGGAAATGCCTCAAGAGCAAACACAGACTTAAGACATAAGACCCCCATCCTGCCCCTCCTGTCCCACTTTACATGGATTTGGCTCTTGTACGTGCTGCCTTAGCTGTGCTGGGAGATTCAGGGGCTTTGCTCAGCCTGAGATAGGCCAGAAGAACCATGCTGGACTTCTCTACCGATCAGCCTCTTTCCTCTTCCTCGCCTTTCATGCTCTTAGAATCATAGAAATGTTTGGGTTGGAAGCGACCTTTTAGATCCAACCCCCCCTGCATGGGGGGGGGGGGGCGCTCAGAGCCCCAGCCCGACTTGCCCTTGAACACTTCCAAGGAGGGGGCAGCCACAACTTCCTGGGGCTGTAGTTTGTAGATGCCAGGCCCTGTGAGAGCCAAGAACACTTTGCCCCCATTGAAGTGTCTGTTGCGAGGCTGCCATAGACTATGCTTGTTCTGGCCTCATCAGTGTGAGGCACCAGCCTCTCTGCAGCTTACTGCTGGAAGGATGAGACCAATGCCACGTTTTTCTTACCATCTGTGCTTTTTCTTACTTGAGGTGGCTGTGTATGTGCTGTATGAGCAGAAGGAGTTGCATTTGACTTTGTGCCATTCCTTTTAACTCTGTCTCTTTCCCAGTTTCTGCATCCTGAGCTCTCAAACATAGTCACTCTTTGCAGATGCTTATTGTTGCCAACTGCCAGAGTGTCCAGGACTCTGTGTGGTGCCTCCGAGCCAGCCATGTAGAAGAGGCAACTTCGTGCACATCCATTCTGAGTCCCTGTCCCATAGGAGAGAGGAATTATTTTCCTTGGGGCAAACCCAATGTGCTACAATCATGATTGCATTTCAAAGAAACAGGCTACCTACCAGCTGATACCAGCATGCATGCAGACAGCAGTGTAGTACTTATTATAGTTAGATATAAATGGCCTCAAATCATGTGTGTGCTGTGTCAAAGAAAAAAAACAACAATAACCATGAACAACAAAATGAACATTTCTCCCGTGACATTAAAATTAACAAACATCACCCAAAATAACAGCTATGCTGCATGAAACTTGCTCTCCTCTGGGTATCTTTTATGTTTGGCAATGTGTGCAACTCAACTTGATACAGCTTCCAAAAATAACAGATTCCTGGTTTATATTTGTCTTCTGTCATCTCATAGATAACATGAAACTTTATTAAAAGCCAGGCCTTGACTAACAGGCATAATGAGTGGGTTTTGTCACTTTATAAAACTCTGTGTGTGCTGGAATTAATTATGCGCCTTTTAAAAAATATGAAGGACTCACTAGTGTAGGACAATAGCAGCTTGATGGAGCACAGCAATAATAAGGTGTTTGTCATCAGTCTGCTTTTCTCTGCAGCTGCAGTTAGTGCTCTTGGTGGTGGGGTTTTTTTTCATGCTGTAGGGCCAGAAGCAGCATTCATTCATGGTTACTTGCTAGCACTGCCAGCATGAAACTCTTCATTCTACAAGGATGCCTACTCCAACATGGCTCTTCTAAGAGGAAGCTAATGCTGCTGCTCATTCATGGGCCTCACCACCTTCAGGATATGTCTTGTGCACCCTCTGTGCACACTAGTCATTCTCACTGCGTTTACACCAGAGCTGCAGCACTAAAAAGCACCTGGTGTGCATGAACCAAAGTACCATGAAAGGAGAACTTGTGGGTACACCTGGTGAAGCTGCTGAGTTCCACCTGAAGACTGAGCACCTGAATGCCACTGTAACATGCACTGCTGCCCCTTAGCACCACCCAACACTTTGCCCCACCCCACTGCTCACTTTGCTGGTTTGCATTCAGGCAGCTACAAAGCTGTATCCTGATACCAAACCTTAATAAGCCTTATTGCAAGAAATACCTGCATCAGGATTAAAAAAAACAAACCATGAAAGAATAAAATCTCTCGAGGCACAGCAACCCAGCGGTGGTATTGCCTTGGCAGGAGTCTGAGTCAGCCAAGGCACCATCCACCAGCCGGTGATGGGCAGTGAGCTATGGGCAGAGCCCTGGTGCGTGAGGCTAGGTTGGGTTTGCTTGTAGCTCAATACAGTTGAAGGTCTGGAGATCCAGATGCAGCCTGCAGGTCAAGGGGCTCAGCTTTGCTCCCTCCATCTCTTGCAGCATTCACCAGTGAGCTGTGTAACCTGGCCCAGTGCCCTCGCTGTGCTGCTTGGGCCTCTCAGGCCTGGCTGCAGAAAAGCAGTATCAGGGCTACTATGGGCCAGAGAAGGCCACCGGCATGGGGCCCTGGCTGGAGCACCAGCACACATGGTGTCCTGGTTTGGGCCAGGATGAAGCCAATTTTCTGGACTGTGACACATGGCTTCATAGCAGCATGGCAAAACACTGCCTTCCCCTGCACCCAAATGATCAGAGGCAAACATTCAGCAACAAAGCTTCTAATTTTTATTAAAATAAAGTTTAACCTTTTATTTTCCCTTGCTCCATTCCTATAAGGCTTAATGCAGAAGTTTGCTAATGTAGGATTTGTGTCACAACATATGCTGAGGCAAAAAAAAACCCAAGCCAGATAAATCCCATCTTCAATACATCAGTTTTTGTTTCCTTCCTGGGCGGAGAACACGGAGGGTGACACTGCGTGGCTTTAATACAAATAGGGGTGTAGGTTCAAGAGGCAGTTGTGCTCTATTTTCCTCCATCCCATAACTGTATCTGACCTGTAAGAGTACTGAAAGACCCACACAGTGTGCTGACTTGGACTGGCTACACAGCTCCTCCAAGGAGGGGGCTGGAGAACTCACAGGGCTGGCATCAGTAAGCAAACATGCAGGTGCACCATATGATTAGTTTTCCCTTTAAAATGACTTAAATCTTTCGAGAACTAGGAAGAGCCAGAACAGTAATTCTGATTTCTAAATTACAGGATTGTCTTTTTCTTACATTTGGGGGGGGAGGGGGAAGACTACTCCTAACATAGAGCACAGCTGCTACACTGCAGATCAGGCCAGAGCCCACTGAAGGTATCTCGCTGACTTCACTGGGTTTGGATTACTCCTGTTTGCATATGACTACACAGTCAGTGCTGCCACCACCACCAAGGAAGAGTATGCAGAGCTGGGAGCTGCTGCTGGTTTGATGTTACCCTCTCCTTCTTGGGCCTCGTGCAGTTCAAATTTAGTTGTCTGTTAAACACACTTTTTGATACATGAGAGATGGAAATAGTTAACAGAAGGTGGAGAAATGGTGTAAGTGGTAAAGATGGTTGTTATATTCAACTGTAAGCAAAACAAAAAAAAGAAGTTAACATTCAGTATCACAGTCGGTAAGATTGTCTATGTATACTTCTGTCATGGGGCTAAGATACAAAGCTTAGGGTGGTAAATATGCATATTTACTAAATAATACATATTGCGTGCAAGCCAGAGCTGGAAGCTGGCAGCCCAGGCTGTGCTGCCTCATCTGTAAACCAGACAAAACCAAGCCCCCAGGAAAGCTGAAAGGATGTTTCTACCCTTCTCTCACTCTCAACACCTTGGCTTGTCTGAGGTGTGTGTTCCTTGGTGGGGCTGCCAAAACAAACTCCCTGTGCCTGGGGTGCTGCAGCACAGGGAGCCCCCTTGTTCAGCCCCTTGCACATGAAATGTCACCACTGGTTGGCACCCCAGCACAGTCTGGGCTTCACGTTACATTCTCCTGGCTGGCTACCTTCAATGGCTGCTCCCTGCGGGTTGCCAGAAATCTTTGTTCAAGAGAAAATAAGAGCCCTACAAAAAGCAATGGAGCAAGCTGTACTTGGTAGAGTTTCTAGGGTCATTTTTTAGGGGGCCCTTAAGATCAGAAGTTGGTCTTTAGCAACAACCTTATGTGTGTCTGCCTCTCATTTATGCACTTCAGGAAGTTCTTTGCAGAGCTGACGTCCCTTGTCCACTACTTCTTGTGCTGCCAACATATGTCTTCTGGTGTTCAGAGTCAACAACTTCTCTAGGCTTCCTAGTCCACTGCAGGCTGACCCTCCTGCCCAGCAGCATCTGGTAGGAATGTGAAGCTGAGCCCCTGTGTACTGTCACCACCTAGGAGTTTGGTGCTCTCTTCTAGCTTGCGCATCTGCCTGCTTGCTGCTTGTTGCTGCTGCTCCTTCAGCTCACTGTAGGAACGGGAAAAGGTATGAAAAATGGATGTGACTGGGAAAGCCATCAGCAAAATTCCACTCAAAATACTGCTCAGCGCTACCACCTGTCCGGGGATGCTACAAGGTACCATGTCACCGTAGCCAACAGTTGTCATGGAGATCACAGCCCACCAGTAACTGGTGGGGACACTTGTGAATTCTTGCTTGGCTCCCAGTTCGCTCTCAGCCAAATACACCAATGGTGAGAAGAGGGCCATGGCAACACAGAGAAAGAGCAGGAGAAGCCCAAACTCCCTGGTGCACCGGCGCACGGTGAGCCCCAGCGTCTGCAGCCCCAGCGAGTGCCGTGCCAGCCTCATCACGTACAGTATGCGCAGAGCCCGTAGGAAACGCAGCACCAGGCCCACTCGTTCCAGGTACTTGTTGCCAGCTCCCCCACTGGGCTTGCTGCTGTTTTTCGTGGAGACCATATCCACAATGAGAGAGATATAGAAAGGCAAGATGGCCAGGATGTCAATGATGTTGAGTGGGGTTTTCAGGAAAGCACACTTGTTCTCTGCCTGGATGGATCGCAGCAGGAACTCAAATGAAAACCACGCCACGCACACCGTCTCCAGCACAAAGATGTCATAGCACTTCCGTGTGCATTCACCCTGGGGAGAAAAGGAGCAGGAAACATAAAAAAAAAAAAAAGGGAAGGAAAAGATTTAGCCAGGGAGCTAACCAAAGAAATGGAGAGCAGCAGTTTTTTGAAGAAAAGGATTGTATGAAATGGATACAAATTTCGAGGTACCAAAGTAAAATAATGGCTGCTAAGAGCAGATGGAGTGGATCACTAAAACCAGAGCTGCTAGCTACATGCTTGGTCAACGATGCTCAGGAGGCTGCCAAAAATTTGACGTGATAATATCAGCTGCCAGCCAGCCTGCCCACTGCTGAAAGGCCAGTGGCTCACACCTCATTTCTAACCACACCTTTAACACCCTTCAGAAGGGATTAGTGCAGGATTCACAGATCTAAATAAATGGGTGATCCCTTCCTTCCAGATCGATAATACATTGCTTATAAAAGGCTGCTAAACACATACAGCATTTTATGTTATGTGCTTGGAGTAATCTATAATTTATTATTCACAGAACAGAGAATATTTTTTATATTCCAGTGTATTAACACACGAGCCCTCTAGTCAAAAGCTTGTATCAAGTAATGATAAATGTAGGTATTTCTAAAAGAGTAAATACCACAAAAATAGAGGGAGGGTCCAGAGAGATAAGCATTTTTAATTACCTCACCTGTAACAATGAATGACCACCCTGCCTTCCCCAAGCTTTCCGAGGCACCTGAAGAGGTGCTTTTCTCTGCAGGCTCACTTAGTTGGAAATAAAGAGAACTCTGTTTCTTTAGTTACGATGCCTGTAAACAAGCCAGCCTTGGTGCATTGGAACAGCAGTAAACAATAATGCTTGTGATGGCTGCTCTTTGATTGTCAATTCAACAGCATGGACACTCTGGCAATTCTCTGCTACACCACTGCTAGTAACTCCAGTTGAATAATAATCAGCTTCTCAAAATAAACAGATTTTGATGTGGACAATTATAGGGCTAGTGCTGTTTCCTCTGTAAATCCTCATGAAAGAGTGTTAATGCTGTGGGGGCTTTGAGCAGAAAACAAGTGTATAAAGGGAAGTGTATATTTATTTGGTGATCCAGGAAGCAGAAGTGTGACAGTCACAGCAAACAGGAAAGCAGGCCTCTGGAGCAGAAGAATGGGCAAGACCTTCCAGCGGTGGTGCCCACTGAGGTAGGAGACCCATTCCCAGCAAACTTCCCTATTTGGAGTGAACATTTGACGTTTATGGTATAGAATATTTCTGTTGGCCAGCTTGGGTCAGCTGCCCTGGCCTTCCATCCTCCCAGATTTAGCATGTGGGTAACTCAGAACTGCTGAAGACCTTGATCGCTACGGAAACCCACATACCACAGCTGGCCATGATCTAAAACAAAGTGTCTTATCAGCTTTATTCCCTCTGAACTGGGTGCTGCAGCCTTCTAAAAAATGAAGTTTTTCTGAATAGAAAATGGATCCAATTATTCTGTCGCAGTGAAACCAGGACGGCTGTAAGGGTCCCATCAAGCACAGAACCAAGATGCTTCCACACGACCACAGGAATCTGGCCCCGTGGGCCAGAGCTAAAGCTCACAAAGTCAGTGGAAGGACTCCACCTGTGCCACTGTAGCTTCTCACCTTATTACCAAGAATCCAGCCATCAGACTGGTATTGTTTCAGAGTCCTACTGCCTGGGAATCTCTCATCAAGATATGCTTGATCTCACACCTAAGGACAATGGTTACAGGTGATTCACAGCTCCTGATACTCTCCTTGCATGTGCACAACAGGATAAGGCAACTCAGGAAGACAACACAGAATAGCTATGGCTTGAGCAAAGCAGCAGCAGTGGCAAGAAGGAAAAAACCCAGTGTGCAGATGTGAGGGGCCGGACTTTTCCTCACACGAACATAATGAGCCCTTTAGGGCAGAAGTCGTAACTGATTTAAAATGGCTGCTCTGTCAGGCACTTTCAACCCTGTCCTGCCTGCCTGCCTCCTCTGCCACAAAACAACTGGACTCCATGAGGGAGTGACCAGCCGCCAGGAAGGAGCAATGGCGGGAAAACTGCAACAGTGCTGCAAACAGCAACCCTGCCCAGGGATGGGAAGAAAGTCCTTGCCTGATTGGCAGGGAAAACCCAGGAACACGAGACTGGCCAACTGGGGACGAAGGAGCGAGTCCCCGAGAGCTATAAAGAGACTGACTGCCTTGCCTGCTGCTTGACGCCGGTTTTTGGACAGACACTGAACCTGCTGCTGCTTGCCTTTTGGGGGTTTGCCTGCTCTTAGGGGGTCCCTACTCGCCCACATAACCTGCTTGCCTGCGGTACCTGCTTGCCTGCAGTACCTGCCTGCTGCCAACCACCTGCCTGCTGCCAACCACCCGCCATGAGACTTCTTCCCACCACACGTGGGTTCTGAGACCGGGTTGCAGGGGAAGTCATCTGCACCTAATATATAAATGCCTAGACCATCTCAGGAATAAAGTAGGGATTGCATTTTGGTATCATTCTCTCCATAAGGTGCTCCTGGACCCTATATGGGACAGGCATCAGGCATATCCCTCCCTCCTCTTCCCCTCTTAGACAGTGAGTTAATCTTGGTGTGTAAATAATAAGGTGTATTCATCTATAAGTATTTGGTGTTTCAAAGACCCTATCTCTCCCTTCCTCTCCTAAATTGTGTTCAATTCCCTAATAAACCATTTTAATTCGTTAAACTATAAATTTGAGGTCAGTCTAAATTTGTGGGCGTGGTAGGAGATGTGATTCAGTATTCCACCTTAAAAGTCAGCTTGCAGAGGCTGCTCCTCTGAGGGAGGCACGCACCACGCGCAGATCCCTTGGTTCCACTAACAAATTTTTCCAATAAGGAAGGCGAGCTGTGTTTTGACATCCTGACAAATCACGCTGGTTTGCGACAGCAGATTTGCATTGTCTGAAAGGTACATCCCTAATTGCACCACCACGTATGGAAACTAGGACGTAGTTTGCCTTAAGAGACCCATCTGGTAGGAAGTGTTCTGGATTCTGATGTGCACATATATAATTTTCATGCCACTAAAACTTTAAGGAAAGTCGGTGAAGCCTATGGAGAATTTAGCCTTGGACCAGGGCTACAAAGACATTAGGACGTTTAATAGCTGATTTGGCACCTAATTCCCCCAGCACTCTCTATTTGGTGCATAAGGAAAGGAAATTCTCCAAAGTCCTTCTGTGTGTCAGTTTTGCTGTGGGAGCAGAGGAGTGAAAATTGTTCCTCATTTTGCAGTGGAGATGATTTTCAGAAGACTCTATCTGCCCTCCCACACTCTGACATGTTTATCCTGTATAGGTTCCCAAACCTACAGCATTGCTATTTATGTCTCAAATCTCCTTGCAGAACTACAGCAAAAACACAAGCACAGGAGCAGCCTGGCAACCTCTGCTCAGCTGAGCACGAGAGGCTTGGCGAGACCTGAAGCTAGGGCCATCATCCACAGCAGACCCAAAGTGGAATCTATGCCCAATGCTGTAACAAAGAGTTGAAATGTACTACTCCATCCAGAACTGATGTGGAGATCTGGTTTTCTCCACTCTTCCCATGTTTCGTTTCAGGAGAGGGGAGAGAGAATGCTCTGCTATACAGAGGTCATTTTAATGGGATGAAACAAACCCCTCTTTTAGCTAATGCATAATTATCTTCAGCAAAGTGCTAGTCTTTCTCAGTATTGTGGCAATCTGAACGAGCCAGGGTCTCTCTGAAGGTTGTTCTGAGAATAAGAGAGTCTGAAGAGGCTTTTAGAATACAGACCTGTGTGTCAATTAACCTGCCAGAGGCCTTTCTTCTCACTAATTGTCTCCCTGTCCCCTGGACTATGTTTCCATATCAACTAGGTAAGACCTATTATTCACATGAAATCAAAAACAGTAACAGCAAAAATGCGTTTCATGCTCCCTGCTTCTTTCAGATGCAGATGCTTTTCTTTGCAGTTTTTTACCCCTTGATTACAGCACTGTAAAAAAAACCAAACCAAACCAATGTTTCTCTTTCTAAAACTTTTAACTATGTATTCAAGTCCAACAGGATGCTGTAAGTCTGCTTAGGTTTTGAGGTTTTTTCCATTCAAGAAAGCAAACTAAAAATTAGCAGAAAGACAAACACATAGATGAAAAAAAAGCAATTAAAAAATTAAATAGCCACTGGAATAAGAGAAAAACAAATCTTAACAGAATAGGATGGTATCCTGCCCCAAACAGGCCTGTATCAAATCTGTATGTTCACAAAAAAGATCTAGCTATACCAACTCATGGCCAGTTGTCCTTGTCCCTTAACAACTTCTTTTACTTTTTTGCTAGCAAAATAGCTAGCTCTCATAATAACTAATCAGATTTCTTAATCTTGAAATCTAATAGATATATTTTTATTATTACAGTTTCATACCTTTATGAAACTGGGCTAAAGGAAGACTTTCTTTTTAGTTTTGGTAACAGTTTGATTGATTTTTGTCTTTTGGAGGTCTAAACAAAAAATAGCATGAATGGGAGTCACAAAGGACACCCCCATTGAACTTTTTTGGTATTAAAAAACTAACACTTTAAAAAAAATGTGCATATAACCATGCCATTAAATAAATAATATCTTAGGCCTTTGAGTACAAAAAGCAGTGGTATAATAAAAATATATGGAAACAGTTTTTTCTTCACAGGATGTATATGTTTATGTGTGTTCATGTGTTTCTTTCAATTAGCAAGTAGATTTTTTTCCTGTGCAGAAAGAACTTGAGCATGGTGAAGTATCTGCAGTTACACAGGATTTTTGGGTCATACACTAATGTCAACTCAGGAAAAGGAGAGGAGAGGAGAAAATAAGGTCTCAGTGAGTAATTCTATGCAGTCAAATTAAAGTGAGTCTCCTTCACTAGATCTATAGAAATCTGCTGTCAAAAAGCCAACCGCAGTATCCTTCTGGAGAAACATTTTCTTTGCCAAATGTTCCTTGGGCAAAAGGAAAATTACCAAAAAAAAAAAAAAGCTGGTGTCACTGAAGTTCAAATGCAGCTGTACTCATTGCTCTGTACAGTGTCTAAAAATTGCAGGCATCTTTCAGAAACCTTTTGGTTTGGCCTGCAGTGTCCCTTTCACTGGTACCTCCCTGTACTGCACCTCAGAAAAATCCCCCACTGCGTGTTGTGTGACTTCTTGACCCTGCCTTTGACCTCTGGTCTCAGGAGAAGAAATTCTGACTCTTCTCTAGATTCTTGCAGGCTTTTGACAGGCATCTCCCCTGTCTGGCATTAAAAGATGTCAAAAGCCAGATCACCTCTAACTGCCCCAGTTCCTGTCTGGTCAGCAGCTCCACAGTACTTTCAAGGAAGGCGTTTTACTGCGGCCCACTTCCCTCCTATAGTGAAGATTACCTTCCTGTCAAATGTATGTATTAAGAAAAAACCCCAACCCAAACATGAGAGGCATTGCATACAAAAATACTTACATAAGCTTTAAAATAATGACATTTCTAAAAGGTGGTTTTGTTCTCTTCCACTTGTACCTTGTTAATTGAGCCTTTTGGGTCATTTATTTCAAGTGCTTCTCTGTGTACACCAGATCAAATTATTTCTTAACAACAACATGGAACATGAAATTCAGATGTATCCAAGGCCAATCAGAGCCTGTTGTTAAGGGACCTGCAGACAAAGTCCCTGAGGCTGCTACACAAGGTCTGCCCCCAGCCTGGACACAGTGGTGCAGAGAATGAGACAGCCCCCAGCCCAGCAGCTTGCATTTAGGCATGAGGCTGAGTCACCTGTTTCAATGAACAGAGAGGTTCAGAGGACAGATCCCTCACTTCCAGTTACTCAGCAGCCCAGCACTTGGAGGACTTGCCCACTGTCACGGAAGAGACCCAGCTCCTGCTCCTAAGCTGGCAGGGTAGAAGCTGGCACCTGGCTCTGTCCCAGCCTGTGGGGGCACCTGGAGCACTGGTTGCTAGGTCACTTCCATTTCTCATCCCAACTATTGCTGTGAAATGAAGAAGCCTTCCCTGAGAAAAATGCCAGCAGAACAGCAACATTCTCAACTCCCCAACAAAACCCAAAGATTTTACTTACACTGGCACTTTCTGATGTAAAGCAATTTTCTGATTAGAAGTTATTTTCTGATTTAAGTATCCAGCTAATTTTCACAGTAAGGGTGAGTGCAGGACTCTTGCAACGTGACCTGCTCTTGGAAGGGCAGCATTGCACTCTGCCCTTGGACATGTGCACACTTCTCTCACCACTGACTGACCGACCACCTACAGACTTGGTGATTGTAATTCAGTACATCTGCCAGTAAAGCTAAGATCAGGCTGAACCTGAAGCCAGCCTGCTCTGAGTATTGCTTGTGTTCCTGGGCAAAGATGATTCAGCTACTGTACAGTCTGTCCTGAAAGCTGGCTGGCTGTGAATTCAAAGTAAAGTTTCTGTTTTTCAAGTCCCCAACGGGCCATGAAAGAGCTCTCTGCTTCTTGCTGTAGACACTTTGATCTATAACTAGAACTCGGTTTGTGCTTCATCTTCAGCCCAGCTGCTATAAAAGGTAAACAGAGCCTTCAGCAGGGAGGATTGTCACTAACGGTTTGCAGTCACATTATGGACACAAGATAGCTCTTGTACAATTGTTCTGTATGACTTGGTTTTGTTGAAGAGAAAAGGCAAGAAGGTGGGAAGGAGCTATATCTACTTCAGACTTATCTGTCTGGATTTCCTTTGATCAGCACAGCCCCAAATTACCACCTTTCAAAACCTCTTATCATAGAATCACAGAATCATACTGCCAGTGAAGCTCCAAATAAACATGAAACACCAACAGGAACAAGGGAGATGCCAGAAGCCTATGGTTAAGTGCTACAAGGTAGCTTCAGGATGTGCTAAAATCCACAGCCAGAGTCTAATCAGCTTGTAAAATAACATAGCACGCGCTTCAGTTGCAGTCACATAGCCAAGGGGTTAGAGATACAGCAACCTGCACGTGCCTTGCATTTGCTGTCTCAAATTGCTCTTCTGACATGCAACTAAAAAACCAAATGGCTAGTTCATGGAAAGCTGAGAAAAGGGTCTGGGAGTCAACGGGAGAGAAGACTACGTGCATGAGGAGTTTACCTGTGCACTATGGTAGCCTATTACCAACCTTGCCAACTAAATAGGTGGGAGAAACAGATGGCACTCATGATCCAGGAGGCTGCAGAGGGAACCTGGAGTTACTCTGCCCAATCCATAAGCAGCCTGCTGCTCTGAGCCATCTCAGCCCCAAACTGCATGACCAGAATTAGATACTGTAGATAGCCATTGGGTTTCTAAGCCATAAATATTGAGCTTTGAGACCTGTTTAACTGGCATCTTTTCTCCTGCAAATGCTGAAGGTGTATTAACAGCTGTATTCTGACTGCACGGATTTGCATATATACTGGAATTGTGGAGAAAGACAAAAGATGGGATTTGATCACCTACCTACCAGACAAGACTGTTGTGATCCCAAGGCTGTCCTTTATTTCCCTGCCTCCTTCACTTACTGTCCCTGCCACTGGCAGATATGTTCTTCAGTCCACTGTCCTGCTTCTTTTTGACCTAGTAGAGCTGCTGGGAAGAATGGAAAGCAGGTAAATAGTACTACAGATGCACAAAATGCCCTCTCAATAATATCTTCTACTCAATCAGCTTTTTTCACTCATGCACCCACTTTTAGCTCACACTTCTCCAACAGCAACACACTTCTCCAAAAGCTTCTACAGGTACATCAGCGATAAAAGGAACACTAGGAAAAATGTGAGGCCTCTCCAGAAGAAAACAGGAGACCCAGTCACATGGGACATGGAGAAGGCTGAGGTGCTCAACAACTTTTTTGCCTCCATCTTCATAAGCAAGGGCTCTGGCCACACCACTCAAGTTGCAGAAGGCCAAGGCAGGAACTGGGAGAAGGAAGATCCACCCACCGCAGAAGAGCAGTTTTGAGACTATATCTAAAGAACCTGAAGGTGCACAGGTCCATGAGACCTGACGAGATCCATCCGTGGCTCCTGAGGGAACTGGCAGATGAAGTTGCAGAGCTGCTTTCCATCATATTTGAGAAGTTGTGGCAGTCTGGTGAAATTCCCACTGACTGGAAAAGGGGAAACACAACCCCCATTTTCAAAAAAAGGGAAAAAAGGAAGACCCAGGGAACCACAGATCAGCTCGTCTTCACCTGTGTGCCCAGCAAGATCATGGAGCAGATCATCCTAAAGACACATGGAAAATGTGGAGGTGGTTAGTGGCAACCAACAGGGCTTCACCAAGGGCAAATTGTGGTGACAAATTCGGTGGCCTTTTACAGTGTGGTCACAGCATTGGTGGGCAAGGGGAGAACAAATTACATCATCTATCTGGACTTGTGCAAAGCATTTGACACTGTCCTGCATGACATACTGGACTTTAAATTGGAAAGATATGGATTTGATGGACCACTTGCTGGATCAGGAACCCAAAGAGTAGCAGTCCATGGTTCAATGTCCAAACCGAGACCTGTGACAAGAGATGTTCCCCAAGGGCTGGGACTGGGACTGTTTAACATCTTTGTTGGTGACATGGACAGTGGGACTGAATGCACTCTCAGCAAGTTTGCTGACAACACCAAGCAGTGTGGTGAGGTCAACGCACTGGAGGGAAGGGAGGCCATCCAGAGGGACCTTGACAGGCTTGAGAGGTGGGCCAATGCCAACTTTGTTAATTTCAATAAGGCCAAGTGCAAGATCCTTCACCTGGGTCCAGGCAACCCAAACACAAATTCAGGTTGGGCAGAGAATGGATTGAGACCAGCCCTGAAGAGAAGGACCTAGGGGTGTTAGTTGATATGAAGCTCAACATGGGCCTGCAATGTGTGCTTGCAGCCCAGAAAGCCAACCATGTCCTGGGCTGCATCAAAAGAAGCGTGGCCAGAAAGTCGAGGGAGATGATTCACCCCGTCTACTCCACTTTAGTGAGAACCCATCTGGAGTACTGTGTCCAGTTCTGGAGTCCCCAACACAAGAAGAACATGAAAGTATTGGCGCAAGACCAAAGGAGGACTGTGAAGATGATCAGAGGGTTGGAGCACCTCTGCTATGAAGACAGGCTGAGACAGTTGGGGTTGTTCAGCCTGGAGGAGACAAGGCTCCAAGGAGACCTCATAGGAGCCTTCCAGTACCTGAAGGGCCTACAGGAAATCTGAGAAGAGACTGTTTGGAAGGGTGTGTAGCAATAGGACAAGGAGTAATGGTTTTAACCTGGAAAAGGGGAGATTTAGGTTAGACATTAGAAATAAATTTTTCACTAAGAGGGTGGTAAGACACTGGAACAGGTTGCCCAGGGAGGTGCTGGATGCCCCATCCCTGGAGGTGTTCAAGGCCAGGTTGGATGAGGCTCTTAGCAACCTGATCTAGTGGGAGGTATGCCTGCCCATGCAGGGGAGTTGGAACTAGATGATCTTTAAGGTCCCTTCCAACTCAAACCATTCTATGATTCTATTATTTGCTTGAGGGAAACAAATGTTAGCTGGCTCTACTATATGGAAAGCAACCAAAAAGTAAAATGTGCAAGAAAAGACACATAAAAAATAAAACAGACCATAAAAACCTATGAAAGATAAGTGTTCAAAGCCAGCCTGGATGGATCTCTGAGCAACCTGATCTAGTGGAAGGTATCCCTGCCCATGCAGGGGAGTTGGAACTTGAAATTTAAGGTCCCATCCACTTTTAACTATTCTATAATTCTATGCATCTTGCATTAACTAAGTTGGTTTCATTTTTGAAAATAAAAAAAAATTCCTTGCTTAGAAACTTTGGTTGCAGCCTGAGGCATGAGGGATATGACCATCTGCTATGATGATGGTCACAGACGTTGTCTTTAAAACATTCAGTCCCAAAAATTTCATGGTCTAAGTACAAGACCATGCAGAGCAGGTGATGAAACTAAATGAGGCAGATTGAGCACATAAACAAAAAGCAAAGCAAACTTTTGCTTATTGGTGATGACTAAAGCTGTGGGTAAAGGATGCCCTCGAAGCTTGCAATTTGGACCACGTGTTACCATTTTAAGCACCATCTGAGCAGAAAACCTACTTTAAACTTATGAAAGACAAAAATAAGAACCACCTTACTTTCAGATAAAATACAGCTCTGTGGTGCTGAGTCCTACATCCCTTAGGCAAGGGCATGTGAATGTGAAAGTGAACATAAATCTCATGTGTCTACAGGAACTTACTTGTGCACAGTGTTACAGAAAAAGGCAGATGAGAACTGTTTCTGAGTCACTCAGTCTTTCCCTGGCCTCCAGCCAGTTGTGGCTTGAACTGCATAGGGCAAACACAAATTCAAACTAGTAAAATAGGGGACAAGGACATCAGTAGATCAGTTCAGATGCCTTAACTGGTGAATACAGTTACAGTTCATGGTTTCTGCATTTGAACAACAGAGCTGAGGGAATGGCATGATGAACTCTAAGATGATACCCAGGGAAATTAGTTAGTTCAATCACCCAAGATTCTTTTTATAATAAGTCACCCTCAGTGCCTATATACTATAAATAGTTATCTGTACTAACGGCAGGGAGACTTCTTTAAATACATGTTTTATGTTGACTATGTTGAGATTTCTACAACAGTTTATTCCACAAAGGAGAAACACAAACTACAATTTTATTAAGACTTTCATTCTTGAAAACAAAGCATCTCTGCATCATATAAGCATGTGGCTCCGAGTTAAAATCAAGAAGGTCTCAGTATCACATGCAGAAAAACAGCTGAAGAGCCACAAAAGAGAGAAAGTGCTAAAAACAAGCTCTCCAGTAAGGAAAAGCTTCATTCCACATTCTCAAGCCAAGTGCCATCTTAGGATAGAAAGCACCAACAGTAACAACTGTTTTAATCCTTTACGTTACTTTTCACTGAAATAAGTAAATAATTTCATGTAAAAATAACAGTTTCACCACCCAGAAGTATCTCAAACTGCAACAGTTTGGAGACAGGATGATGTAACTCATTCAACAAAATATTTGGCATTTCTGGCACACTGAAGCACTAAATACTCATACTTCTTGCTAGTTAGCTACCTATTTAGATTACAAAACTAAACAAATCAATAGTAATAACTACAGAATCACAGAATGGTTGAGATTCAGTGTGACCTCTGGAGGTCATCTGGTCCAGTCCTCTGCACTCTCTCAGACAGGGCCACCTACTTGCCCAGGATTGTGTCCAGATGGCCCCTGAATGTCTCCAAGGATGGAGATGCCATGACCACCCTGGGCAACCTGTGCCAGTGCTCAGTCACCCTCAGAGTGAAAAAGTGCTTCCTGTGGGAACTTCCTGTGTTTGCGCTCATTGCCTCTGGTCCTGTCACTGGGCACCACTGAGAGGAGCCTGGCTCTGTCTTCTTTGCACTCTCCCGTCAGGTATTTATACACACTAATAAGGTCCTCCCTCAGCCTTCTCCAGGCAAAACAGTTCCAGTTCTCTGAGCCCCTCCTCACATGTGAGATGCTCCAGTCTCTTCATTATCTTCCTGGCCCTTCATCAGACTTTCTCCAGTACATCCATGTCTCTTGCGCTGGGAAGCCCAGAACTGGACACATGACTCTGGGTATGGCCTCACCAGTGCTGAGAAGGGGAATGAGGTGATCAGCTCCCTCAATCTGCTGGCAGTACTTTGCCTAACATAGCTCAGGATACTAGTAGCCTTCTTTCCTGCAAGGGCACGTTGCTGGCTCATGGTAAACTTGGTGTCTACCAGGACCCCCAGGTCCTTTTCTCCTAAGCTGCTGGGTAGCCTCCACTGGTGCATGGGGTTATTCCTCATCAGGCACAGGACTCTGCATTCTTGCTGAGCTTCCTGAGGTTCCTGTCACCCCTTTTCTCCAGCCTGTGAAGGTCGTTCAAGACGGCAGCACGACTGTCTGGCCCATCAGTCACTTGCCCAAAGTTTGTGTCAACTTGCTGAGGGTACACTCTGCTCCATACTCCAGATCACTAACAAAGATACTGATCAGGGCTGGACCCAGCATGAACCCCTGTGTCACACCACCAGTTACAGGCCTCAGCACCTAGACTTTGCATTACTGACCACCACCCTCTGGGCCTGGTTGTTCAGACTGTTTTCAACTGACATCAATCCTCATCCAGCCCCTGTGGCAACAGATTGCCTATGAAAAGCTATTAAGAATCACTACATAAAACTGTCTTAACCTTGTCTGGCATTGCTTTTGCTGGTACCTTTGTGAAATGAAATCTTTAGTCACAAGATTGTTGAAAATGCAGATGGACAATTTATCTATTCTCATCTTTACCAAGGATGTTGAAGCACAGTGTGTAAATTAAGTTTAGAAGATTATATAATTTCAGGCTTCTTTATGAGCTATTATTAACATTATTATTTATGAGTCTCTATCTCTGTTATAATATTCTTCAGTTCAAGGTTATTTAACTGTAACTTCCTATCAAAGCATCTCTAATTAGACTAGCTTTCCCCAATGTTCTAGGAAAGCATGGTGAAGGAAAGCATGGGGAAGAAGGAAGTACTCTCTTCTGTTTTACACTGCTCTACTACAAATGACTGAGCTTAGTGCAATGCAGGCCTATCTCCTCATTTTGCTGGGACAGAATTCTAAAATCATCTTTCTGTTGAGAGAAACTGCAGTTTTGAGAGGCTGCAGAGTCCAGTTAGGTGAGAACAAAAGAGGTAAGATATTTTGTTATGCAGATTTCTGTAGTGACCA
This sequence comes from Apus apus, assembly GCF_020740795.1. NCBI lineage: Eukaryota > Metazoa > Chordata > Aves > Apodiformes > Apodidae > Apus > Apus apus. The sequence continues at coordinate 59,843,990 of NC_067283.1, forward strand.
AGGTTGAGTGTAGTTTTGAACCATGGGTCATGGGCTGGGAGGTGTGAAGTCCAGAGCAGCTGACCCAAGCCAGCCAACTGAAGTATTCCATGCCATAAACATCACCCTAATGATATATTGGGAAGTTTGGGACGATGTTTTTTCTTGTACAATGGCTGCCTTCCCACGAGGGTCCCATCTGGAGCTGTCGTGCTGGCAGTGTGGGGCATTCAGTCTTCACTGCTAGAAGCACACAACTCATGACTACCTCATGACTACTATCTGGAGCTGAGCATAACTTTGTATCTTATATTAGTACTGGAAGTAATATTAGATTATTATTGTTGTTATTGTTATTATTGTAAATCTGTTTTAATTTCAACCCACAGGTCTCCCCTCTTTTTCCTCATCCCCCTTCCTGGGTGGGGTTGGGTGATAAAACTATTGTCTTATCCACAACAGCCTATAAATGCTGTTGTGAAGCAGGACAAAACGCTTGATGTTAATCTCTGAGTTCACCACCTTTTTTTCTGTGATGAGGAAGACTGTCTAACAAAAGAAATAAGCTTTCTTCTTCAGATAGAAATGGTCAACATTTCTGTTTCTTTGGGCTTTCAGTTCAATTTTTCAATGTCTTTTGGTTGTTCAGCTCTTACTGTGTTGTTAAAGCTTTTGCTGTAACGTATCCCCAACTGGTATAAGACTCCCATGATGTATTAGCTGCTTTCCTTGAGTCACTGGATGCTAGTAATTTGTTTAGAGAGTTAAAAAGCCCACTTAAAGGTAACATATGCCTAAAATGCCTTAAGGATACTCTATATCTCTGGCTATTTTTATGTCTTGGAGATAATTTTTGTGGTGATCTTGAAAGAACTTAGTGCCTGAGGGTTCCTGCTATAATTTTGTCTCAGCAGTGTTTTGCCTCAAGATGGGACTTTTCACCATTAAATCTAGATCTTGCATAGAAATCTCTCATTCTAAGAATTTTGAAATTAAAAAATATGTACTGCTTTGTTACTTTACATGAAAGAACTAATCTAAAACACGCTCCTATCCTACCTGGAAAGGTTGGACCAGATGATCATTGAGGTCCCTTCCAACCTGGCATTCTATGATTCTGTGAACTGACTCTTCACAGGTTTGTTTTCTTTACACATTTCAAATGTCCCTTTTCTGAAATTTCCAGAAGCAGCTATTCTGTGCATTACTAGATTGGTAGCTTTTATTTAATTTAATCAGTAAATAAAAGCCCAATGAGAAAAAAATTGACAAGATAAAACATATGTCCGAGTTTGGTAAGTAAAAACTAGTTTAGAATCTGATTCTGTTAGCTTTACTGACAATTGTGCAGCATCTGAAATACATGATACAATTTCTAAAAAAGAGTCACAATTGAGATGAATCAGAGTGATCATTAGTAAGGACAGCAACAGTACATGGGAATCTAATCCTTCCCAGTCCTGCTAAACCTCTAGGGATTCCACTGTCATCTAGAACATCTGGAGCACTTAATAAAATTAACAAAAAATATGATTGTTTCTTCTTCTGCATTTTAAGAGATAGGCACCTAAAATAATTTACTCACCCACTTGGTAATTACTTCTGACTTTTAAGGTCCCACACTTAGATGTGTGTGAGGTCACTTACACATCTGCAGGACATCCACTGGGTGTAAAAGCTGGTCTGTTCAGATGACATTAAAAGACCTGGGTATGAAAAATTGCTCTCCAGCATGTTTTTTTTTCACATGACTAGTTCCTCTCTCTTTTGATGAAGCAGTAACAGGGCAGATGGGTGGCATGCAAAGTTTTTGAACGCCAGCTCAAGGAAACACCAAGTATAGTGCGTCCTTGAAATAATATTTACTGTTTATTTGTTCCTTAGTCAGGAGAGATGCACATAAATTTTCTGCTTGTTAGAAGACTGCAAAACCAGACTAAAGAGCTATCCCTGGGCACAAATTTTAAACTAGGTACTAGGGATACAGCTCAGGACGATTAACATGACTTTTAATTCACATAATCTCTCTTCTCTCCACACCTGTCATTTGATGAACTGAATCAGCTTGCTAAGACATGTACAGATGACAGGAGGAGATGAAAGGAGTTTGCAGCCTAGGTCTCTGATCCTATGAGCAATTCCAGGTGGGCAGATGCCTGACTCCTTGCCCAGCCTTACTGAGGCTGAAAAGATCTACATGGGTATTTACATCACTTGTGTGGGACCAAAATCACCGTGTATGATCCTGGCATGACTAATTACAACTCAAATACAGGGCTGACCTGCACTGATTCGGTAGCAGGTGAGGAACATTGGGGATTGACTAAACTAAAGAAAGACACGATCTTTCACCTGTCCCCTGTGCTTGAGAGCCACTTTTGTCTCAAACAAAATAATCATTTTCAATCTGTCCATATACTTTCCTTGTGCAAAGGGCAGAACCGAGCCTATCTGGAGGAGCTCCGTACTTTTCAGAATTTAAGGGCACAACAAAGCATCAGGTTATTTATTCTAATCTCTCCTGTATTGCAAGTTTGTAAATTGCACTAAAATCAATATTTTACTTTTGATTGAAGTACAGTGTTTTTAGCTGAAGGCTGCCTTCCAGAAGGGCACTGAGCTTTGAAGTGAAAACAAAAAAAATACAAAATCTACTTATTCTATTCCTAGTCTGCCCCAGTAATTATCACCATGGTATTAAATATTGGCACCTAGTTTCCCATATGAATTCAACAGAACTCAGCTTTTAACCACGCATCCTCTCCCTGCTTAATTTAAAGGCCTTTTCGATGACACAGTTCTCCTCCCCCCACAAAAACCACTTATTTGCTTAATCCATTCACCTTCCTTTCGATAATCTAAATAAAATGAAATGTTCAAGTTTCTTATTGTATGGCATTTTCTCCGTGTGTCTAATATTAATAGGTTTTTTTCACCCTCTCCGATTTTTCAAAATACCATTTGAATGTAGGCATGTGATAACTGCATATTCTGGTGTCAATCTCACCAATGCCGCATAGAGGCACAAAATCATCTTCCAGCTTCTAAGCACTTCTCACCAGCTTAGATAGTCCAGGATGACACTAACCCTCCTGACTTTATGCTGCAATAGGAACTTACGTTCAGTTGCTTGCACCCTAAATCCTATTTAGAATCTCATTTCGGGAATCAGATTCTTTGCTTTTGCAAGAGCAAGTCTGCATTCATCGTTATGGTACAATTTTGCACTAGACTATGAAAATGTGCTCCTTTTAATGGCTCCAGCTTAACCAAGAAATCCAAGCTTCCTTCATATGCTTGCTCTATCCTCATTATGGCCTTGCTCCACCTAACAAATATTAGCCTGTTATTATGACTCCCTATTTATGTTCAGATCATTAGTAAAAATAGAAAGTGCCTAACCTCTGGTAATTCTGAAAGCAACTGTTCAGTTCTCACTTAAGCCTAGGAACATCTAAACACTAAATAAATTTCAGTTTTCAAACAGTAAAATATATCCCTTGTACTTAAAATTCCAGCATACTGCAACACTGTTACTTAATTACAGCAAAGGGCATGTCTTTTGGAAATGACCTTTTAAAAAATTATTAGGACAATATGGTATTAACTAGTACCCAGTACTACTATCCTCAAATTTTAGACCTTAAAAAGCCTTTAAAACAAAGATCTTACAATTAATCAAATATCAAACAACATACCAGATGTTTTATCTTTTTTTCCTGGCTGCTACTGAATTAGTCTGACTCCAAATCAAACAACTCAGCGGGTATCTAACCTGAGAATACCTTACAAAGCTAAGGGTGGGTTTAACTGCACACAAGGTATTCAGTCAAGAAGAGTAGTGGTCTCTCTGGAGCTGCTGGACCCATTTTCCATCAGTGCATTTTTTACTTTACTAAACAGCAAATGCCTCCTGCCCAGGTAATGACTACTCTCTTTTCTGCTAGTGGCAGAGAGTGATGAGCTGTGTAGCACCTGTGTGAGGGCACACAAAGGCTTCTGCTTTCAGGAGAGCTTAGTCTTCAGGCAGAGGCAGAGCTTGACAGGGTGAAGTACTGTCTTAGTAGCTGAAGTTCACAATCACAATTAATGACCATCGGTCTGGAAAATAAGCCCATTTAGTGTCAAGTTTGGACTTGAGTAAAACTGAACAGGCCAAGAGGTCTTTGAAAAGTCGCCATCCCCTAAACCACTTAGGTTGCATTTCAGCACATACTGAATGAGAATGTCCTCCTCTACTGATCTTCAGATGAGCTCTCATTGGCCTACATACAGCTAATCCTAGGAAACAGAACAGCTTGCATAAATAAGGGACTATTATTGAACTAAAGAATAAAGAAAATATTCACAAGGTTTGAATTTCAAGGGCATGAAGCACCCACAGCTTACACTAAGCATATCTGAAAATTGGGACATTTGCTTTACTCCTGCTGTTAAATTGCTGCCTCAGTTTCCCTGCCCTTTACCTCACATATAGCATTAAGATATTTTAGATGTGTTTTTTACAGTGGGGTAGAGGATGCCATCCAGGAACAAATAGTGGGATACTGAGAGTTCATTCAAAATGGTATGTTAAAAGTACTTTCAAGGAAAACTGATCTGTTAGCTCTTAACCTAGCTTCAAAACTTTAAGCATCAAGCAAGGCTGACTTTTATACGCACAATAGCTGGTTTGTCATTTGGTTAGGGGTGTCAGAAAACGGGTTTGTTGGGTGAAGCCGTCTACTGGTGGTAATTGGAAAAGCTGTGCTGGCAAGGCAGAGAGTGGCCCAATCTTTCCTCACATTTAAGTGACATCGTGCTTTTTGTGTTCTACCCCAGCCAGCTCTCACATCATAAATACTGAATGCAACATCTGCATGATTGCTGGAGTGACTTTGCCCATTACCTTTCCTGAGGAGACAACAATGCAAAACATGCATTACACTGAAAAAAGTGACACTCACCCGATCTTCTTCTTCTCTGACATCTGGCATGGTGCTAATGCAGAGGCTGATTGCAGTGATGGCAACAAAAGATATTGAAATACAGGCAAAGATCTTTCCTGGGATCCCTGAGTGGGGATTCTCCACCATATCCCTGAGCTTTCGCATGCACAAACTCAATCGGCCATTGTCTTGGAAGGCACGTTGCGCAGTTTCACGAAACACCATCTCCCCTTCGTAGAGCCTGGCCTCAGCTGCCTCCTCCTCTTTCTGTCGCAATCTCTTTTTGCAGCACCACTCCAGGTGGTCCTCTTCTATCCCCCAGTACACCAGCTCCTCCTGAAAAGAAAGAGCGCACATTTCCCTGAGAAGCCTCAGCTTCCCAGCTGTCAGGAAAGTCATGATCGTCCTGAAGGCACTAGGATTACGGTCAAAAAAAAATTCATTGCAGCTAACATCATAATCATCACAGATGTTCATGATTTCATCATAATTGTTGCAAGATTTTAGCTTTCCAAGCCTGGTCAAGGGGCAGTTCTCCAAGGTGGTCCATGGAACTCTGTATTTAATACCACCTACGTTGATGATCACAAACCTCGTCCGGTCATCCAGGTGGGATAAGCAGCACAAATCTTCCCCAGGGTGCAGAAGTTTGGCCTTTTTGTAGAAGAATCCTTTCTTGGTTTGCACTTCACACAGGTTTTCCAAGTTATTGAAGGAGTAGGAGCTGAACTCAGGATCTGCATTCCCAGTGAGCAGTGCCATTTCATGACAACATTAGTTGAGACTACAGGGAGGGTGAGGCTACTGACATGCATGCATCTGGAGCTTGACTAGAGAGTCAATCTGTAAAACAGAATTTTAAAATTACAATAAAATTAGGGCACTGCTAGATGAAAAAAAGTCCTGTCCTGTCAATCCCAAGAAGCATTTTTCCATGGCATTATTTTTTCTCCTATTATTTGAGAACTATCTTTATTTGATAGTAGCTTGGGAAAGAATTCAAACTGCAGTAAGGTCAGAAGCCACACTGATACTTTTAGAGAGTTTAATCAATGCATTAATGGAAACAAAACCAGTGTATTACAAGTATTACAAGTTTCAGAAATTTATTTTTCTAGAGGTTCAAGCTATATCTTGGACATCAATGGGAAGGGAAAATGGGTCTTTTGGATAAATGGCAATTTACATTTTAGCAACTTAATAAAGAAACTTAGTTACAAATGTTTTTTGGATTATTTTGGCTGATGTATATAATGTCTCTATTACAAAATGCCAATAGTGTGCGGATAAAATGAATACCTACAGTACAGCCAGAAAAGTGATTGCAGAAATGCTGGTAATTCCTAATTTAAATTCACCAAGCTCAAGTACAATAAGCAATGCATATGTGGGAGCTGAGAATCCGGCCAGCAGCCAACACCCAAGCAGGTTTGGGTGCTTGAGCACAAAGTGTGTGCTACTGAGATTCACTTGCCACTGGTATCCCAACTAACTGGATTAAAGCTATATTGGGTATATACCTGAACAGCCCCAATTTTAAAAGGCAGAAACACTTTTGTTCTTGTGCTGGGGTGCCTGCCATCCAGGCTAGTGACATCTCCTGCAAGGAGGTGCACATCCTAGGTCTGAGCAGAGACCAGAGCTTGCCCAGGACCCTGGAGCCACTGGAGGCTCTGCTGTAGTTTTGGCTGCGGGAGATGGACAGGGAGCCCAGCAGCTCTGAAACTAGAGACTGAACCTAAGAATGAAGCAGAGGTGTAAGCAACCTGCTTGCTACTTTTACTTCTGGATTATGCAGAACCAAACTGCTCAAATTTAGCAGAAATTATGCACATTATGTGTAATTTCAGGATTTAATGTGTGCCTTATGTTTACCCTTCCTTTTCACACCACAATCCACAATCTTCTGAACACATTTTTTCACCTGTTACATTGTTTCCTCACTTTCTCTAAAGCTCTCAGCTCAGGTTCTCCAAGGCTGTCTCTCCAAAGCAGTACTAGGATGTCTTGAAATACTACTATGTAATTGCATTCGTGAATCACACAAAACTTTCTGAATTGCACAAAGATGAAGTGGGAAATAAGAAATTAGGGTAGGACTATTGACACTCTACAAGATGACTTTAACTGAGAATGGATGCAGTGATGGTGAACAATCTTGAGCAGTGGATGTAGAAAACTTACAAGGTGCCAAAAGACAGGTGAAAAAGCTAAGTTGTGTAGGACACTCTGACATTATTGATGACAGGACAGTAACCAGGAGATAGTACCTCCATAATTTATAAGCAACATTCTCTAATTCCCTTTGAATCTCATGTCTCAGCTTAGACAGAACACCAAACAAGTGGGTGCAAAGAAAAACTGGAGAGCATAGACATTTAAACACATTCACGGAGCATTATCTTCCTTTATCCATAATCAACTCACTAACTAATTAGACTTAAGTCAAAACGATCTCCAACAGACAGTGGCAAATACTCACAGCCCTGAGTCACCCTCTAAATATTCTTCCCAATCGCACTCAAACAATCAAATCACAACATTAGCAGTGGTATTCCTTCAACATTTCCATGAGGATCCTGCCACTGAATTTTAGAATTTTACACTGGATATTTGTAAGAAGTCAGAGAAAGGCTGGTTTAGATCCCAAACCCCTAAAGTCACTGAAAGACACTTTTCCGCACTGTGAAAATTTCAGAAGAACTAATGATGCAAAATCTCTCCCATTTCACTTTGGAAAAAAATGGTTTAAATGTCTGTTTATAGGGGGCAACATGAACAAGAGAGAAAAGATCCTTTGTCTGGCTAAAGACCAGTAAGGGGTAAGAGATGACAACATGTGCTCTGAGAAATGGGTGCTTTTACAGCACAGGCTTGAGTGCAGCTGGGACTGCAAATACCATTACTGTCAAAACGAGAGTGCCCTGTCAGCACAACATATGCTTTCAAGATTTTGTCTCTTGTGGCTTTTGAGTAAATATTATTTTAATAAAAATGTACTGCCACTACTCAGGACACTGAGCTTTTGTTTTCATGCCTCACTTGTTACACAAGTCAACATACAAGAAGTAGTTTACATTGTTTTGACACCAAGGCATTTCTTCTCTCCCCCGTGTAGCAGGTTGCTGCATAAAGAGGCCATCTACATTTCACTGAATTATTTTGCATCTAATCTTCCATATGCTTTTTCCTTCCTCTAAGAAGCAGCTAACTCAATGTGAAAATCTCTAAGCATGTTGTTTATTACAAAATCTCTGAGTTATAGAGAGTAAATATTTTATTTTATTGATGTAAAATGACTTTGCCTGAAGCAAAGCTCAAGGAAGCAGCTATTCCTTTTTTTTGGTATTATCGGTGGATAAACAGAAAATAACAGAAGTAGTTACAGATAGTATTGCTTATGGTTTAACATGTTGCTTCTGGACAGTACTGGTAGCATCAGATGCTGTAAAGTGAATTTTCTGACCTCACACTTCAAGATCCCAGAATCCATAACAGTATTCATTATTCTTCGGCAGCATTTGTTTTGGAAATTTCAACTAAAAAGATAAATATGTGGAGAGAGTTGTATGTATTATTTTCCTTGGCACCTCTTTGAGGTGGTGGCCCTACACCAGGGCTCAGATGTCAGTGGAACAGCACAGAAAAGCTTGTTGTGCAACTTTAACTGTCATACAGAAAAACAGAACACATAACTGTGGGCTCCAAATTTGGCATCTATGCTGAGAAGTAAAATAAGCCTTGAAGGTCTCTTTCTGATCTTATGTGCATGGAATGTATAATGACCCTCACTGAATATTAAAGGCTGTTTCAAAATTATGTGGGTCTTAAAATACTCTCTGCATGCCAAGGTCATCTAATGTATGCACATGCCTACAGAAAAGCATCCCACTGAAGATTAACTTTAAAAGCCAATACTTCCACAATTTATACTGCATTATCATCCAGTTGGCATTTTTACCTCTTAATCTGACAAACAGGTGCAAGAATGACTATTAAAACACAGCCTGTAATAAGCTGCCTATTGCACAGACAGAGTACAGAATTTGACTCTGTATTTGCTGTTCATAGTTTTAAAATGCTGTGGGAGAAATGCTGTATAAATGTTTCAGTTTTATGATCCTACACAGGGTGGGTCATACACATAGTGGATTCTTTTTAGAGTCAAACAATTTTTGTTCACTAAGAAGTATTTTCTTTGGGCATCTCTGTATGTGTGTGTGTGTGTGTCTACACACACACACACACACATATGAGTTCAGTCAAATTCTGTCAACAGCAGACAGTTGAGATCTTTCAAATACATTTTATTTTTCATCAGACTGTGAAGTTTATATAAATGTCAGCAGCACACAACTACTTCATATTCTCCTTTTTGTTGAATTCTTTTCTCAACAAGTGTATGCACATAACTGAGGGTATGCCTACAGTAAAGTGTTCAGGGCAGAGTGCTCATACCTCTTCTGGGAAATCATCAAGATAGGTGCCTCTGAAATGCTTGTACACTAATGCCTGCAGTCAGGGGGGCAAACAGGAAGTATTCAGAGGTCTGCACACAGTTGCACAGAAGAAACTGATACTACGGAGTGGTCAAACACTAGAAAAGGATGCCAAGAGAGGTCATCCTTGGGGATATTCAAAACCCATCTGGACACTAGCTAGAGCAACTTATTCTAGCTGATACCACTTTGAGCAGTGGGAGTTAAACTAGATGAACTTCAGAGACCACTTCCCACCTCAAGTACTTTGTGATTTTGCTAACAGTCTATTTTTAATTGCTGCTGTAAGTTAAAAAGTACTGAAGGTTTACACTAGTACTATGGTACCAAGAGGAAGCCATGAGTCTTTTTAGTAATTTATGTTTTAAGATTTTCCTTGGGTAATGAAACATACTTTGACAGAGAACAAGTTATTGTGTCATAATTTAAAGCCACAGACATGAAACATAAGATTAGGGTGACCACAAGATGCTTTTTCTCAAAGCCAACAAGAGTGGAGTTAGTGACTCCATTCTGCAGTGCTCAGTCATTTCCAGAGATGTGCTGGAACCTGACATAGCTGCCCAGGACCAAAGCAACTCCCAATTCTTACTGTGTCATGATTTCTGATTTACAATGCACACAATTAGTTTAATAGTTAAGCTTACACATGCAACTGACCATACATTTGTTGGTACCATGGCTAACACTTTGGATAAAGAAGTTCAGGACATCTAGGTTACTCTTGTACTTAGTACATTTCAGTAGATCCTGGACTCCCAGTTATGAGTTCCTGACAGGCACTGTGGAAACATGAAGAGAGGAGAGCACCTGTCCATGAAACTTACAAAATACAGAACAGATGGGACGCAACCCCATTACAGATTTAAAACAAAACAAAACAACAAAAACACAAAACAAGCAAACAAAAAACAACCATCAAAGAAGGAAAATTAGACTGAGAAGGAAAAATAGACACAGCTTAGCAAGAAGGCAGACTCTTACAGACTCTTAACTTGATTAAATGGAATTAGCTTCTGAGTTTCTCCACACCGAACATGACTGTGACTCCCTACATACTCATTATCATAGAATCACTTAGTTAAGATCATCAAGTCCAACCATTAACCCAACACCGCCAAGTCCACCACTAAACCATGTCCCTAAGCACCATGTCTATGTGCCTTTTAAATACCTCTAGGGATGGTGACACTTCCCAGGGCAGCCCCTTCCAGTGCTGGACAAACCCTTCAGTGAAATTTTTTTTTCTAATAACCAATCTAAACTGCCCTTGGCACAACTTCAGGCTGTTTCCTCTCAGCCTATCACTTGCTATTTGGCAGAACAGACCAAGCCCCACCTCACTACAACATCCTTTCAGGTAGTTGTAGAGACTGATGAGGTCCTCCCTGAGTATCCTTTTCTTCAGACTAAACAACCCCAGTTCCTTCGGCCAATCCTCAAGACTTGTTCTCCAGACCCTTCACCAGCTTTGTTGCCCTTCTCTGGACTTGCTCCAGCACCTCAATGTCCTTCTTGCAGTGAGGGGCCCAAAACTGAACACAGTTGCCTCACCAGTGCGCAGTATAGGGGAACAATCACTTTCCTAGTCCTGCTGGCCATACAAAAAAGCAGGCTGTGCTAGTCAAGTTAGGGCACCACAGTACTCAACTCCACTGCTTCTTGCCATAAATTTAACACATTTATTCCTGACATGGGCATCTTTGTATGGCCTGATGCTTTTCCATGCAGACAGAGCACTGGTAACTTTCAAGACTGCATTACGCTACCCCTGGCATCCATGTCTATATTCAAATTCTCTTGCTAAGGGAACCATTCAACACGCATACAAGTAGAACCAAATGACACGCTAAGATGTATGCAGTGAGGTTGACAGGGGACTAGGACTTACAACACAAAAACAGGAAGAGGTTAACCACAGCTATACAGATCTACCTCAGTGCCCCAATCTATGCTAAACCTTCATTACACAAAAATATGGACAGTATTTCTCTCACACTTAGCTTCAAATTTTTGTTTCAGGATTTCTAACCATATTTGTACCCCACCAAACACAAGAAGGGGCTAAATTCTGCCTGTTGCTTTGCTACTTCTGTGTCATGAAAGTGTTGTTTCATATGGAATGAAAGTGAGACTAAGAAATATTGGTTAAACCAGAGGCATCAAAACATTCTTCTGCAAGCTTTTTGAAGTAATTAGTGCTGAAAGCAATTTTGAAAAGAGTCTAGATTTTAAAGATTATGAAGACATGTAAATACAACTTGTTTGCTATATATGTTGCTAATTTCACTCTCAAAATAGTCAAGAAAAAAAACTAAATGAAAGTTAGAACAGAGTGAAACTGCTATAATCTATAACCTTTCCTACATAGACTGCAAAGGACAAAGGCAAGTTAGGTTGATTTCACAGAGTATTTTCTGTGTAATCCCAAAAAGCTGAATTTCACATATTTCTCTACTTTTTATCAGTAAATTTTAATATCCTTAACCTCTTAAGGTTAGGGATCATTCCTGCTTAGAAAAGTCCAAGAAGCTGAAAAGGTACAAGAATTTGGAACAGTCCTTAATTGTGTCCCTTTCTTCATCAGAGTTAAAGGAGGCAGGGACACATTGTTGGCACACCTAGCTGAGATGTCCCATCTAACGAAGAAAAGCAGGTGCCTCATGTAGCAGTGGTGCAAAACAGCTTAGACAGGCTTCTCCAGAGACCAGTCTGGGGCTATGAGGAGGATGTTGTATTGGTCAGTCCAACCAGAAGCCCAGGAACAGTTATGCTGTAATGGAGGTTCCAAAATTCAGCATGTGAAGCTGGATATTGCTTGCATACTCTAAGTGTACATTTTCCTTAATAGTTTCATCACTCTAGTGGGGGAAAAAATGAATAGTTTCTTCATTGCATTTATGCCACACTGTGTAATTAGGTGAAACAATTAGATTTGTTACATGAACAAATCAAATTAACTTGACTCAACACTAATTATCCTGACATATGTCCATACCTATTTGTCTCAATCAGACAGACGATGAGTTATCTTCAGTTAATGCACTTGGCAGAGTTGGACAGTGGAAGTACTAACACTGTGACATCTTTAAGAAATCAGAGATTTGTCCCAACTACCTACCTGAAGGTATGGGATCCTTAACTGTATCTGTATAGCAAAAAGCAACCTTTTTCTGCACTTCCACAAGCTTTCAGTGACTATTCATCTTGGTATCCTAAACAGAATTTAACTACTGTTTCTATGAAGCTATTTGTGTGCTTCAGTCACACAGCAGATAAGGTAGTTGTGCTAGACGAAGGACAGACAGAGGAAACAAAGCTTATTTTTGCATTCTTCCCAGAATTGCAGACTTCTGTTCAGGCTAGCAAGCTTAAGTTTTCACATATCTCCTAAAATACAGTGTTTTCACAGGGTATTTAACTAAACGGGACTATCTGTATCCTAAGCAATAAAAACCTAGCAGAGCCTGCAAGCTTTAGGCAGATCCTACAAGGATTATGCAGAAAAGTATTATTATCAGTACTTTCAAGAAAAACAGAACATTGTGTTAAAACCATGCTTTATTTATTTAGGTGTACCAACCCTCCTTTGGTTATGAGAAAAACACACATTTCTAAAACTTGCTTTCATCCTCAGTTCATATTTCACAAATACGTGAACAGAGATAGCAGACACACCTGAAGTGAGCCATGGGCTAAAGCAAACAGACTTCAGACCAGGGGCTGTACTTCCCAGAGTCTGAAGACGTTAGATTGCATGTGGAGTTGTGTTAGATCCAGTTCCTGTTAACTGCAACCACAGATTAAATACACAGTCTCAAGAGCCTAAAATTAAACTGTGTTCTATCTGCGCTTCTTCAGTCTGTGACTGAAGGTACCCTGCTAACAAGGTACCTTTAATTCAGACTGGCAGCCACTAGATGGTGAAGTTTCTATCCTTCCATGAATCGTAAACAAGGTTATTTTAGGAGCCTTAACAATTAATCCTTTTAGTATCCTGTTCAATCAGCCAGGCTAAGAGACTCAGATAAGGTACTACACTTTGTTGCTTATGATGGTATTAGCTGCCAATCTGAAACACTTCTTTCCCTTTCCTTAGATTGACGTATTTCAAAATAACCACTCATCCAAATACAGTTATTAAAATAGAATCACAGAATAGTTAAGATTGGAAGGGGTCATCAGGTTCCAACGTCCCTGCTATGAGCAGGGACACCTCACACTAGACCAGGCTGGACAAGCCTCATCCAACCTGGCCCTGACCACCTCCGGGGAGGGGGCTTCCACAAGCTCCCTGGGCAACCTATTCCAGTGCGTTACCACCTCATGGTGAAAAATTTCTTCCCAAAGTCTAACTCAATCTACTCTCCTTCAGTTTAAAACCATTTGTTGCACTAAGGGGCAAAGTAATTTGGCAGAAAATAAACCCCCTTGCATTCCAGCTTATCCTCAGGTAGTACAGGAGCTGGGGGTGTCTGGGCTTGGATTCTGATTGATGCCCAGTTTGGCATTAACGGTCCGGTCGTGCCCATTACCTGTATTGGACTTCCATGATTTTGGATGCACTGCTAGCACTACACTGTCTGTCCGGCGGCATCCTGTGAACTCTTACAGCCACACTCAGGAATTTGGTCACGTTCAAGAACTCTCACAGACAGCTTAATGAACAGTGTCATTTATTATTAAAGCAACAGATGCACAAATTCTTTTAGATTGCTGTCAATAAATTCACTGTCTGTAAAGCATGTGCAAATTGATTAATAGGGCCAAGTTACACATGCGTGGGGTAATAAATCGACTCTGTAGAGATTCCTGAGTTTCCCAGGGATGCACTTGGAATACCCGAGTGTTGTAATCTTACCCAAAGGCATCCCTATGGGGGGGGGAAGAGAGGCTCAGCCCATTGACTGGTCCCAGTGGTCAGGTGAGCGGGGTCATCCCTGAGATGGTATCTTCCCTGACATCTGCCCCCTCTCAGACTATTTATAGTATTTTACCTTACAGGTGGAGCTTGAGTGACTCCAGTCATACACACCTTTATTGTGACTGGTGCAAAATTCTCTCGCTTTGTGTTGAAAGGTATAGACTAGAGAAAATTCAGTGCACAAGCTCAGTGAGTTGCATCTTGGGAGGTGGGTAACTTTAGGCATGGAGGTGAGTTTTGGTATTATAAGGAGATTATAATGAGCAAAGCTCACCTAAAGGACAGTATTTTGTCAAAAGGTGACAGGTTGTTGGCCCATGTATCAGACATGCAGCTGATTTGTTCCACAGTACCTTTGAATCCCATTGTTGTCAGAGAGCGTGGCCACAGCATCTCCACTCTGCTCCACCCTCCATGCAATTGCTCTTAGAATTAGCACACCAAGTTCCCCTGATGTTGCCAACATCTAGGGTTGCATAGGGAATTGCCATGGTACAAACTCATTGTACATAAGCTGCATTCCACCCTGCCTCAATGCTGTACCTTTCTTTAAAATATGAAAATACATTTAATTTCTAAGTCACCTCCAGTGATTATTCCACACTATTATCCCTTGTTCTAGCACTACACTCTCTAGTGAAAAATCTCTCCCCAGCTTTCCTGTAGGTCCCCTTCAGGTACTGGAAGGATGCTAAAATGTCTCCCCAGAGCCTGGAAGTGTGAAAAATCAAACAAGTTTTCATGTCTTTGCAAATCACAGAATTATCATTTGGTTGTTCTAGTGATCTGTAGACCACTGCAGGGGGAAAACCAGTTTTTAGCATGAGCTCTGCTCCCCCTCCAACACTGGTATCACTATCTTTTGTTTCTGATCTATCCTACCAATTTCTGCAATTCTATACTTAGAAGCTTCCCACCCTGATGATTAATATGCTCGATTTAGTACAAAATGCAGCAATTAGACTTCTGAATAGAAATAAGAATACTTGACTGTGTGATGCTACTCTTGGCCCAGTTTCACATGATGATTTGCTTGGACACTTTTCCTAATAAACAGATGGGTGTGTCTGTCCTTATGTCCTTCTGGGGCCATTCACACGTTTATATGAATGGTTGTTAGACACACGTTTGAGCATGGTAGGACGAGAGGAAATGGCCTCAAGTTGTGCCAGGGGAGGTTTAGATTGGACATTATGAAAAATTTCTTCACTAAAAGGATTATCAAACATTGGAACAGGCTGCCCAGGGAAGTGGTTGAGCCACCATCCCTGGAGGTATTTGAAAGACGGTACAGATGTGGCACTAAGGGACATGGTTTAATGGTGGACCTGGCAGTTTTAGCTTTACAATTGGACATAATGATCTTAAAGGTCTTCTCCAACAAATGATTCTATGATTATATGAATAAATGCTTTTATCAACTGCTCATAGGATTTAGATGTAGATGTAGACTTTCTAACTTCCACATGAAATCCTTTGCAGAGAAGCTAAATTGTATACTGATGCTTCCTGTTCCTTTTGTTAGCTTTAATTAGTTAACACTGGATTTTATTCATCTTCATTGATTTTTGCAGATTGAAAACCCTTTCAGTGAAGAAATTTTTCATAATATACAATCTAAACCTCCTCTTGCGCAACTTGAGGCCATACATTATTTTTGTTAATTATCATCATTGCATAGAATTATTATTTCATAGAATTATTATTATTATTGCATTAATTAGCATCATTGCATAGAATACCTTTAAATTTTAGATTCTTAAGACTGTATACTTAATCCATGGTTAAAAATACTCCCATCTCTATTTAAACCCAAGTCTCCCTTTGATCTGAACATTACTTTCATTAATTATTAACATCATTGCATAGAATACCTTCAAATTTTAGACTCTTAAGACTGTATATTTAATCCATGGCTGCAGTTAACAGGAACAGGATCTAACAAAATTCCACATGCAATCTAACCCACTCAAACTCTGGTTGAAGTACAGGTCCTATTTGCTTTAGACCATCACTTGCTTTGTGTGTATGTGGTGTCTCTGTTCAGATATTCAGGAATTATGAACTGATGATAAAGACGCACACTTTACAAACATATGCAGGTTAACACATCTAAACAAAACATAATTTGAACATGGTGGGGTTTTTTACTGTAAGTAATAATAATTCTGTGGGGCAAAACTTTTTTACTTGATCTTTGCAGGCTCTGCTAGTTTTTTATTGCTTAGCATACAGGCAGTTCCCTCCACTGAAATACACTATAAAAACACTCCAAATTTGAAGGCATTGTGAACTCTTGAAATTCAGCCATTTGAGCAGGGTGCCAAATCAGCACCAAGCGGATGAGACAGAGATGACATGCAGCTGTTTCAAACTGAACCCACCCCAAGTATCACAGTCTAGTTTCTCTATCGTATCAAGCCCCCCTGCAATGAAGACAAGAGTGAAGAGGAGATTCATGAGGCAAACAGACTGTAATCCTCCTGCTCTCATTTCTCTGACCACTACAGATGCAGAGCAGCACAAAACAGAACACAGGCTAGAGAAAAGACAATGAAATTAGTGGGATGGGAAAGGAATACCACGTATGATTAAATGATTGGTAAGATGTAAAAGAAACAAAGAAAGTAAAACAAAACCAAAGGTGATTTTAAGTCTTCATTTTGATGTAAAAAATATTACAATATACAAATGGCTTATATCATCACATGGAGGCTCATACCTTCTGATTTCAGAAGCCTATTATTCTAGTGATCAGTTTGTACATAGTGAGAAGTAACTCAGCTTATGGGTTCAGAAACTTGATTTTGGGAAAGCCACTGTCCAACCACTGCCTCCATGTCTTGGTCTACATTCTCAATTCTGATTTTTAAATGCCTACAGCTATGCAACATAGGATCCCACTGAGAACTTGTCCTATGAGCCTCAGCTTTTCATCCAAGCACAAGCACAGACAACTTCTATTACGGATACCAGAAAATGGATAGTGTTAAATCAAGAGATCTAGTCCTGCAGCAGAAATCATTCTGCCTCAGGGGACCAAAAGCTTCCACCAAGATAGTTTCCATTCTTCTAGGTACAGCTGACAGGTTCAACAGAAGAGGCAGTCTCTGTCAGAGAGTAAGAGAAAGCAGAAACGAGGGAGAGAAAAAGATAACCCAAGCCTTGGGAAGACATCAGGCATCTGACATATCTGCCACTGGGGTCCTACTGAAGCAGTGCATTCACTGCAGTGCTGTTTTGCTGAATGACAACTCACTCTGGATACGATCATATCTGTCTGACAAACACATACTCCAAAGACTTTCCATTCACTCTTTTGTCTTAGCACTCCAGTGCTTCTGATACAGATATGATGCATGCTTGGTCTGACCACTCACTCCAGTCACTGCATTGTGTGTTTGGATGTATGCTTCCAAAATGCTGGGTCTTGATTCTCTGTCTAGAAGCACTAGGTTTGCACTGACTCATGTCATGGCTGGTGTGGGAAACTGTTCTTTTCTTCCCCACATAAGTCTAAACAAAATGTCTTTTAAGCCAGCGAAGGCCTCTCCTGATTATCCCCAGCTAATGAACTAAAACAGACTTGCTTCTCAAGGACAACTGAACCCAAAACATAAGATGTGGTCCGGGACAGAAAGGATGGACGACAAGCCATCCTGTGCCCCTGGCAGTCACTGCCCTAACGTGGGGCTCATGGACGCTCATTGGCTCTGGACAGTGACACTGACTGGACAGGTGGGTCAGGGGGTATCAAAGGGGCGAGGGCAGCAGGTGGGCCCTTCCCTCCTGCCTGAGGCCCGTTCGGACGCTTTCTGCCTGGGACACCCCCCTGCTGCGGACACTGGTGCTGGGACCCTGCCTGCCTGCCTGCCCCGTGTCCAGCCTGAGCCTCAGCTCCGAGCGTGCCGGGGTCCCGAGCCCTGGGGTCAGGGCCGGAGCCCCCTCCCCGTGTTGCTGCCCTGGAGGGGAAACCAGCGGCCACTGCACCCGCTGCCGAGAGGCTGCCCCTCCGACACCACGGACCTGCCGTCCTGCCTTCCGGCCACCGACCGACACTGGACAGGCCGCCGGAGGGTAACATCACCTCACACACACACACACACTCCTTTCCTCATACTCGCACACACAGCGCGACCTCTTAAGGAGGACCGGGGTCGGGTTTCCTTCCCTCCTCCCTCCTCCCTTTGGTCCTTAACCCTCTCCCTTAAAAGCACCTTTGCATCGCCTCCCTAAAGGACACTTTCTCACCACATACATATTGATATCCCTGGTAGCCATTCACACCTGCATTGTCCCTAAACATCATCCCTCGGTTTGTGTTAACCCTTAATAAATCTATTAGTTTGTGGAGTAAATCTTGGCTTTAGAGGCAATCTCTGAGCGTGGTGGGGTGGGGGTGCTTTCTAGCTACCACCCTGAAACATGGTCCCGCAGCGGCCGTTGCTCCGTGAGAGGCAGCGCCGAGTGTGACCCTCGGGCTCATTCACAAACCCCTCCACATTGAGAGGGGGAGTCGCAAAAGTATCCTGACAGCCGGTAGCCCCCCGGTACCGGCTTGCGACATCTGGTGTCAGAAGTGGGATAATGGGGGTCGTTAGAAGCCCCCCACGCTCTGAAATTGCTTAACTAGTAAAAAAAAAAAAAAAAAAAAAAAAATTTAATTATATAAAAGAAAATGGCTACCAAGGGGGATATAGGTGATGCAGATGCTGTAAGTGCTGGTGCAGAAAATGTAGAAAATGAGATTAGTGAGGAAAGCACTGAAGTTCAGGAGGTGCCATTTTCATCTCCCTCTAGTTTTGAGGAGGAATTGCAGAAATGTGCATTTGTGCGTCCCTTCTGGGAGCACCTTAAGAGGCGCGGGTACGCTATACAGAGGGAGCAGTACAAAGTGATTTACGATGCCTACATGGGGGGAGACCTCAGTAGACTAGCAAATTACATCATGACTTTGGAAGATGGTACTCCTCTGTCTAAAGAGCTTAAAAAGGAGATTAAGAAACACGGGCTTGATTTCATCAATGCCCGAAATTTCTTTATCCTGGCCATGGTGGTGCAGCAAGCAAAGGAGGGATTACAGCAAAGAACTGAAGGGTTACAGCGAGAGAATAAAGAGTTGCAGCAAAGAATCGAAGGGTTGCAGCAAAAACCCGAAGAGTTGCAGCAAGAGATTGAATAGTTGCAGCAAGAGAATATAAAGTTGCAGCAAATAATTGAAGGGTTGCAGCGAGAAATTGAAGGGTTAAGAAAGCAGGGAAAGGAGAGAACTGGTGCCACCCTGTCTCACTTAGGTGATAAATGTGGGGAACTTGCTAATTGCGAGGATTCCTCAGGTTCTGGTAGTCAGGATACTGAGGTCTTGGATGACTTTAACACACTAAAGAAATGTAAGCCCGTAAACTCTGAGCAATCAGATAGGAAAAGTGTGAGTTTTCATTTCGGGACGGAAAAGCAGCGCCCGATTTTGGAATCAAAGCCACAGCCGCAAGAGCAGCAAGCCCCCGCACAGCTGCAGCCCCCCCCCTCCAGGGAGCAGGAGGAGGGACTAAGGGCAGATTTTAGGATATTACACGAGGCAGTTAAGGACTTCATGACACATAACACTCAAAGAATTAGCAATTTGAAGATAAATGTCCATAAAGTTTCCACGATTATGGACAACAGGTTTAGTGATTTGGAGATGGATATTCACCATAGCATTCGAAGGATTGGCGAATTGGAGAAATATGTCCACCGACTTCCCATAAATAGGGACAAAGTCCCAACTAATTTACCTTCTCGCTATACCGGTTCTGAGGATGAGGAGGAGGAGAGAATAGAGCATAAACAACTGCGCCCGGTTATGAGAACGACTCATATGAGAACGAGCCCCCCGGTACCGGCTTGCGACAGCTGGGAAGAAGTCAGGACTGGAAGAAGGCTCCCAGACCCAAAAGTGTCTAGGTAGAAGGATGAAATGCCAAGCCCTTTCCTCCTCCAAATCCTGGCTGAAAGAGCAGGGACCCTTAGAATACAAAAGGGAAGAAGGAAAAGGAGCAGACAAACTCTCCAGAAAGTATGCTTGAAATGTTACGCTGTCTGGGGAGCTGGAAAGAAATTTAAACAGTGTCAAGTGGACAAAAAGCTGGAGCTGACAAGTGAGCTCTGCCGCTTGCCCTAACCAAGCCACATGTTGACCCTGTCTTATGTCCTTGACCTGAATGAAGCTTTTCCAGCTTTTCTTCTGTCTTCCCCTTCATTCTGTCACTGTTTATCCTCTTCACTGCACCAATCCCCTTCCCCTTTTCTTCCCTCTCACACTTCTTTCCCATTATTCATTCTCACAAGCCACTTGAGAATGATTTCTTTCCATATGTTCTGCTGTGCAGAGATTATATCTCACCTTCCAAGAAAAAGCAGCAACAAATGAAGACTGGAGTTAAATGCTGTCCAACCACTCAACACCTGACAAAGTCAAAACCAACATCCATGAAATGCACGGTAGATACAAGTTCTACTAAACATCACTTTTTAAGGAAGCCAGCTCAGAAAGGAAAAAGCTAGGTGGAAGCCCTTGGAGCTTGCCAGACTGTAGAACGGAGGGTTATGAGGATGATCAAGGGACTTGAACACCTGTTTTATGAGATAAGGCTGAGAGATCTGGGGCTGTTTAGTCTAGAGACGAGAAGACTAAGAGGGGATTTTATCTTCAGATACTTGTTCATAAGTATCTGAAGAGTGGATGTTGAGACAGAAGAGCCAATCTCTTTTCAGTTGTGCCCTGGGATAGGATGAGGGGCAATGGATTCAAGCTAGAGCACAGAAGTTCCACCTCAACATAAGCAAGAACTTCACTGTAAGGGTGACAGAGCTCTGGAACAGGCTGCCCAGAGAGGTTGTGGAGTCTCCTCTGGAGACTTTCAAGACCCATCTGGATGTGTTTCTAGATTCTGTGGTGGTCCTGCTCTGGCAGGGTGGTTGGACTCAATGATTGCTAAAGGTCCCTTCTAACCCCTAATATGCTGTGATTCTGTGATACATCAGTTAAGCCACCTACGCTTGGCACACACCTGTAACAGCAGCAAACTTGTGTTAATGTCAGCACTGCCCTTTGAGGACATGGACCCCATGTACTAGGCAAGTAAAATTTCAAGCAGTTGAAACCATGGGTACATTACCAAATAATTATTTTAACCTTGAGTCCTGCACGCTCATGCACTGCACATGTGCACTAGTTGAATCTTGTCAACATGAACAGAATCTGGGACTAGACTCCATCTCCAGAGCTTATTGCTAGTTCTGCCTTGTTTGTCCCAATACTTGCAGGGACACACGCGTATTTTAGCATGAGGTAAATTGAGGCTGCAGTTTTAGAGCCCTTGAATGAGAGGATCTTCAAATAGAGAATGGTTCTTAACTCTATGGAAGGATGCCACATACTGAGCATTGGGAATAGTGACAAACAGCTAGTAACTGCTGCTTGATGCAGTGAGCATTGCCTGTCCTACCCTCTGGGAGCAGATTTCAAGAATCCTGCCCTCCAGATGTGTTTTTAAATGAGGAGGCGCTTCAGATCTTACCCTGTACTCAAGCTGCATTTCCCCAACAAACAACCTTCACTGCCGAGAACTGGAAGTTCCCAGAGCCCTTAATTCCTATTCTGTGCAGTCTTTACCCAGGAACATTCAGATTTTGCAGTTTCAGGTGTGGTGATCTGGAAGTATCACAGCAGCTTGAAGGAGATTTTAAAAATTATTTTCTTTTGCTGAATTAAAAAAAAATAATGAGTAATGCAACTAGCTAAGTACCCCTCCTGTATTTATATTAATTTTAACATAAAATTCTGTTTTGAAACATCAATTTCATGACATCTTAGTTAGAGCTATCTGTAATTTTTCTTACGAGCACCCCACTCCCCCCTACACTGAATTGCCATTGCTGTATGAAGTAGAAAAACAAATTCACTAAGCACATTTGCTCACTTAAAGGATCATCTTATAATGTTACCAGAATTCAGTTTTAATGTTTAAAATGAATCAAAAGGATTAGAAAACTTTTCATTTTCTCTAATGCAATTATTTCAGTCAGCTCACAGAGCAAGGGTGCATTTTTAAGACCTTGTTCTCTATACATTTTACTTTCAGTGGACTTTCCCACACAATACAGTGGGGATGAATGGATTCCACTGTGAAGGTGATGGCTTTAAAACCAGGTAAAATATGAGTGATCCAGTTATGTGCAATAACCAAGCCGAATCCTTTGAAAATCACCTCCCTTTCCAAAAACAGTACAAGAGGTAGGCTGGCTGGCTAATTAAATCATGTGTGCAATAGATGAAAACATTTCACTGACATCTTGCTGGAGAACACTGGTAAACTGAAGTACATGAACACACACTCTGATATAACATTCCCAGAGAACTGCTTCAGTGACAGGAATATGAGAAGCTCAGTTCTAACAACAGTCCCTCCTGCCCAGAGGTTTTTGACCCAATAGGTTCATATGAACCACGGAAATAGATGAACTCTTGGGGCAATAAAGGTGCATAAGAAAATAACATCAAGAAAACAATCCAGGCCTCTGAGTGATGCTCAGGGTGGTTACTAACTGTTTTTGCAATTGGGCTGGCAAATGAACAGTTCTGCCAGATTGCTCACCATCATTTTACTTGCAATACCAGCAGATACACATAAACATCAAGATAAAATCCAGCCATGGAGTTAATTTTACAGCACCGCTACTACTGACAGGGTTTTGTTTCTGAGCAGTTATTTCCCTGCTGCAAAAGGACATGATGTTACTCATGAAGCATACATTACTCGGCAAGTGCTACAAACAATACATCACGCTGCCAGATCCCAGCATTTCTGGCACGCTCCGAGCCTGCTGGTTTTTTCCCCTATGTTGTCATGCTTTAGATCTTACAACCATCAGAAAGACAACCAGGAACTCCACGATACTTCAGTTCATTGCCACTTAGTCTTCCTCTTCCATGAGCTGCAGTGTCTGTGGTGCTCATGAGTTAAAAACAAAAAATTAAGAGGTAATTAACCCAAGAGCTTTGTTAAGGAGGTGTGTAAGACTTTACTACAGCATCCAGGCATGGCAGCCAGCCAGTTCATTATGCAGCTAAAGGATATGCATGACTATTCCACTTCCAACAACAGAAAGCTGCTCCAATTTTCTTGTGTTGCCAGAAGCTCCAACAGGCTCTCAGAGAAGCTGGAGACTGCTAAGTGATATTGCACCTTTTTCTTTCAGGCCACACTTCTTAACTGCCAAAGGAAGCTCCCTAGAAGGTGCTCTGCAGATGAGTAACTCAGGAGGTCACAGTTGCTGGAGTCATGCATTATCAACATGGTCCAGGGAAGAAAACCTCAATGTTTGGCTAAATGAGAAAGACAGTGGTGTTTCCTAGGTACTAACAACAATCTAGGCTCTAGCTCAGTTTCCAGTCTGTGTGTCTTGTCCACTGAAGAATCTAGAGTCTGGCCTCCACAAGAACCATTTCCTCTCTCTCCGCAGTAACAGCGCTGAGAAGTGTTGCTGCGGCATTAGGCTTATGTGCTCAACAGTTCTGTGACATTTGTATTACACAATACAACAGAATACCCCAGATTTAGCTACCCCAATTTTACTGATCCTAGGGCACTATTTCCAAACAAAACTTCATTATTACTTATCTTGCTAACAACCAACCTACTGTTAACACAAAAAAGCCATTGAAAAAACATGCACAAAAATAACTTTCATTCTCCCACCTCCTGAAAATTTTCAATAGCACTTCATAAAATATTAATTCATATCCCATTTGCTTGTTCATCAAGCAAAAAGTAAACATGGATATCAAGATCTAAAAATCTGAATACAGATCAGTAAATAAGTAGCTAACAGCTATTTAATGAGGATGCTTGAAAGGAAAGTATGTAATCTGATTTGTAGTGCATAATTCCTTTTGTATTATTTATTTTACACTTTAAATTACTTCATTTTATTTAATGCATTCAGCAGTCTCAGTAGCTCACTCTGACACAGAATGATTTAGCTTAAGCTCTGATCAAGCAGTTGCTCTCCAGTTCATTCAACAAGAAAATCTGCTCTCCAAACACAATCCCATACAAGTACATGAAATAAGCATTTGGCTGCTAAATACTTCTATACCCTGACAGGAATTTGCAGCCCCATTTGGTCTCAAAAACTCTGTGCTGAAGCATAATACTCCACAAACCCTAGCTTCAACTGAGTCATCAGAAATTGAAGGGGCTATGGAAGCTGGCTCCTGCAGGCTATTGAGGGGCTGGAGCCAAGACAACCTCTGGGAAAGTTTGACAGACAGAACTGGTCACATGAGCAAACACAGGTTTACAGAGAGTGGGAGAGAAAGCACTTAGCTGGCCACAAGAGCTTTAGCTAAGACATGTAAATTGTACTGTTTTCAGATAAAAATTAAGATCACTTGGTTGTTTCGTGCTTAGAACAACTAACAAATAAAAAAGAAATATGTAATTTCCTGAAACACTGTGAAGAAAGGAGTGAAGGATAAAAGGCTTTGACTAGAGACAAATATGGTATAAAGCAGATACTTCATTATTTTAGAGCCTGATCCAAGCATATGCTAAATCCCCATACGTTTCATGTAGGTTAGCAAGTACCAAGCAGCTTGTAAGAAGCTCTCTACTTCCCAGAATCAGGACACTAGTCTGCTACATAACCTAAGAAAGCCATAACCAAGTAAATGCAAAACTGGTACTAAGCCATGGCTTAAGATGTATCAACATATGCAAACGCTCCCCTACAAAATTTTGTGTATTTTCCACCTATAAATATCCCCCACACACACATATATGTATATACATTTAGATATGTATATATATACAGATAATATAGTCCCCTGATCAGGCAGAGAAATGACAGACATAAGATCTGAGACATTAAATATTTGTGGGTCAACAAGCACCACTCTCAGGAGTGCAGGGCCTGAAAGCATCGAATACAAGGGCTGTGGTTTTCCTTTCAGAGCACTCATGTGTCTCTTCTAAGGCACGGAAGGATTTCAAACAAAACTGCATTATCCAGGAATTGCAACACAGAAATATTTGTTTCCTCCAAACCCTAGAAATTCAACTATTCATTAGTAGGATTTTGTAGCTGTAGGCACAGCTACAAAAAATAAGTAAAGCTAATAATCAAGGTATCCCTTCCCGTGATACATATGCTAGGATTTCATGCTTTTCGATTTGTCTCTGTTTTTTGTGTACTCTGCATTCCCACTGACTTAAGACAACTGGGAATTTGTTACAATGAAAGAAAAATCAGGATAATTGAATTCACCAATTCATGACAGCAAAACAAGCTACTTTTCGTGATGTTTAGGCATCACATGAGCATTAATTGGCAGCTATTTCAGAATGCCTGGATATTGTGTGTTTGTCACACCGTCATAAAATGTTATAAATACATAGCTAATAGAGATGCCCAAACTGTAGATGCAGTCTTGCAATATGGACAGCCTACTTCCATCTAAATTAAGAAGCCTCATTTTAATTCTGGATACAGAATTGCTTAGATACATCTTCACTCTTTTTTGCATGTAAACCTGTTAAGATTTTCAGACTAATGGTTATTTTGTACAGAGTGAATAAGCATTTCCATAACTCCAGAAGAGCAACTGAATTCTGTGTGGTTCCACCCAATGAAAGGAAGAGGAGAAAGCAAAGAATCAGAAAACACTCAAAGGAGCTTTCCTAACCACTTGTAGAGACAAGATGGGGACAAGGAGGGAGAACAGACAACATGTATCCTCATTTCCACCCCATCTCACCTCATCTAAATGTCTTTATTTCCACTCAAGAAAGACAGAAACAGTGAAAGTTCTACTACCCCCAGTCAAGCCATCCTAAACAGACAGCAGGGAGGAATTTTATAGGTAAGTTACAGACATTTTAGCTTCAAATTCTCCTGGAATTATCTTAGTCATCGCTGAGGACCTCCCTATAGACATCCAGTCTTACACCCCTGCCAGTATTTAATGCTTGCTCCCCTCAGCCAAACCTTGAGCTCCACTTTTTAAAGCATGAATAAATTTTTTTCACTGGTGCCCTGTGATAGGACAAAAGGCAATGGACAAAAACTGGAACACAGGAAGTTCCACCTCAACATGAGGAAAAACTTCTTTACTGTAAGGGTGATGGAGCACTGGAACAGGCTGCCCAGAGAGGTAGTGGAGTCTCCTCTGGAGACTTTTAAGACCTGTCTGGACACGTTTCTGTATGACCTGCCCTAGGTGATCCTGCTCTGGCAGGAGAGTTGGACTCTATGATTTCTAGAGGTCCCTTCCAATGCCTAATGTTCTATGATTCTATGAAAACACTGTAATCTATTAGTCGTCTTTCTGCAACTTTCCTTATTAGGAAAAGGCAAAGGGGTCACTTGTGGTATCTTCTCTTACTTCTTATTATCTGGCAAATCTCTTCTCCTTTTAAGTGGTTACTTTACTCTCTCTCCCAGTTAATTTCCATTAGAGCAATATACTTGTCTCATTTTCATGGACTCTTTGACCACAAATAAATGTCTCACAGCATCAACTTACCACGTGTTCCAGCTCCTCATTACTACATCCATTTTCTGTTCCACAGAGAAATGGATAATTACATGTATGCAGTATAGCATATATGAATCACCTATCATTTGGTCATATATTCTAAAAAATTCACCTGCAATTGTTATCCACCACAGAACTTAATCCCAGTTACTTCTAGCCATCAAATCTATGTCACAAAGTCAAAAGTTGACTTAATATGGATTACTGAAGCTGGGTTTTGAAAGAAGAAATTTGTAATTTATTTAGTGAAGTCCTGCTTTCAAAGCTACTATGATCTCAGCCCCACAGGCCTTGAAATTGATCTTTGAAACAATACTTACATAACATTTTCATCTGGCAAAGTTCTCTTTGGTCCTTGGTTTCAAAGCTGACATTCAACCTGCCTTTTAATATAGTGCTCTGTGCACTGACATCATCTGCTCTGCATCCTCCCTTACTGCTGTATGCTTTAACACAACAAGGCTGGTGAGTTACTATTAACACACAAGGAATACGTGGCTAACAAATAGAAAAATGTTTTCAATAAGCAGTGACTAATAGCTTTTTAAATTATCAAAACAGTGAAAAAAAAATTATATTTAAGGTTGCATTTTCACCACCTCCTCCTTACGCGTACAAAATATGCCCACATAATTGTATCACCTAATTAGCTATGCAGCTATTCAAATGCCTTTTAAAGTGCTACTGTATATGCTCAAATGTGGATTTTTTCATATCTGAATGACTGTAAACACACAAACCAGAAACCCAATGAAGATTTAGCTATTTAATCTAGAGGATTCTGCATATTAAGTAACATATTCTGGTTTAATATTGTAAATTATTGTTATGGTATGCCTTTGTACATTTGCAGTTTCTGTATTAAAAGCATTGCATCTGATTCATTGAAAATAAACCTCGTCAGATACTATTTTAAAATCCAGAATGTGCAAAAGCTCCCACAAACACAGCAAACAAACCTGTATAATTGGTGCATTCACAATTTCAGTCATTCTGACATACATTCCTATTGCTCTCAAAACCTCTTCCTATGAGTTATTTTATGCCCAAATAAATGTTACTTGAAATCCTCCCATTTCCTTTTGTTTAATAATGCAAAATTTATTGCTTGAAACTTCCAGTATCTGCAACAGTTACATTCAACCTTCCATATGCTCCTCTTTCTCATATAATTGTTTAACTTCTGGGACAAAGACTGGTAACAAATCTCCTTTCTTTTTATTAGGCTTGTTTCTTACTGCTAGATGGCACATGCAACACTTAAGCTTACAGTTTACTAAGTTAACTGTCAGCACTTTTCATCTTCTCTGTTTCTTTTCCCTCCACAAATTATCTCAACTGATTACCCTCAGCAGTTCTAGAAACTTTCAAAATGTGGTCTGCTGAAATTCAATACCAGTACAAGATGACATAAGGACAGCCTTCACAAGAGATAAAGACAAATTTTGAGCACACATCTCTAGTTGGCCTTGGCTAGTCTTATTTCATCTGCCTTTCAATGCCTAAAAGGATAACTGGGGCATACTACACAAATCATAAAACCAAAAGTGCATTTTCCTAGAAAAATAGGCATTTCCTTCCCTTTCCTAGTCAATTAATAAAAACATGTAATCATAGAATCATAGAATGGTTTGGGTTGGAAGGGACCTTAGAGATCACCTAGATCCAATCTCCCTGCATGGGCAGGGACACCCCCCACTAGATCAGGTTGCTCCAAGCCCCATCCAAGCTGCCCTTGAACACTTCCAGGGAGGGGCAGCCACAAATCCCCTGGGCAACCTGTTCCCGTCTCTCACCACCCTCACACTAAAGAACTTCCTCACGTTTAACCTAAATCTCCCCTCTTCCAGTTAAAAGCCATCTGGAACATCTCCCTTATAAGGAAAGGCTGAGGGAGCTGGGTCTCTTTAGTTTGGAGAAAAGGAGACTGAGGGGTGACCTCATCAATGTTTACAAATACGTAAAGGGTGAGTGTCAAGAAGATGGAGTTAAGCTTTTTTCAGTGATGACCAGTGATAGGACAAGGAGTAATGGATACAAATTGGAGCATAGGAGGTTTAAGGTGAATATCAGAAAAATTTTTTTTACTGTGAGAGTGACAGAGCACTGGAACAGGCTGCCCAGAGAGGTTGTGGAGTCTCCTTCACTGGAGACATTCAAAACCCGCCTGGACGCCTTCCTGTGTGATGTACTCTAGGTGACCCTGCTCTGGCGGGGGGGTTGGACTAGATGATCTTTCGAGGTCCCTTCCAACCCCTATGATTCTATGATTACCCCATTTCCTATTAGTACAAGCCCTTGTAAACAGTCCCTCCCCAGCTTTCCTGTAGCCCCTTCAGGTACTGGAAGGCCACTATGAGTTCTCCCTGGAGCCTTCCCTTCTCCAGGCTGAACAACCCCAGCTGAACAACTCCCAGCCTGTCTCCAGAGCAGAGCTGCTCCAGCCCTCTGATCATCTTTGCGGCCCCTCCTCTGGACACGCTCCAGGAGCTCTATGTCCTTATGTTGGGGGCTCCAGAATTGGAATTGGAAACAGCACTCCAGGTGCAAGGTTTCCTTCTCCTCTTCACACTACTTCAACCACTTCAAATGAAATCACACCATCTGACTGCTTTCAGTAAGGTAGACAGATACAGATTATTTAAATATAATTTTATTTTCTTTTTTTTTCTTTTAGATGGTGATGTCAGCAAATTTTATACCAGTCTACCAACATGCTAAAAAGTCCAGATTTAAACAAATACTCTGCATGCCTCCTGCTCTAATTTTGGCTCTGAAAATGAGTATTTCTTCTGTTGATTTGAAAGATGAGAAATAACCATGTGTGGCCACAAAAGGGCCACGTATATAGGGAAACAAAACCTGCCAGCTACACTGAGCTATTTTTGTCGTATGTGTCTTTCTGGCCGTGCTTCTACCACATCACTGTAGTTATGTCAGTGACTTACTACCATTTGCTTACAAACTCATGGTAGTGCTTCAAGACTTGAACAAGGAAGGGAGGGAAGAGACCAGCATGGCTGAATTGAGACCTACTGGCCATCTAAAAGGCAAGAAGGAACGGCACAGGCAGTTCAAACAGGGACTGGCATCTTGGAAAGAGTACAGGGGCACTTCCTGGGCATGCACGTCAGGAAGGCCACAGTGTGGCTGGAGCTGAACTTGGAAAGGGATGCAATAAATAACAAGAAGGGCTTCTACAGGTATATCAATCAGAAAATGAAAGTTAAAAACAATGTCCCTCTACCTGATGAACAAGGAAGGCAAACAAGTAACAACAGATGAGGAGAAAGCTGAGGTTCTCAACGACTTTTCTGCCTCGGTCTTCACTGGCTACCCCTTGCCTCATGCCTCCCAAGTTGAATGACCTCACGATGGGGACCAGGAATTTCCTTCCACTGTAAGTGAAGACAAGGTTTCGGACCACCTGAGGAACCTGAACATACATAAGTCTATGGGACCTGACAAGATGCAGCAGGAATTGGCTGATGTAGTTGCCCAGCCACTCTCCATGCTTTTTGAAAATTCCTGGCAGTCAGGTGAAGTCCCTGGAGACTAGAAGAAGGGAAACATTACACCCATTTTTAAAAGGGGTAGAAAGGAGGAGCCTGGGAACTACTGACCTGTTGGCTTCACCTCTGTGCCTGGGAAGGTCAGGGAACAGATCCTCCTAGAAGCTCTGGTAAGGCACATGGAGGACAGGAAGGTGACTGGAGAGAGCCAGAACGGCTTAACTAAGGGTAAGTCCTGCCTGACCAACCCAGTGGCTTTCCACAATGGAGTGACTGCATCCGTGGACAAGGGAAGAGCAACGGCTGTCATCTACCTGGGCTTCTGCAAGGCCTTTGGCACAGCACCCCACAACATAGAATCACAGAATCATAGAATCATCAATGTTAGAAAAGACCTTCAAGATCTTCAATTCCAACCATCTGCCCTACACTCCTGTGACCACTAAACCATCTCCCTAAGCACCATGTCTACCCGTTTTTTGGACATCTCCAGGGATGGTGTCTCCCCCTCTCCCCCGGGCAGCCTGTTCCAATGCCTCACCACTTTCTGTGAAGAATTTTTCCAGATACCCAATCTGAACCTCCCCTGGCACAACTTGACCCCATTTCCTCTTGTCCTATTGCTGGTCACTGGGGAGAAGAGGCCAACACCCACCTCACTACAACCTCCTTTCAAGTAGTTGCAGAGAGTAATGAGGTCTCCCTTGAGCCTCCAGTTCTCCAGGCTGAACAGCCCCAGCTCCCTCAGCCTCTCCTCGTAAGACCCGTTCTCCAGACCTCTAATCAGCCTAGTTGCTCTTCTCTGCACCCTCTCCAGCACCTCAACATCCTTCCTGTACTGTGATGCCCAAACCTGCACACAGTGCCCGAGGTGTGTCCTCACCAAGGCTGATTGCAGGGGCAGGATCACCTCCCTGGTCCTGCTGGTCACACTGTTCCTGATGCAGGCCAGGATGCTGTTGGCCTTCTTGGCCACCTGGGCACACTGCTGGCTCATGTTCAGCTGGCTGTCAGTCAGCACCCCCAGGTCCTTTTCCTCTGGGCAGCTCTCCAGCCAGTCCTCCCCAGGCCTGTAATGCTCCCGGGGTTGTTGTGGCCAAAGTGCAGTACCCGACATTTGGGCTTATTGAAATTCATGCCATTGGCCTTGGCCCATTGATCAAGCATGTCCAGATCCCTCTGCAGAGCTTCCCTACTCTCAAGCAGATTGACACTCGACCCAAATTAGACATCCTTCTCTGTAAGTTGGAAAGATATGGATTTGATGGATGGACTGCTTGGTGGTCAAGGAATTGGCTGGATGGTCTCATTCAGAGGGTGGTGGTCATTGGCTTGATGTCCAGGTGGAGACCAGTGATGAGTGGTGTCACTCAGGGGCCAGTACTGGGACCAGTGATATTTAATATCTACATAAACAATATAGACAGTGGGATTGAGGACACCCTCAGCAGGTTTGCAGATGACACCAAGCTGACCAGTGTGGCTGACATACCAGAGGGACAGGATGTTATCCAAAGGGACCTGGACAAGGTAGAGAAGTGTGAACCCCGTGAGGTTCAACAAGGCTAAGTGCAGCAGGTCCTGCACCTGAGCAGGGGCAGCTGTCGCTTTCAATACAGGCTGGGTGATGATGTGATAAGAGAGCAGCCTTGCAGAAAGGGACTCGGGGGTACTAGTGGAAGAAAAGTTGGACACAAGCAAACAGTGTGCACTTGCAGCCCAGAGGGCCAGCTGCATCCTGGGCTGCATCAAAAGAAGTGTGGCCAGCACACAAGAGATTATTCTTCCCCTCTACTCTGCTCTCATGAGACCTCACCTGGAGTACTGTGTCCAGTTCTGGAGCTCCCAACACAAGAGGGACATGGACCTGTTGGAGCAAGTCCAGAGTAGGGCCACAAAGGTGACATGGAATCATGGAATTGTCAGAGTTGGAAGGGACCTCTAGAGATTATCTAGTCCAATCCCCCTGCTAAAGAAGGATTGCCTAGAGTACATTACTCAGGACTGCATCCAGGTGGCTCTTGAGTATCTACAGAGGAGGGGACTCCACAACCTCCCTGGGCAGCCTGTTCCTGTGCTCTGTCACCCTCACTGTAAAGAAGCTTTTCATCTTATTTAAATGGAACTTGATACGTTCCAGCTTGTGCCTTTGGTCCCGATCTTCTCTAGCCACACATGTGCCCAACCACTAGCTTCTCAGCCCTTCCCAGGTGCAATAAAGCTATTGTCCACAAAGAGCACCGAAACAGAAGCTCTGGTCAAGCTCTGGTCTCCCTTTTGCAACCTCACCTAAGCCTTCTCTCCTGCCATGTCTTACATATAGCAGGTCACATAAGGCCACCGCCACCTCCTCCCTGGCTGCCTGCCTTGTCCTCCCTCCAAAGGTACTTTGACATCACTTTGCACACATCTCGCCTCCACAAAGCTCCAAGGGACTTGCTTCTTCCTCTCACACCCATGCCTGGCACTCCACTCAAGAAAATAAAAACAAAAAGGATGGAAGTCAGGGTCAGGTCTCATACTTCTTCCCTCTCTTCCATTACGAAGCAGAGAGGCTATACCTCCAGGGAAACAGGGGCACTGGCAGCAGCCAGAACATATCAGAGTCAGTAAGTGCAACTGCAAGGAAGAAAGCACCCAGTCTGACACACAAACATGCATTTTGTTAATGAGCTTTGTCTCATTTTCTGTTAAAAATGTTTAGTTTCCGTTAAGGCTATGATTTAACAACCTGTACTGCTAGCATGCTGTTTGCTTCAAAGACGCGTTGAGGCATCTCAGAACACACAGTAGAAAATCCAGGTGGGAAATAAAAATTGATAAATGGAACTGCTTTTACATAATTACGAAATCCTAACCATAATATACTAATACCATACTGCCGTGCTGTTGAGAATCCATTGATGTAGCAGCAATGTAACATGGGTGAGTAAGCAACATAAAAATGTTTTAAAATCCATCCTCGGATCCCTGGAAACCCATATGTTGTTTCCTGGCACTGCAACACTTAGTAGTTGGCTTGGATAAAATTACAGAAGTGGCAGAGGGTATTACATTCATTCATTATCTTTCATCCTCACTCTAATTGTATGAAAAGCAAGCTATGTATCACCACCACTACATGGCATAGTATCATGGTCTCTCTCACCTCTGCCTTCTCAATTCAGCCCCAAGCTTTTCTGTCATGGGTGGCACAGCTTCAGCATGGGAGTTGAAGGGAACACCCAGCCAAAAAGTCAGAGCACTGCCCCAGAAGCTCAGAATCAGAGGTTTTCACTCCAGAGGGCAACTTAGTTCCCAGTCTCATGGCTCCAGCTAAAAGGCATTGCTGTCCCACCTCCCTGCCCTTCCAAAGAAAACAGCAGGCTCAGCTCTGTCCTTTCAAGGAACTGAATGCAACTACCCCTGAAGACCATCCCATGTTAATGGGACCCAGGGAGGTACCTGGTCACAGCTTTGACTCAGCCTTGGCTATGTGGCAGGGGTTCAGAAATACACCTGTGGAGGAAAAAGAAACAAAAACTGATAATGACAATCTCCAGTCTGGAATGCTTTCTGTCTTCTGCAAACAGGTACAAAACCTGGCTGTATCCTGAATCTATGCTAAAGGTATCTAGATGCCTATTTTTCTGCCTATTTCCACACATTCTAGGACTCTGGCTTCCAGAGGATAGTAACTCAGCTGTGCTCATGCTACACAAATCTTGAGTAACCAGGGAGCAGGATAAGGGAGTGTTAGAACAGATTGTTCAGGGACTGACCCAAACAGGGGAAGAACAGCAGATGAGCTATATTGACTATTTGAATACAATTACTGGCCAGCTGAAATTCCAGAAATTAGTGGCTCCAAGTCAGAAAATCTCTACCAGCTTTCATAAATAGAAATAAGATGGAAAAACCAGTGGCTACTACAGTACAGTTCACTGGAGGGTTCAAAGAACCTGCACAATCATGACATATCCTGCTCTTAGGAGCAGTTTGCTCCTAAGCCGAAACACTGCATTTTCATCTACATGTTGAATTTAAAGGGTTTGATTTTTTTTTTATACCTTTCTATGCTATTTAATATAACTGCAGCTGCATCTCTTGCTTCATTATTTTCCACTGAAATCTCCACTTTGATGCACAGAATAACTTAAAAATTGTAGAGTAGGAGAGTAGGATCTTTCTGTGTTACCGTTTCTTTTTTTTCTTTTATTTTCTTTTTTTTTTTTAATAATGGTCCACTTTTGAGAATACCAAGAGTGGTGTAAACTGACATTCTCTAAATTCACGGAAAAAGATAATTAATATTGCCCTCTGTCAGGATTGCAAGTTATTTCTCTGAATTCCTCTGAGATCTGTACTCTGTCTCCTCAACAGTTCTGTCTGCAATTGAGGTTGGTTGAGCTAAGGAAGGTACACAGAAAATAACTAGGTTATTAAGAAGGAAAGCTCTATCAAAATCCTGTTAAGTAGGTCATTATGGGCCTCACATGGATTTTGTGACAAAGTTCAACGCAAGGACTGCAGCTTTCAATACCAGGGCCCTGCAGAGATCTCTGAAGTGATGGTGGTGAAGAGTACTGGAAAGAAAGATGAAACCTATCCTAAGGTACTGCTAACACCATGAAGGCCAGGATCATGGTAATTGGCTTCTTTCTTTCAGAAGAATGCAATCAGTGTTGAACAGGTACTAATCTAAACAGCTTACCAACTGCACACACCACCACTGAGCCTACTGTTTATCTCACTCCTTGTGCTTGTTAGCCTTCTGCAATAAGCAGTACCCTTAGCTTATAGTTATAATTGGTTCATTTACCTATAGTTCTAGGGGTATGAGAAGAGCAAAGAGACACACACTGTCCTTTTTGCAAGGATATTCAAGCTCAAATACTCAGAGCAAAGGATGCCAAGGAAGCAAAAGCAGGGGGGAAGAAATCATGTCACCCACTCTCTTTGATCTTTAGATCATGTTTGAAAAATCTTCTCAACCAAAAAGGAGGCAAGAAAAGCCCAGGGAAATGCTGACTCCAGAGGCTTCAGAAAATAATCAAGCTGCTCTCATTATACATGACAGAACCTTACCTGACTTTGGCTTTTCACAGTGATACAGGCATATAGCAACATGCCCCTGTTTTAACACGTTTTTGTAAGCAGCTCAATTCACCCAGTTCATTAAAACATATTGAAATATGAGTCTTGGATCATGCACTGGTCTTCTCTTGCTTAAGCTAAAGGTGGTTCCCTTCATTTGGAGAATAAATTAATTCAAGACAATATCAAAGAAAAATAAAAATCAGCATTTAGAATTCTAGTTGGTTGTTACATAAGGAGCCATGTTTGATATGAAACAAAAAAGTGTATTTCTGAGAAGCATGCACATACACATGTACAATATTTGAACTGGTGTTATTTGTCACAGTCCACCACAGATGCTACCAGAGCTTCCAGAGAACCACAATGGCTATTAAAAATCATTCTCCCAACTTGCTAAATAACAAAGCATACAAACGATGAACTAGTAATTAGAATGTATGACATCTGATAAATAAAAGGGTTTTAAATGTTTTTGTAAAGACCCACTCTTGAAACCCCTTACTTAGATGAGTCCATCAGCTTCAGGACACCAATGTATTCAGTAGGATCATTTATGTGAGTAAGAATTACTCATAAAGTGTAAAGTCTGGCAGGATTAGGCACTGAATGTAAGCTCCTTTTTACATTTTTTTATTTTAAAGTTGGAAAAGAAATAAAATCAGAAGTTTTATTCTTGCTTAGCCCAAAGGCAATATGTTATTAATCCTTAACTCTCAGGGTTTTAACTCCAGGTCACAGTACAAGTACAAAGAAATACAAGAACAAATATCTAGGACTGAGATGTGCTCTCATTTATACCAAGGTAGATCTGGAGAGGCTTCTTTGATTTATCTCTGCATAGCCAAGAAGAACATTTCTCTGCCATCTAGCCAGGAACTGCTTGCATTGCAGAGTTCCTAACAGCCATATACAGAACAAATTCAAGTACTTCTGCAGCCAAAGGAAGCCTTTACAGCATGAAGCTTCATAAAACTACCAGGAGAGTCAGAACTAAGAATAAGTGTTTTAGATAAACACTAATGCTAAACAAAGAAATATTGCAGTGACATTTACACTGAAGAATACACACACAAAAGAGGAGACTGACAATCTACAATTGCTGGGACTCTCAGAATTGTGGAGAATATGCTGCTTCTTCTCTTGGTGGATAAAGAAAAGGTTATGCATACTGTGCATTTCCCAGCCCCAAAGGACCCAACCTTTTGTTTCTAAATCAGTAGGTATAAAATGGAACCTTATAGCTGCTTCAAGACTACTTGAACTTGTAACGAGAAGATTTTTTAAAATTTCTCTCATTTCTCTCTTTCTTTTGTAATCCTGATCAGTTTACCTAATATGTCTAGATACAATTCTTGAAACATTTCACAGACTTTAGAGTCATACTCAGAAAAGTCTTACCTGAAACATCTTTATGACTTTACAAACAACAAATAACAGTAAAAACTACAGCTCAAAGGTAAACCTGAAGAAATTACACAAGAGGAAAGGAACCATCAAAAAAGGAAAGACGGTATCAGTCTTGGTGGTCTATCAATATCTTAATTAGCTAGATGCGTGTTACAGTGATCTCCAAAAGCAATAATTTCTGATGTCAGAAATATAAAATAATATTTCTGAGTATGTGCTCTGCATCCTGGGAAATACCTGCTTTTTAAAGTATTTCCTCCTAAACTCAGTAACATTACCAAAGGCAGTTTGTGAAGAAAGCTAATTCTTTCTTAAGAACCAAGTGAAAATTTCAACCTGGCAGGTCAGAATAAAGTAGAAACCTAATCCAAACAGACTTCAGACTTCGAATAATATTTTAAAAGCTCTAAACTAAAGAGATTTGGATTCCACTCAGACTTTTGTTGAATGAATTACTCCCCAGTTCAAGAGGGACAGGGATTTACTTGAGAGAGTCCAATGGAGGGTAAGTAAGATGATTATGGGACTTGAATAGCTGTCTTAATGAGGAAAGGCTGAGAGACCTGGGGCTGTTTAGTCCGGAGAAGAGAAGATGAAGCAGGGATCTTACTAATGTCTATAAATATCTGAAGGGTGGGTGTCAAGAATGGGCCAGTCTTTTTTCAGTCATGCCCTGTGATAG
Source organism: Apus apus (assembly GCF_020740795.1). NCBI lineage: Eukaryota > Metazoa > Chordata > Aves > Apodiformes > Apodidae > Apus > Apus apus. The sequence continues at coordinate 59,881,583 of NC_067283.1, forward strand.
GAGAAGGGGCAACGGATGCAAACTAGAACACAGGAAGTTCCATCTCAATCTGAGGAAGAACTTATTTACTATAAGGGTTACAGAGCATTGGAACAGGCTGCCCAGAGAGGTTGTGCAGTCTCCTCCTCTTAAGACTTTCAAGACCTGTCTGGATGACCTTCTGAGTGATCTGCCCTAGATTCTGTTATGGTCCTGCTTTGGCAGGGGGGTTGGACTCGATGATCTCTGGAGGTCCCTTCCAATCCCTACCATTCTGTGATTCTGTGAACTTATATTGTCATTGGAGAGTCTTTATGGAGGCTCCAGCTTCCTGGCTTTACCAGCTGGAAAAACTACACTGATAACGTGAAGGAAAACAACTGTTTTTTCTGCTGTCCATCACAATTTGTGCAGCACACAGTACCTAGGATTCTTGCACTTCAATCAGAGAAGTCTAACAATCCCTTATCTTTCCTCAAGCTCAGTCTATTCTTTATCCTATTATTCTGACTGTTCAGTGATTTACAGTGTTGACAATGCACTTTCTCTAGCAATTGATTTATTCCCATTTCCAAAACAGGATGTTCTTTATAAAAATGTATTAAAAAAAATATTGCAGAACATTTTTCTACACAATGAAGGTTCTGTCCACCAGTGTGATAACCAACTTCAGACAGCTGGCCAGTAACCATCCATGCAAGTAACATGACCTCAACTTGTTACTGGGAATCACATTTCATTTATTTAATTAATCTATATTACCTGTGTGGTTAAATCAGCACATTCCCGTTGTTGCTGAAGAGGGTGTTCTTACCTTGTTGCTCACCCAGTTCAGTGTTGTTTCAGCTGTAACCAAACTTTGAGCTTAGCTGTGAATGAAATCATTCCAGCTCAGGTCTACCACAGACCAGTAATTCCATTCCCACCTGAACCAGCAGTGGTAAAAGTCACAGAAACAAGGACTCAAGATCCATGCACTGATGAAGCCCATGGCAAGGGGGAGACCAAGAGGGAGGAGGAGCCAAAATTGAGATGATGCAAAATTTCACACCTTCAAAGTCACCCCATTAAGATCTACCCTAAGAGATACCTGTTTTCATTCAAATGAGTAACCAAGCACTATTTTCAGAACACCAGAAATGCAGGAGAATCTATTTCCAGCCAGTAAGACAACTCCAATGGGGGCCCAGCTGAAATGACTCTACACAAATGCAAGTAGCATGGGGAACAAACATGAGGAATTACAGATGCCTGCATGACTGTGATGTTACTGGCATCCCACCGAGACATGGTGGGATGACTCCTACGACAAGCATGGAAATGGATGAGTACAAGATCTTTAGGAAGGACAGGTGTGGGAGGAGGAGGTGTCACCCTCTACATCATGGACTCCAGCTGGAGTCCATGCAGCTCTGCCTGGGGATGGATGAGGAGCTGACCAAGAGCTGACAGGTCAGGGTTACAGGGAAGCCAGGGGCAAGTGATACCACAGTGGGGGTCTCCTACAGGCCACCTGACCAGGAAGACCAAGCAGATGAGGCTCTCTATGGACAGAAAAGGAGTAGCTTGGCAGTCACAAGCCCTACTCCCCCATGCAGGATTTCAACCATCCAGCCATCTGCTGGAGAGGCAACACAAGCAAGGCACGAGCAATCCAGGACGTTCCTGGATTTCAGACAATTTCCATCTCCAAGTGGTGGAGGAACCAGTGAATAAAGGTGTTGTGCTGGACCTTGTTCTCACCAACAAGGACGGGCTGCTGAAGCTTAAGGACAGCCTTGGCTGCAGGTGGCAGAATGGTGGAATTCAGGATCCTGGGGGCAACGAGGAGGATATGAAGCAAGCTCACTATCCTGGACTTCAGGAGAGCAGACTTTGGCTTCTTCAGGGATCTGCTTGGTAGGGAATGCCCTAGGAGAATGCCAGGAAGGCCTGCATGGATGAACAACGGGCTCCTTAGAGCCCTTAGTGGACACACTTAGATGTAAAAGAAAGTCTACAGAGGATGGAAGCAAGGACAAGCAGCCGGGGAGGAGTACAAAGAAGTTGTCTGAGCAGCCAGGGATGAGGTTAGGGAAGATAAAGCCCAGGTAGAATTAAATCTGGCCAGAGACATCAAGGGTACCAAGAAAAGCTTCTACAGGTACGTCAGTGATAAAAGAGGCTAGATTTAGATTAGACATTAGGAAGAAATTCTTTAATGTGAGGTTGGTTAGACACCAGCACAAGTTACCCAGGGCAGCTATGGCTGCCCCCTCCCTGCAAGTGTTCAAGGGCAAGTTAGATGGAGCTTTGAGCAACCTGGTCTAGTGAGAGATGTCCTTATCCACGCAGGGGGTTGGAACTAGATGATCTTTAAGGTCCCTTCCTTCCCAAATTATTCTATGATTTTATGATTTGCCTTGATTTAAAGCTCTTTTGATATGTCAAAGATTTCAAAGCAACAGCTTAGTCCCAGTTCTAACTTGAGAAATTAAGTGAGTGAAAATGATCTCCACATTTAAGATGCAGTTCTGTTGAACACTCTGGACAGATAAAATCCCAAAGCCTCAGAAATAAGCTAGACATGTTTTGCTTGGTCCAAAAAATTATTCTCACAGCTGTGCCAAATCCCTGGAGGATGGTTTATCCTAAATCTGACTGGTTTACTTCTCCTCCTTTATCCTTCACCTGTCCAGTCTTTACTTAAACATCTTTAAATTACAGATGTCTTGCAATTCAGACAGTGGGGTAAATATGCATAAATGTATGAGTGGTTTGTATCACAGCCAAAACACAATGCCTGCTTTACAGTACATCTGAGAAACCTCATTTTCAGCTCATTCCAATTACGTGCTTCAACAGAAACATTAAAAAAATAATAAGAAGAAAAATCAGAGGATGGCAAGACACACATGTTCAAGCAACCTAGTCTTGTGGGAGGTGTCCCTGCCCATGCAAGGGGGTTGGAACTACATGATCTTTAAGGTTCCTTCCAACCCAAACGATTCTGTGATTCTGTAGTTCAGCATGGCTCTTCTCAGAAAACAAGAATGTTTATCATTCCTGTCCAAAGTTCCCACAGGACCATGCTCAAATCCCCGGTGTACCAAGCAAAGCCAATGCAGTGGTAGACCTGGTAGTGCTAGGTGAAGAGCTGGACTTGATGACCTTAAGGGTTTTTTCCAAGCTAAACGATTCTACGATTTGATTATGTGTCAGCACTCTCTTCACCTGTGGAGTGATGGAGCAGCCCCACAGCTACTGCCATGGAGTTCCTATTCACTGAAGAGTAAGCACTGACTATCCTGGCACAAGCCAATCCTGCATCTTACCCATTATTCCCTCCTTATCTGATATCAGCCCATTTATTCTGCTAAATGAGCTATTTATAGAATGCTGAGACAAATGTTTCTAACTCAATTATCACCAAAACCCACACCATTGATATTTACACAGTGCTTCTTGTGGGTACCATCTCAGTCTAAACACTATTTGTTTCTTCAAGAAACACAAAGCTCTGAAAAAGAAGACAAGAATAATCTCCATCATCACTAGTATGTACACTTCTTCACCTTCTGAAACAACACTGAAAGGATGTGTTTTTAATGCTTTATTTTTGTTTCATCTCTGCTGCTTTAATATTCCTAGAATCTTGACTACAACATTTTTGCTTTTAAATGTTCATGTTCTTTCCCATTTGTCTAATATTGGTTTATCTCCTGCCAGTTGTGCAAACACTAATTTAATGCTATAGTTGGATCCCTTGTTTTCAATAAATTTCATAAACAATAGTTAACCAAGTAGCACACAGCATGGAGAATCATTACTTGTGTAGATATGCTGTAAACATGGCAGCTTTATTTTTATTTTTACCACCAGCTGGCATCACAGTTAACAGTCTTGTGCTTATTTCCAGTGTAGTTATTTGGAATACTGAAGGACAATGAGAAAGAGATCATTTGGGACCTTTTCTACTCAGAAGCAGGAACTCATTAAAAGTTACTTAATTCAATTACACTCATTTAAACACTTCCTTTAGTTTTCTGACATTTGGAAAAACACCACAAACCTCTAATCTGCTTTTAAGTTTTAGATTTTATGACCAAATGGTTGTGAAACGACAAATTTGTTGGTATAACACGAATTATTATAAGAGATGCCAGTGCACGTTAAGAAGATGGGAGACTGAATACTTATCATCTTCTTCTAGGGTGAAAAAACATACAGGTATTTTAAATATTTAATATGAAGAATAATGTTCCAGCAATCACTTTTCAGTGGAATAAACACACCAAAGGTTAGTGGAAGCAGTTTCAGTTTTAAAATGTAAAAGCACTCATCCTAAGCTTTCAGTAAGACATCACATTATTTTTGAGTTGTTAAGGGCAGAAGGACAGTATTAAGAAAGCAGAAGGACTCTGGGCCCTCTCTCATCTCCAGTAACGTGGGGATTGCCTCCTCACTCTGCTGCAAAAGTCAGGAGAAAGTCACTTGTCTTGCATCAGCCAATATGACTACCACCAGAATCTTAAAAAATGTAATTTTTTAAATTCTGCACACCATTTAACCACACTGCACAGAATCTTAATTTGCCTTGGTATCTTAGTCCCATTGAAAAATAAACAAGTGAGGAACAAGGAGGTTTTCCACAGGCAAGACACTGCACAAGAGGAACAGAAGCAACAGAGTCTGACTTTCAGTACAGCTAAACTACCTCCTGAAATGGGACGTAGGTTCAGCTCTGATGCAGAATGAGAACACACCAGGAAAGCAGAACAAAGTTAACTTGGAGCTGTCAGGTTTAATTAATTGATACTTAAAAATGCCTCAGTAATGCAAGCAAAGCATTAAGATCCATTGATTATAAAAGGTATCATAATCAATCCAATGAAGACACTAATTTGAGGAGGAAAACATGCAGGTCATATAACTGAAAACTGATGTCTTAATTAAGCAAATAAGTTACTCAATGCAATGTGAGACACATTGAATATTTAAAAAGGTACCTGACCAAAGCTGATGTAGCTGCTTCAGTTTTTTATTAGAGCTACAAAAAACTTGAAAAGAAACAACCTTAATCTTCATTGCTTACATATATCTGACAAAGTTTCTGAACTCCTCAGTAGACCCATCTGTATCACAAATTTAACACTTTGGTGAGTGTTACATGACTTGACTGCCTATGTAATTTTTAAAATAGAAGAAAGGCTCCTCGACCCTTTAGACCTTTAGAAAACATTTAAGGATTTTTACCACCTTTGGTTTCCTGTTTCTTCCCTTTCAAATCAAGCATTTATTTTTATCATCTGTTCAGTCTTAAAATGCTGCCTCTCTGTCTTTCAAAAAATCTAAGGACACAGTGATCACATCCAGTTTGGTCTTTCCCCTGAATGCTCAAAACAAGCAATCAAATAGCTGTCCACACAAGTTCACAAGTTAAAAGCCATCCTGAGAATTCAGAATGCAATACTCTGGAATAATTCAACATCTGGGTACTCCTACCCTGTACCAACAGCACCCGTGCATGATGTTAGTACATGTTAGCTACAGCACTGTCAGTTTCCACTAGATTTTCTGGCTCTAGCTACTCCAATTAGACAGGTCTTGTCCTACAGAAACACTAAGGTTTCCAATGTGTATAAAAATCCATCCAACAGAAGCCTGATTACTGATCTTGTCTGACTGCAGATAGTACTGGGTTCAGTGCAAGGCACGATCCAATTGCCTGGGAGCAATTTCCTAGACTGTCCTGAAATCAGTCAGGCATTTAAAAGGATTTCTATCAGAATCAAACACAATGATGAAGAAAAGGGAAAGAGAAGAAGCAACTGAAGACCACTGCAACCCTGCCTAAGCATCCAGTTCAGCAACAAAATGCAACTCTTTGCTTGTCTGTTTTCTCAACATGGAGCTGCTATAGGAAAATTAGGGCTTCAAAACCAAAGCTCCATAAACAAAGCCTGGTTTTATCAATGGGGAAACTGCCAATAGATCCAGGCACCACAAGAGTAATTCACAGACAAGGGTGTATTATTTAAAATCTGAGCTGAAACTTCCCTTTGTGTGCTGTTTTAAAACCATTCAGTAATTAAGTCCAAAGAGATGACAGACATTTCTTGATAGTTAATGCAGTGCTCCTGCAATGTATTATTAGGCACAAGACCAGAGGCACGAGGCCAGGTGCTATTAATCTCCTGGCAAATGTAGTAGTGTCTTGATACCTACTGCCTGAAAATATCTGGTGATATGGCTAATATTTTCTAAAGGCAGAAGTCTTGGGTTTTCACAGAAACCGATTAACCCACCAAAATAAAAGTGTAATGGAAAAAAAAAATGAAGACAGTTTGCCTAGTTTTAAACTTTATGTCCCCACATAAGCAGTGATGTGTATATATATATGAAAAAAAAAGACTTGCCTCCTAACTTCAGGTTTACTTTAGCAGCGTCAAATCTGATCTTTCGTGCTTAGCTGGAAACCTTTTCAAAACAAGAGGGAACGTCTATCAGCTTTTACCCACGGGAAATGAAGTGCTGAATATTCAGTCATAGATTTCCTTCCAAATGCTCTGCTTGTTTGTTTTAGGGAAGCCTTAAGAAAAGCAAATAAAAGATGTTTGAAATCTCCTGGGCAAAGCTGACTTCTTCCTCTGAAGGTCATCCTTAAGTCACTTCAGAACCACTGAAATTGCCGGAGGGGGGAGGGAGGGCAGGATAAGCCGGCTAAAAAGCCACCTTTCCTTCTTAAATAACTTTGTGCAGGCTGAACTAAAACTACGCCCTCAGGTTTGCCACTTTTTACGGACTCAGCCAAATCTTCCCCCGGGGAGAAAGATGAGGTAAGTTGTTTTTCTTGCAAAAGTAACTCCAGCACAAACACTGCCCAGAAAGTGAGCTCACCTCTTCAGAAAGAGTCCATTAGATGTGATCACGGTCATCACGGATCTTAGGGACAAGAATCTTCTTCTTCGGGACAAATCTTAACCCGTTTTCGGGGCCAGCGCTGAAGACAACATATTACAAGCCTACAGTGCGTTTCTGAATCAATTCAGACAGACCTTGGTATTCCTTCACGATTTATGTATGGTCCGATCTCGCCGAGATCATGCACTCAAACTTTTAGTAACGCATTTAACAAGTATTAAGAATGACTGACTTGCGTATTCAGAGCAAATATCACTTAGGATCCAAACTGAAATTAATAATTACGTTATACATACTATTTGACAGGTCTTGCCTTCCGACTGAAGTCTTGATTTTGCGCAAACATTCAGAAAGGCCCGCGGATCCATCGGGAGCTCTCTGCCTAAGCAGAAACCACAGGATTCGGGGTTCCTGCGCGGTTCCACGCCAGGGCACACCGCCGTCATTTCAATGACGGCTCAATACACCCTGTGTCTGCCACTGAAACGAAACGCCACCGCAAAGAAGCCAAGCAAGCAAGCAAGAAGTGTCCTCAGGCAGCTCAGGCAGGAGCTGAGGCCACCCCCCTCCGCAGCTCCGAGCACCACCGGCGCCAGACCCAGCACTTCGGCTGCCCCCGCGGGCGGGCGGGCAGCGCGGTGCGGTGCGGCAGCGCAGACCCCACGGGCAGCGCGGCGGGGAGGCGGGCAGCGGGGTCCCATCGCCCCGCGGCCCGGAGGGAGGGACGAGGCGGGGCGGCCGCGATTCGCCCTGGGTCTCCTTTGCCCCCCCCCCCGACTCCGCGAACGACTCCGGTCGGGGAGGGGACCCGGCAAGTCAGCGGTCTGTGTCGCCTGCCAGCGGTAAAGTTGCCGCCAGGCAGAGCCGGCACGGTCCCCGTCCCCAGACCCTCGCCTACCGGGTGACCCCGGCCCGCCCGCCCCGCTCTCACCTCAGGCACCGCCTCCTCCGCGCCGGGACCGGGGCTGGCTGCTCCCCGCTCCATCGCGGCGCCGCGCCCCTCTCCCGGGTCCCCCGGCGGACCCGGCTCGGCTCGGCACGGCCCCGCAGCGCGCCCCGGGGCAGGCGGCGGGGCTGCCCTCCTGCCGCGCTGCCGGTGCCGCCGCGGGCCGCCCCTCCCGGGGGAGTTCCCGCCCCGCCGGGCCGCCGGGAGGCGCGGGCAGCGGAGCCCCAGCCAGTCCCGGGGCGGGAGGCGGGCGGCGGGACGCTGGTCCCGTCGGGACGCGGCCAAGCGGCGAGGGGGTAACGCCGTTCATGCCGTTAGGAACGCGCTGAGCCCCCCGCCTCGGGGCACGGCGCCCCGGGGCTCGCCCCTTCGCCCGCAGCAGCTGCCGCCGAGTTGCCCAAACGCAGCCCGAGCCTGACTCGAAAAACGCGCTTGCGAGAAGGGCGCGCCGTGCCCCCGGGCCGGGGGGCTTGTCCCAGCCGCGCAGTCGGGTTTCTGGCGACTTTACCCGTTCCACATCCCCCGGCAGGCGTGAGCGCCGCAGACGCAGCCCCTCTCCGGCAGGCGGGGGCTGCCAGCCAGCCCGCCGCGCGCCCGGCGGCCGCGGGGGGACGCGTTCCCGAGTTCCTGGCAACTCCGGTGCCGCTGCTGCCCCGCTGCCTCCGGGGAGCCCAGCCCGCCGGGGAAGCGCGACTGGCAGCCCTGCCCGGCAGCCCCGACCGCGCAGGGGCTGTTCGATTTGCGAGGTGGGGATTTTGCGCCGACTCCGTTCCCCAGGATGCCGCTCCACCATGCAAAACAGGCCACCACACTTGCACCGTCTGTGTTTTTAATAACATCTTGCTCGACTTCTCTCTCGCCCCCTCCCTTTCCCCCTCTCCCACGCCACCTCCTTCCCGGTACTCCTACACGGAATTGCAACTTACTTTGAAGGACTGAAATACATTTCGGGAGGTGCCTCCTTCCTCTCTTTTCAGTTTCTTCAAAATGCTTCTGTGGCTAGTATCTGGCTCCAGATTTTGGTCAGTCTTCACATCTTTTATTTAACGTGTGTTCTGGCATTCATTAATTTCTTTTTTAGTACTCCTCCCCACTCCCTTCCACCTTGGGGAAACGTTGGCTAGTTCTGGCATCTGTCATTATTTTTGCCTCTTAACCTGAAGCAAAGATTATGTATGTATTAATTAGTGTCTTTTTCAGTTAGTGGATCAGCTGCAAGAATATGTCAGGTCAAACTTGATAAGAGCTGCCACTCCCAGGCATCCCCTTGCCTCTCAGAAGAAGCAAGCCTTGGCTGCAGTAACCAGCTAAGAGGGTTCCCACCTTACAGCAGCCTGGCAAAGAAACCGATGGGTTGCACATCTGCTGCAAGATGTTCTCGATCCCCATGTCATTTTGTTGATACTATCTGTAGATGTTAGGGAGGTTCTCTTTTTATGTATATACTTTTGCTGATTATTGCTTACGTTCACTACAAAATCTATCACATTTCACGAGAATGCTTCGTTGCCCTTGAACTCTTTGTTTTTCAGGATAACACTGAAAAATTAGTTGTCAATTTAAACATATTGCCTTCTAAATTAATGTCATATTCTGCTGTTGCATTATGAAAAAACAAACTACCCATTCAACCTTGCTTGTACCCTCAGCTCCATCTTGGCACTGCTGCTTGCGTGCTCCCCATGCATCACTCCCCTCAGCTCTCGCACTGAAGTCTGGAAGTGATGCAGGCATCACAGTATCTGACCTTGTTTCTATCAATAGTAAAGAACTATTTGAAACCACTTGCCTTTCTCATACTGCAAGATCTTTTTATTTTAATTTGTTTGCTGCTTGACAGCACACATAGCTCAGGACATATTTCCACTGGCACGAGATTTTAATGTTTTTCCTTTTCTGTGCCTGTTCTGTTTATTTATCCATTTACCTTCACCTGTTGTCATGGTTTGGGCCTTGCATGACTACAAAGAAACAGCCCAGTGGCCACTCACTGAAGTTCTCCTCCTCACACACACTCTGGGATGGGGAGGACAAAGCCCAACTAGAAGCTCCTGGGTTGAGACAAAGGACAAGGAGGGTTCTTCACCAGTTAAGGTCCCGGGCAAAACAGACTCAACTTGGGGAAAAATAACAATTTAATTTCACACTAATCACACACACCCAGGACACAGACACACACAGAGCAGGGCTTGCATATGTTACCCCACCCCTCCCTTCTTCCCAGGCCCAAATCCCTTTGTTCCCGGTTTCTCTCCCTCCTTCCCCCCAGCGGCACAGGGGGACAGGGGATGGGGTTTAGAGCCAGTTCACAGGCTGGTGGATCCTGCTGCTCCTTCCTCCTCAGGAAGAAGGATTCCTCACAGTCCTGCCCTGCTTCCCCACGGGATCCCTCCCATGGAAGAGAGTCCTCCACAAACCTCTCCTTCATGAGTCCTTCCCACGAGGTCTGGAGCTGCTCCAGCCTGGGCTTCCCACAGAGTCAGGGGCTGCTTTGGGAACAGCCACCTCCCCTGGCCCCGGGGTCTTCCACAGCTGCATAATCAGGATCCAGTGGCAGCAAAGCTGAGTCAAGTGGCAGCAAAATCCAAGTCCACTGGCCAAGTTCATCCCTCCTGGTGCCTTAAGGGAATATTCCACCACGTTCCTCCATGAGTGCAGGGGGACAGCTGCCATCTTGCCATGGGCTGCAGGGAAACTTCTGCTTGGGCACCTTCTTCCCCTTCTTCCTCACCAACCACCAGGATCTTCACCCCAGCACTGCCTTTCACCTCTCCAGCAGAGCTCTTTTCTTTTTCTGCTCACTCTGCTCAGGTCTTCTATCAGTTCTTTCGTATGTTAATCACTGAGTTGCATCTGTTGTCCCTCTAATGGCCCCTTGGCTGGGTTTGGAGCAGGGGGAGCTTCTCAGCTTCTTACCGGAGCCACTCCTGGGGCTCTTCCCCCACTACCAAAAATCCCACCAAACCAGCACACCTGTGTACAGTATGAATTTTTTTGGTGTGAAAATACACCAGGGTATACCATTACTATTTCTTTTTTTTACCCTCTAATTCCCAACCTGACAAGGCTATGGACATTATGAGCCCAGTTCTGTTCACAAACTGATGTGGTACTATTATCATCAGAGGTTACCTTTAGGCTTGCACTGGATCAAGCTCTGTGGTGTGTTGGTTGGTTGCATGTCCCCAGAAGTGAATAGTGAGCATGACTGCACAGGTGTAATTCCACTTTGGGATATGTCTGACGTATTAAACAATATTTTCCCCTCCAAGTTCCCCTGAGTTGCAAATCTTCACTAGATCCAATCATTCTGATGATAGCAAGGAGTGATGCTGAAAATCAATAGCAGAATTTATGGGGTCCATTACACTTTCCCTGAAAAACAACACTATTCTATTTTTTTTAACAGATGGAGAAGAAGTTGTAAAGAGCAGTTAACTTGTTTGGACGGCATCATATTTTTACAGTCTTGGCAGAACTGATGTTGAAAACTGGGTCTCTGGCTCCAGCCTTCTTCACACGGTGACATTGCTTTTCTGCTGCTTTGTGTTCATGTTCTTTGTAGGCCATCTCTTGTGTGCCATTCCCCACCTCATGCAAGACCCACACTGAGGGTCTAGGCTCCTTTCCATTCCTTCTGAATTCCATAGCAGCAAAAGTTGGCCACAAAAGCTGAAGTGGCAGCTTTGCTTCATGCTCATGCCTGTAGAAGAGTTGGATAGCTACCATTCCTTTTTACTCTTGTTCCCAGGCTTGTCTGGTGTAAATGCAATTAAGTTTGTTTTACAATCAAGCCTTCCGACTGCAATTAAAAAGACATTTATATTGTTTTCTTCAAGGAGCTCTGTTTACACAGGAGTGTGGTTGGAGCATTATCAATCTTCCAGTTTAAAATTCCGGTTTCTAGTTCGACCTGGTCTTTCTCCAAATGAAATCACCTCCTGAAGTCTCCATTATGCCAAAGGGAGTATTATTAAACACTTTGCAGGTGTGTTTACCTGTTGACTCCTGAGCCATCCCACTAGTGTTGCCATTGCTTCTGTTCCACAGCTGGCAGCGACCGGACAAGCACAGAAGTGGAGCACAACTCAGTTTAGCTTGTTCAATTGATTAAAAAAATTCTTGAATATGTTTGATTTATTTTTTTTTTTAAGTAATAAACTTAAAAGCATTGATATGCTTGCACTGCTCACTGAAAGCTACTTTCCTAAAGAATAAAATCAAGCAGCTTTAAGTGCAACACGTAAAGTTTTTTTTAATCTGAAAGCTGAAAAAAGCTAGACTATTATCCCAGGGCTGTGAAGAGCATAAGATTACCTTTTCCTCTAGACTCACAATAAGATGACTCTTAGCATTGCTTTTTTGTTGATTTCTTTGGATTATTTTATCATCTGAGTTGTTACTACTGCCATGATGAATTTGGCAAGTTTGAAGCAAGTTTGCCGGCAACACCAAGCTGTGTGATGAGGTTGACACACTGGAGGGAAGGGTGGCCATTCAGAGGGACCTTGACAGGTTGAGAGATGGGCCAATGCCAACCTTGCAAAGTTCAGCAAGGCCACGTGCAATGTCTTGCAGCTGGGTTGGGACAATCTCACACATAAATACAGGTTGGGTGGAGAATGGATTAATAACAGCCCTGAAGAAAAGGACTTGGGGTGTTGGTTGATGAGAAGCTCAACATGAGCTGGCAATGTGTGCCTGCAGCCCAGAAAGCCAACAGTGTCCGGGGCTGCATCAAAAGAAGTGTGGCCAGCAGGTCAAGGGAGGTGATTCTGTCCCTCTACTCTGCTCTTATGAGACCCCACCTGAAGTAATATGTACAGCTCTGGAGCCCCCAACACATGGAGCTGTTGGAGCATGTCTAGAGGAGGGCCACAAAGGTGATGAGAGGGCTGGAGCACCTCTGCTATGAAGACAGGTTGAGCGAGTTGGGACTGTTCAGCCTGGAGAAGAGATGGCTCCAGGGAGAACTCATAATGGCCTTGCAGAACCTGAAGGGGGCCTACAGGAAAGCTGGGGAGAGACGGTTTACAAGGGCATGGAGTGATAGGACAAGGGGTAATGGCTTTAAGCTGGAAGAAAGGAGATTTATGTTAGACATTAGGAAGAAATTATTTGATGTGAGGGTGGTGAGACACTGGAACAGGTTGCCCAGGGAGGTGGTGGATGCCTCATCCCAGGATGGATGGGGCTTTGAACAACCTGATCTGGTGGGAGGTGCCAATGCAGGGAGGTTGGATCTAGGTGATCTTCTAGGTCCTTTCCAACCCAAACCATTCTATGATTCGTATCATCTAATCCAGAAAGGATTTTATAGGTCAATATGATGTTTCAGCTCAGTGTCAAAAAGCAGTCTTCAGATAATCTGATTTACAGATGGAGAAACTGAGCCACCATGGTTAAATTACTTCACTGGTGCCCAGAAAAACAGGACACAGCTGTGGGCAGTAAGAACATGTACTAAAGATGTAATTCTCTAGTTTCACCATGGTATCCCAGACAGCCAAGTTGTTTTAGCTGCAAACTGGTGTAAAAAAGTTGTTTCCATCTGTCTGACTGGGACAGAGTGGGGAATTGGAAGCCTTGCAGAGGATGTGCCTAGAAACATGTCAAATCAGACATAAGTTTTTGGTTTATGTGTTAATCCCATGTAAAAAGAGGAATCATGAAAAGGAAGGAAAAGGGAAGATGATGTTGACTATGAATTTTGGGCACCTTGTGTGTGTGTGTAGACTGTGGAGATGGGGATAGAAACTCACCCCTCAGAATTGGTGGCAGGGATAAAAGGAAGCCTCTGGAAGCCTGACTCCCACTCCTCAGTTCTCATAGCACATAGAAATCCCAGGGATGGGTAAGTGAATGTGCTTGTGAAGACTGTGTTGAAAACTGTTATTGTAATATTTTTGATTGATTGTCACAAAGTATTGCTGAGTGTGCTTTTGAAGGGAGAGAGAGGCAGACAGCAAAATTTTGGTACCTGTCATGGAGATAATTATTTTTGTAGCTGTAGGGAGGGAAAAGGATGGGGGAAAAACAAGAAAGGGAAGTGAAGCATCACTTGCTTCAGGTAAGAGTGATTTTTCAAATGGGAAAATAATTAAGCTGAACTTCTCTTTATGTGACTGCAACCAGTTCCGTTCAGGACAGCTGATGCAATGTTTTCAGAGCTAAGAAATTACACTGTGGACAGAAATGCAGTGGGGATAACGTAATTGTATCAGTGACAGTGGTGGAGAAAATAGATTTCTTTTCCCCTCAAGTTATTTGTGACTGAAGTGTTCATGTGCATGTGAAAATATGAATGATCTATTATAACAATGGCCATGTGTATATATTATATAAATATAACATTTTCTGTGAATTTGTTCTTTTGTATAAGAATAAGAATAATTTAGAGCATTCTGCCAACTATATATTGAAATTATGTAATCAGCAGCAAACAAGATGTACTTTTAATATTAAAGCCAATTAAAACAATTATTTTAGGGAAAATTACCCAAGTTGGGAAATCACAAGTGTTAGATAACCAAAGGATATTAAGAAAGTCACAGAAGACATGTGACTGTGGTGATGGCTTAGAAACACTCCGTATCCTTTTTGTGTGGAAATAATATTGCTGTGAGTTACAGCTCTGATATTTCCTCTTTTATTAGACATTGGGTTATGGTACTGCAGCTTTGCTGAGAGGCACAGCAATGAAATGGGATCTCTGTAATCTCTTGTATCCAGTTGCAAGAACACAGTCGTAACAAACAGTATAGAAGCCACCTTCCAATTAAAGCTAATCTAAATTTTTAGGTAGTATATGCTAATCTACCCTGAAACAGAAACCTCTTTCAGCTTGTTATGTACAAAGGTGTTTATTTTCTTCTCATTGTGTTTATGTCCAGAGTCACGGGGGTGGTCAGGGGAAAGTAATTCTGCCAAGCAAGAAACTGTTAGCTATTTGGCTCTTCAATTTGAAAATGAGAGCCAAGTATACATATTAACAGTGTTTAGCAAAACAGGAACCTTATGAGAACAACATGTATAGTTAGATTTCAACTGCTTTTTCCAGAGCAGATGCCCCATGCAGAGACCTGACCAAGCTGCCCAGCCCAGGTGGCTGGCAGTGTACGTCCCACCTAGGCAGCAATACTGTCCTGATTGTAGACAGCATCATATTTCAGAAATTGCTTGTCCACAAAGGGTTTAGATGTAAAAATCAGCCTCTGTGTTGCTATAATAAATTCCATCAGCCATGCTCAGGCTGAAAAGATATTTTGCTAGTGTCAGGATTTGCCTGCTCAAAATACCAAGGCAGAAAACATTCTATAAATTGGAAGAAATACAAAGCATAAGTTGCAAGCAATGTGGAAATTAGGTTTCGTCTCTCAAACCAGACATGATCACCCAAGGCTCCAAGATGAAACCCTACTTACTGAATAAAGACATGGTCAGGCAGCCAAAAAATGTAAAAAGCTTCCAGCAGTGTTAAGCTTGATCCTGTCCCTCTTTGGGCAAAATTTCAACCTCAAGGGTTAACGCTTTTTAAATACAATTCATTGTGTAAATTCAACAATGCATGTAAAAGTATCATATTTGCTACATGACAGGCTTTGTGGTTTGAAGGGTTCTCCTAAGCCATTTGGCTGGAAATGAGGGACAATGACAGAAGAATAATACCAGGATGATCTCTGACAGTTTTATCTGCATTGTGGTCCTCAGAAAAAAAAAAAAAAAATCCAAATTGACTAGTTTCAGATTTTTAAAATGGATCATTAATGCAAGGTAAGCTCCTGTGTTTACTTTCTTATTCAGAGCTAAGTTTTTCACAGTAAATTGAAGTTCACTTTGGAAAAAGAAAATATGTTCATCCCCTTTAATTCTGAATGTCAATAGACAGAGATTTAAAATGGTTTAACAAAACCACTCTGGAAGTTGATTCAGATTAATATGTAATTATTCAGCATTCCTGTCATCTGGAGGCTTATAAGCGTGGGAAACTTAACGCTGTAAAATAGCTTTTACATTTTTATTAAAGGACAATACGCCATTTTCAGGGAAGAGTAAACTACCACTAAGAGTAGTGGTACAGAAAGTTAGTGTACAGTAAGTTTACAGTCCCACTCACTAACTTCACAGTAACTTCCTCTATAGACATGCATTCAGATAGGTAGAATTTCTGTATTGTTCAGCTTGCTTTGCACACATTGCAGCACTTTGGGTACAAAATGGACCAGAGTGCAGTGAATGGTGGCTGTGTCGATATTAGGAGTGAAGTGGTGCTGAGGGCCTGACATCTGCACTCTGTGTGTTTCAGGAGTTTTTCCTTCAGTTGGAGTGTGCTCACATCGAGTCAATGCTGAAGCACATCTTTTGGTTAAGCTTCTGCAGAAGGACCCATGGGTCTGTCAGCGTGAACCCAAATGCAGTAAATTGGGAGAATCAAGAAACCATTTTCAAAAGCATGGTCCTAATCTGAACTCTAATGCTAGGATAGACATACCCAAGCAGAGCACGGCTTCCACACATGGGCTAACCTGATGCCAGCCTGGGCACACCATGAGTCTCGAGTGACCAAATGTCCTGGAGACCTACTAGAGGATGGCTGGGGGACTCCTGAGTTAGCAGAGAGGTTGTTTTTTCCATAAAATGGAAAAAAAGGATACAGAAAAGCACTCTTCATCTTGATGCCCAAGGCACTATTCAGACTGTCACAGCATTTGATGCAGAAGTAAGAGGGACTTTGTTCAGAACATGCACAGCACTCCCTTATGAAAACCACATTATAAAGACTGCATTGAGAGCTGGCCCTGAAGCTTTTCTTCCCCCAGCCTGTTTGCCCTAAGAAACAGTAAATGAAATGGCATTGGAAACACCAGACTCCTATATGTAATGAGCACACAGCCCACAGAATTCACTAAGCAAGAGGTCAGTGGGCTTCATAAATTTGACTGGGTCTTTTAAAAGATGATATTATTAATAACATTTCCAGTTTCTTTGTGTGATCTGAGGTTACTGCAGAGCTTTTGAAACAAATCTCGAGGTTTGGGAAGGGATGTGCTATTCTTTACTTCAGTGTTACATTTGTTAGCTATGTAAATTGCTGTGTCATCTTCTGGCCATGAATCCACTTAGCACCCAACATAAAAGAATCAGGAAATTATTTGCCCTTGTTGTGATTAATGTCATCTTGCTGGTGTGTGTGGCGTGTCTTTCATAAGAAGATGACAGACCCACTGTTCCAGCAGCTTGCAACATGAATGAGAGAAATCTTTGAGGTTTGGCAAGTGCACTTTTGCTCTTTACATAGTAGTTAAGGTTGAGAGGAAAACAGATGGCCACAGATGGGTCCCAAGTAGCTGTACACATACCTCAAATATCCACCTTTTGGAATTCAGGTGGCTTTTGAACAACCATTGGGCTTTTTGTACATTATTCATGTGGACACTGGCCTATTTCTACTCATGAAAATAGCACGAGAGGTAGGAATGGCTACCAGAAAGGGAAGGTTAGGGCAGCAAGCTGTACATTGTGACACCTGTGAACCCTGTCAGTTATGGATTTTTTCAAAAAGGGAGAGTTTGAATCTGCTTATGCCAGTGCTGATACTGACATCCAGAGGAGGGTGGTTTGGAGGAAAGGGAGGGAATGAGGTTACCTCATTAATTCCATCATGACTCATGCTAGCAGTGTGTCTTTAATTTAAACAGGATGCTGCTAAAATTTATAAGTTGTTACATTGAATGTTGTTTAAGTTATTTGATTTTTTTTGCAAATGCCAGTAGCTGAGCTCTAGCATGAAGGAGAACAAAGTCACTGCAGTGAAGAACGTTAAGTAATTTCAGGGATGGTACCTGCATTATTTCAACAGATCTATGTGATAACTGGGGCTGTTCTCACAGTGTTTAGTTTAGATGAGAACAAGACTGATGTCCCATCTACACTGCTTATCTCATTTACTGCTTAATAGCAATGAAGCTGCTGAAAACAAACAAAAAATTGTCAGGAAAGTCTAGTGATTACATTACCAAGTAATGAATGCCCAGAGTTGCCAGTGGGGGGGGGAAGAGGATTTTAGAAATTCACAGGACTGAGGCAACTGCTTTAAAGCACAGGTGAGGGCTGTGACAGCGGGAGATATCACGTAAGAGCCCTTTGCCTTTGGCTCCTTCTCCCTCGTCACTGCTATGAAGAAACCTTCTCCACTTCCACAGGGAGAGGACTGATGCAGTGCAGAAGGACGGGCAAGCAAGGAGAGGGAGGGAGGCAGTTTGTCAAGAAGCAGTAGCAGCCATCTTGGATGCCTTCAGGTCATTTTCTGAGTGCAAGCAATTTCCAAGGAAGGTAGCTTAGGAAAAAGTATGTGTTTAGGCTACTGGAAGCTGGCAGGCTCCCCCTTCTCAACCAGTAATTAACCTGAGTGAGAAGATGAGGCTGCTTCTCTGTGAAATGCTTCTTGTCATATAACAGTCATGACAGAGATTAAACTGCTGGGAAGTGCAAAATTTACTTAGACAAGTTAGATCCTGACCAACAGCATTCCTAGCAGCCTGATCAAACTGCTTTGTGCTGGGGCATTCTTGAGCTGAATCACTGCAGACAAAACATTTCACTCATTTTCCATTACCCTCTTTCAGATACTTTGGAGATGCGGTTTTGTTAATTTAAACAGAACACAACCATTTCATTTTTAAAATTTTTTTTATTTTCTTTAGAAAGATGCATCCCATAAATGTTTTGTTTGATGGTGCACATTGAGAACTCATCTTTGCTGAACTGTCCACAAGGTTTCTTGCAAGGTGATTTTTTTTTTTCTAATGGGGAAATGTCTGTTCATTTAGAGTCCAAGAGCATGCCTTAAACATTCAAGTAAGTTCCAGCTGAGACAGCTCTGGATACAGTGTGAAAACAGGGAGTTTGCTTGGCCAAACAAGGTCATCCTATAGCAGGACATCTCTCCTTCTCCTAGCGATCTGTCTTCAGTAAAACTCAGGTGACAGATTAAATGTCACCAACAACCTTTGCACTTTTAATTAATGGAGCTTTGAGTGAATCAGCAGACATGTCAGACATCTTTATTATGAGAAATTTGCTACTGAATCCTATTTCACTATTTTAATTCAATGGTTCTATTGCTTCCTTACAGCACACGTTGTGAAACACCCGTGCAAAGCCCAAACAGAAATTAAAATTGATGAGGCACCTAGTACATTGCCAAAAGTACATGAAAACTGAGCATCGGTAGCTTTAGAAGTTAGAAACGTTATTCTATTTTTTCTTCTAACGACAGGTTCTCTACTCCTATGAGAGCCCAGAAAGTATGTCCTTGTTTACAAGAATGCTGTCCAGGAAGACTAAACAGGCTTCACTCCCACATTATATATGAAACTGGATGGTTAGCTCACTCAGGTTAAAGCCCTAGAGAGAATCATATCATCATAGAATCATAGAATGGTTTGGGTTGGAAGGGACCTTGAAGATCATCTCATTCCAACTCCCTTGCATAGTCAGGGACACCTCCCAGAAGACTAGGTTGCTCAGAAACCCATCCAAACTGGCCTTGAACACTTCCAGGAGGGGGCATCCAGTGCAGAATAGAAAGCCACCTCAAGGACTGAAAACTATTCCTGTGTTGTTAGAGAAATCAGTACAGCAGGGCAAGGATGGAGGTTTTTTTTCTTCTTCCACCCAGCAAATACTTGTAATTTCTGTGACCACTACTTGGGTGTGTTCTTCATTATCAGTTTTGGAAAAAGTATTAGTCTAACACTTTCTGGGTAACAGTAGTATTTTAAAAAACCCAAACAATAATTCTGTTATTTTCTCAAGGCAGTACTAGTCAGACACCATTATGTTATTCTCCATGAGGCTCTTAAGCTGGAAGTGAAGTAGGCTGTAAATCAATTAGATCCATCTTCTTCTTTCCTCTCCATTTTCTTTTTTTTTTTTTTTTTTTTTTTTTTTTGCAGGCCTTTTTGGTTTTTTGTTAGTTTGGTTTTTTTAATAGCAAGCAACTCCTTTTTAACCTCATTGACACACTAAGTCTAAATCTGAAATACTGAGAAAAGAAGGCATTTCAGTTTTACTATGAGGAAAGCTACCCAGTGCAGCATAGAAAAACAAGACACACATTGCTCATCATATGTCCCACAGAGTTGTTGAGCTGCAGGGGAGGAGGAGGTGCTCAGGAAGTTACTACAAAGACCTAGTTGCTTGAAAGGGCTGGAAGTAGCTGCAGTAGCTGGCCTTCAGTTGGCCATCAGGTGACAGCCTCAACACAATTGTCTTCCAGAGCTACGAGTTTCCCTCCTACCTGCCTTCCCCAGGCTTATTCCAAGAGCTACTGTTAATTATTATTTCTATTTAAGAGAAATATGTGTACTTTTTTTTTTTCATTTATGATATTACCAAAGATACTATTCCTTATTTAATTTTCTATTTTTAAGAAAAATACCATGCTCTGCTATAATCCCATTGAAGTCAGCAGCTTACACCAAGGAATGATACCAGCTCTCTGTATTCTCATTGTGCTGCTTCCCTTGCTGCTAAAACCTTCCTATTTCTTTGCAGTCTGTGTAACTTTCAAACACCAAATTAATCAAATCCACATGACCAGCATCTCTCTCCCCCTGCCTCAGTAATTTACAGGCCATTCTGCCTGGGATGCTATTGTGGGAGAAAAGACAACTGCCCACAGCTGGGGGTGAAGGTGGGAATTCATGCCACCATCAGACTGCTAGCTGTTAATCTGCTCCCTAACCTGAAGCTCTAGATAGAAACCACCTTGGTAAATCAAAGGAACACCATGTACCAGAGCCTCATCACTGGACAGACTTCACCTTGCACTTCTACAATATCTGGTAAGTAAGCTAGTCAGTGAGAAAAAGAAACCATTCAACTAGGATATCAATAAAAAATGCAGAATAATGAATCTCAAGATTGTTACCTGTTCTGCATGTGTAAGCAACATCCCTCCAAGTACTTTTTTCATCCTACTACTTACCCAATTTATAATAATATAGTAGTTGCCCACCAGCATAAGCATGTTCATATGCAGGAAGTAAATTAATGCAGTAAATTACTGACAAAGCCAAACAAACCAGATTTTTTTTTCCCAAGAATAGCAACACCTCAACCATTATCAAACAAAAGATACCTGTGTGAAAAGCTTATACTTAAGGCTTATACTTAAGGCACCCTTCCCAGCATGGCACTATTCATGATACAAACCTATGCAGCTCAGCAAAGCATACAATAGAATTATTTTTATCTGCAAATATCTTTCAGTAGCTCTTTCTTGTATATGAATTATGGGTCATTAGCCAAATAAGAAATATCTGCTCACATACATGGCATGTAGCCACCTTAAAAGAGACAGTGGAAGCACATGCCTAATATGACCATCCTTGTGAGCAAGCTCAGAATATGTGGGATAAAAGAATGGTTAGTGAGATAGATTAAGAACTGGCTACACAACAGAGCCCAAAGAGTGGTGGTCAATGCTGCAGGGTCCAGCTGGAGACCTGTAACTAGTGGAGTCCCTCAGGGATCAGTGTTGGGTCCAGTCCTGTTCAACATCTTTATCAGTGACCTTGATGACAGGACAGAGTGTCTTCTCAGCAAGTTTGCTGATGACACCAAGCTGGGAGGGTTGGCTGATTCACCTGAAGGCTGTGCAGCTATTCAGTGAGATTTGGACAGGCTGGAGAGCTGGGCAAAGAGGAACCTAATGGGGTTCAACAAGAGCACATGCAGAGTCCTGCACCTGGGAAGGAACAACAAAATGCACCAGTACCAGCTGGGAGATGATCTGCCAGAGAGCAGCTCCATGGAGAAGGACCCTGGAGTTATCCATAGGACAACAATGTGCCCTTGTGGCCAAGAAGGCTAATGGTATCTTGGGATGCATTAAGATGACTGTCTCCAGCAGATCGAGGGAGGTGATCCTCCGTCTCTACTTAGCGCTGGTGGGACCTCACTTGGAATATTGTGTCCAGTTTTGGGCTCCCCAGTTCAAGAAGGGCAGGGATCTACTTGAGAAAGTCCAACAGAGGGCTACAAGGATGGTTAAGGGACTGGAAGACCTGCCTTACGAGGAAAGGCTAAGAGACCTGGGGCTTTTCAGTTTAGAGAGGAGAAGACTGAGAGGGGATCTAATTAATGTCTATAAATACATGAGGGCTGGGTGTCAAGAAGGCAGGGACAAGCTCTTTTCACTTGTGCTCTGTGATAGGGCAAGGGGCAATGGCCTCAAACTCGAGCACAGGAAGTTCCACCTCAACATGAGATGCAATCTGATCTAGTGGTAGGGTTCCCTGCTCATGGCAGGGGGGGTTGGAACTTGACGATCTTTAAGGTCCCTTCCAACCTTAATGATTCTATGAGCTTCTTTACTGTGAGGGTTACAGAGCACTGGAACAGGTTCCCCAGAGAGGTTGTGAAGTCTCCTTCTCTGGAGACTTTCAAGATCTGTCTGGATGCCTTTCTGAGTGATCTGTCCTAGGTTTTGGTCCTGCTCTGGCAGGGGGCTGGACTTGATGACCTTCGGAGGTCCCTTCCAACCCCTAACATTCTGTGATTCTGTGACGCTGGGAAATTCACACAGAATCAGGCAAGTCTGATTACTAAGTTTACAGAAGCAGGGACTACGAGAAAATGCATCTCCATCACTTCTCAGGCTAGGCTGTACAGGTGATATTTACTCCCAACTGTTCCACTTTGTGTTGGAAAGTGTTTAATATACAAGTTCAATGTATTCTATTCCAGGCTGAACATATTCAAGAACCTGGAGCAACTAGTCTCAGGGAAAGTGTTAGAACAAGGCTTGTAGCTTAACTTTTCACTGCAGATCCTAGAAGTTATCTTCAGATCTGCTCCTTGCAGGATGTTTCAGTACGGGTTAAGTTAAGGCTTAAAGCTAATGGAATTCATGTTGGGATTTAGACACCTAAATATGTAATAGCTGTCTAATTTTCTTCATCATAAGTGATTTGCTTGTGGGGATACAAGATACTTGTGCTCTACTAGGTGCTGAGTCAAGCTCCATCATAAACTATATTAAACCAACTGGATTAACCATAAGACAGTAGCAAGTCACCAACACATTGTCTCAAATGTCTGGATGTGGAAAGAATAAGTTAAAGGCAAGTATGAAAACAATAAAAATCAACAAAACAAATGCCATGAAGTGGCCACTGGGCTTGAGACCTCAGCAAAATGTATCAGGAAGTTGGAGAAAGGTAGGGGCAACAGTATCTGGGAGAGTGCAAGAGAAAAGTAGCTTCAGGCTGAGGAAAAATAATGTTGGCATATTCAAAGGTGCAGAATGAAATAAAGGAGTTAAGTAAGTGCCAAATTTTCAGTGGAATCAGAGAGAATGAGTTATTTAATCTCTGAAAACCACGAACTTGACCATAAGATGACATTAATCTGCAGAAGATTGAATACCAAGATGTAAGTTGAACAGGAAACTACAGTTACAGTAGACTGAAAAATGTAAGGTCTGAAGAGTTAATCAAAAGGAAGAACAAAATGTCTAACGAGCTTTATATAATGAGGGTATTACAGAAAATCTTGGGCTGCCAGCGAAAAATCAGAAAAATACTTTATTTCTAAAGTGGAAGGCACCATCTTCCAAATGGAATGTAACCCACTTGCAGTTTCATTTTGCATCACATTACTCACATTACTGATCCATGCGTGGGGAGGACATTAGGTGACCCATGTAAAGTCTAGAAAAAAGCCACCACAGACCCTTAAATAGTGGTGAACTGAAAAAAAAGAAAAAGATAAAACACATCTGCAATTAAATAGTAACTCAGCTATAATCAAATATGCACAAAATAAAATGAGCTCTGGCTCAGTTTTTCAGAGAAAACTAGATAGATCTGCTTAAAAAAAAAGAAGTGGGAGAAAAATGTAGCCTTGACAAATGGATTTTTCTGCATTATGCTTTTAACTACCGGCTCTTAAATCCTGTTTGAAGAGGACTGGGAAAAAACATTAGCATTTCTCCACAAGCACAGTTTTTGAACACAGTTGGCATGGTTGGCTTGGGCAGAGGGGAGAGAAAGATATCTAGTCTCAGTATAGACAAAGCCTGAGGGCTGTTGGCATAAGCTCAAAGCCAGAGTAGTGATTCAAGAAAATGGAAAGAAAATGCATTTAAAGCAGAATTCACAAAAAGGACATTAAACAGCAAACAAGAGACAGGGATTTAGAGAGCAGCATTTAATAATTTGGTCACTGCTTGGTTGCAGAACTCTTTTGTGGACAATGAGGGTGTTCTACAATAGAAGCTAGAAACCTGCTGAAAGCCAATTTTCTTGCCCCTTTTCAGAAATATTCCCCTGGTTTGGTTTTCACCATTGTAATTACAGAATCACAGAATTGTCGTGGTTGGAATGGACCTCTGAGATCACTGAGTCCAACCATCAACACAAAAAAACCCCAAACACAACCACACACACTCCCCTAGAAAACACCAATTAAAAAACCCCAACGAACCAAACCCAAAAATACCCGCAAAACCTACAACCTCAGCCACTAGAGCATGCCCTTAAGTGCTACATTTCTCGAATACCTCCAAGGATGGTGACTCAACCGCCTCCCTGGGCAGCCTGTTCCAGTGTCTGGTCACTCTTTCAGTGTAGAAATTCTTCCTAATATCCAACCTGAACCTCCCTTGCTGCAACTTCAGACCATTGCATCTGGTCCTGTCATTATTCACTTGGGAGAAGAAGCCAACACCCACCTCTCTATAACCTCCTTTCAGGTAGTTATTTAGTTGTATCAGGTAATTCTTGGACTGCCAGGGCAACTGATATAGCAAATTGTCTGGTAGCTTCCAAAGCTGCTCATTCCTGGTCTCAGAGAGTTAACAGAGGGGCTCTGGGAGGCAGCAGCTGCCTCTGAGCAGCTCACAACATTGTTGGGGGAATGATGGACCTACCAGCAATTAATGTGTGTAGAGGGACACAGTGCATTGCAGTTACTGACTGCATTAAAGAAGTCATGCTTTGTGTCATCGTTGCTCTCCTTTCCCAGCCTCCAGGTCAGCAGGTCGCTTGCATATGCACTGTTTTTAAAGCACAAGCTGAGGTCCTATGTGTGCTTCTGACTTGGTGTTTGTAGACTGGCAGCCAGCACTCTCAGAAAATGCTGTCCAAGTGAGTATTAGCCAAGTAGTAGCACCCTGTATCCAGAAGAGGATTTCATAATTGAAAGAGAAAAGTTGAGGCTGGTGTGTGCTACCAGAGAGCTACTGCAGTACAGGTAAGCAGAGAAATGTCACCCATGGACATGCAAGATGAAGCATGCCAGCCCTTGGAGTTTTAGTGAGTGCGTTTCCATTTCTCTAGTTTCTTTTAGTTTAAATACTGTATTTTCAAAAAGAATAGAACATAAGCAATAAAATTTGTTTGTGAAGGAGAGCACTGGAGTTTTTGAGGCAGACTCTAGATGGGTGAGATGATACCTCAGAGACAAACAAATACAGATTTCTGATGTTATCAGTCACTAAGCTGTGTGGAGTGGCAAGTGAAGCTCATCACAGGTTTAGACAGGTCTGTGGGCAGTGTGGCTGGTTTTCCAGCTAGTACTTCAACTTCCAGTGTCATTTTTTTTCCAGAAAACATTTTAGCAATCTAGGGGTACGGTATGCTGGGCTGAGCAGACTCGGGGTGTTCATTGAACCACAGGCAGTGCTGGAAAATAAATCAGAAATTTAGAATGATGTGATTATTTTGTATATGTAAGTTAAAATTGTAGTCAGAGAGGCACACAATTAGACCACAGTTAGCACTAAGGAAGGCCTGGAATATCTAAGCCTTGAAGAAGCAAATAATCAAGAAGTTTAGAGGTTGTTTTGTGTACTTCCTTAATTCGGCAAGAAGACTCAAGGTGCATTGGAGCTAAGGAGTGCAGGATGTGATAAAAAGAACTAAGATTTAAGGAGAGGCTGACTACTGAACCAGTCTTGGGCAGCTGGGGTTACAGAACTTGCAATATTGTGTCCTTTCAGTGAAGGTAGCTCATTATAATGTCATTATAATACTAAAAATCTTACCCCCAGCTCAAAAAGATCCCTGCCCAGGTGAAGGCCCTTCCTCTGAGCATGTGTGATAGTAGAAATGGTGATTTAATAATATTCTAACCATACATAAATCTCCAACCAGTCACTTTAAAGACCTGGAAGCTTGCCAGTTTTATAGTTTTGTGTATAAATATGTCATGACAACTCTCCTTTGGTGTGCTTGATTTGTGGGAAGGCACCAAGCACCCTGCTTTATGCAAACCTACAATAAACAACGTCTCCTTCCTAAACGTATTCTGTGAGTCTGCTTTTCAGGAGCTGTGATAAAACAGTAACAGCGGGACCCAGCACAGATGGAGGCTGCAGCATGTGGGTCTGCCCTATGCCTCCTGCTCTCAGGCTTTGAAGAGGCTTCTGCCACCAGAGCAGGGAGTAGATACAGGACTGGCATTAGGATCTGGGGAGCCACAGAGGGATTACTGGAAGGCATGTGGGAGCTGGGAGCTGAAGTCAAGGCTTTTAACAAAGCATTGACACAGCAGGACAAGACTAGCTTTGCAGCCAGAAACTCAGGCAGCCCTTGAAGCTGGTGAAGCATGCTATTCCAGAACAGAGGCATGGAAAGGCTGCCGGCAGCTTGGGAAGCCCAAAGGCTTTGTCAGCTTCCTCAGGGGCATCCCCACAACCCTTGCATTGACTCAGATCTCCAGAGGTGCCAAGAAGCAGAGCACAGACCAAACTATCTGCAAACTCAACTGCACTGCATGCTGATGTGCTTTAGTCAAAGTGACATACAGGGAGTTGTTTTGTCAGTCTAGCAGGAACAATGCCGTTCCCTGATGTTTCTGCTTTCGTGCAATTAAAATGTTGCTTCTATGTCACAGTTAGAATCAGCGATTAGACCAGTGACAACAATGCTCTCAATCCCCTTCCCCTCTCACCCAGGTAGGAAAGGAGAGAGACAATGAGGGACAGGGACTGTCTGGATTGAAAACTAAACTAGATAGCTTTAATTAAATACTAATGATAGAATAAAATATGTACAATTATATATGAGTATATTCAGGAATGTGCAAACCCTACTGCCTCCTCCCACCTCCAGCAACTCCCAGGGCATCTCCTGAGCTGTGAGCAGTCCCAAAATGTCCTGGAGCTGCTGGAGAGAGCGGCAGAGTAGACAGGAGCTGAGGGGAGAGGTGTGAGGGTCAGGAATTGCCATGATTTCTTGTCTCTCTTCTGGCTGGCTTGGCAATAAAGTCGTGGTTTGGGCCCAAAATGACAACAAAGGAACAGCCCCATGGCTGCCCGCTCAACTCCCCAAAAACACACACACACTGTGCGATGAGGAGGACAAAGCTCACGGGCTGAGACAAAGGACAAGGAGGGTTCTTCACCAATTAAGGTCCTGGGCAAAAGAGACTCAACTTGGGGAAAAAATAATAATTTAATGTATTACTAATCAGGACACAGACACACACAGAGCAGGGCTTGCATATGTACCCCACCCCTCCCTTCTTCCTGGGCCCAAATCCCTTTGTTCCCGGTTTCTCTCCCTCCTTCCCCCCAGCAGCACAGGGGGACAGGGGATGGGGTTTAGAGTCACTTCACAGGCTGGTGGTTCCTGCTGCTCCTTCCTCCTCAGGAAGAAGGATTCCTTACAGTCCTGCCCTGCTTCCCCACGGGATCCCTCCCATGGCAGAGAGTCCTCCACCAACCTCTCCTTCATGAGTCCTTCCCACGAGGTCCGGAGCTGCTCCAGCCTGGGCTTCCCACAGAGTCAGGGGCTGCTTTGGGAACAGCCACCTCCCCTGGCGCTGGGGTCTTCCACAGCTGTGTAATCAGAGTCCACAGGCACCAAATGCACTGGCCAAGTTCACCCCTCCTGGCGCCTTCAGAGAATGTTCCCCCACGTTCCTCCACAAGTGCAGGGGGACAGCTGCCATCTCGCCATGGGCTGCAGGGAAACTTCTGCTTGGGCACCTTCTTCCCCTTCTTCCTCACCAACCACCAGCACCTCTGCCTCCTCAGCACAGTTCTTCCATTTTTTCTTTTAACTGCTCGCTCTGCTCAGCTCTTCTCTCAGTTCTTTTGTATGTTAATCGCTGAGTTGCATCCGTTGTCCCTCTAATGGCTCCTTGGCTGGGTTTGGAGCAGGGGGAGCTTCTCAGCTTCTTACTGGAGCCACCCCTGGAGCTCTTCCCCACTACCAAGAAACCCACTAAACCAAACCAGGACAGGAAGGCATCAGCCTAAGGATCAACAGTGATCGATAGAGGGAGTCCTCCCTGGACGCTGGCCATGGACAGAAAAGAAGGGAAGAAGAAGGAAGGGGCATGACTTCCATGATCCCTGACTTATATATCAAGTCTTATGTGTGTGTATATATATATATACACACACATGCATATATATATATATATACACACACACACATGCATATATATATATGTATATATATATGCATGGAATATCTCAGGCTTTGCTTTTCGTCTTGTCCACTCCTCCCCATGGTAGTGTTGCAGATATGACTCTTCTGTTCTTTAAGCATACAAGCAGAGCAAAGCATCCTGGATCTCTCAGCTGTAACACAAACATTCCAGTGCTATCAGTACTCTAGCTGAAAAACTTGGTGCTCGTTAAAAGATCTCACTGAATAAAATAAAATCAGTAGAAAGAAAATAGGCTTCATCCTGGCTCAAGCCGGGACATTCTGTTTTATAGTAAGGAAAACAGAAGAAAGTTTCAATAAACATCAGAAACACTTCTTAGGAAAACGTATTACAGGCATAGGTGCTTGTGATTTTATAGTACATATTTTTTCTCAGCTACAGTGTGGAAACAATTTTAAGAGGTCTGTGTTATAAAATATAACTTACATAATTTAAAAATAATTTTCAAGGCTAAGATGAAGCTTTCTTTCACATTTTTGCACTAGTTCTGTATAAATATTAGATTGAGCTGTAGATTTAACTGATGGAGTAGTCTTCAGGTTTTGTTTCTTAATCTTACCTTCTTAAACTGTCTGAAATGATTGGATATGGATCTTACTGAACAACACAATTCAGTAAATTTTCATTGGTCTCTGTATGATTAATAGAGATTAAGAAAATGCCAGCATATGTACTGGCATATGGTATCATTGTTCCTAAAAGGAACAGTTACTCATCAGATCAACATTTGGGATTAATTTTCTTTACTTATTATCAGGGGAAAAGGAGCAAAAAGTTGAAGTTTCATCAGCAAAACTATGCACTATCACTTAGTAATCTCTCTTCAGTGGAAAATATTTACTGAATTGAGTGGAACAGGTTTTTGGTTTTGTTTGTTTGTTACTGCCAGTCATGTGTCACTATAACATTTTTTTCAGTGTCATTGTTCATTTTAGGTTCATTCAAAGCACTTCCCACACTGTGTTTTTGCTGTGAGTTTGATCTTGCAGAAACAAATCAGCTCTGCTTTGTAAATATTTGATGCCTTCAAAGCTACCATCAGGAATGACTCGGTTAAGATCTTTATGTACTTTAAAAATCTTTTTTTACAGCATTTGTGTGAGCAATTCTGCAGTGCCATTTACAAATTATGAAGGATCTGAAATCAATGATGTATGAAGAATGGCTGAGGTGCTGAGTAGCTGCATAGAAAAACCTTTGATCATAAAGAAAAGTAGACAAAAAAAAAAAGGTGTGATATAGATATGCTGCTTACACAAAGTGCAGGTGTGATCTCTAAATAAGCAAACTATGGTACTGTGAGATGTGTGGGTTAGTTTAGGCTGCTTCTAAATGAGCAGAGAGAAAAACATTATCAAATAAGATATTGATAAAGAATTGATTTGCAAAGACCTAGAGATGTTGCAGAAGTCCTTCAGTATTGGGGTGGGAGGGAGTATCTTAGAGGTCTGAGAATGTCACTAAAAGCAGGAGTCAATGAAACCCATCTGGGCTCAGTTGTATTGGCCAATGAACTCTCTGTACCACTGATGTAAACATCACCAATTTGGCACAGCCCAAGGCTTTCTAGAAGATTAAAAATCAGTAAAATCTGACCGGGATTTTTGGAAGAGGTCTGATTTTCTGCTCTGGCCAGGTTATGGTATGAACACCAAGGTCTTGAAAGGCTTGGAGAGCATTGCTTAAGAGTGTGAAGGCTGGAATGTCATAAGCAGGGAATGCCACAAAAAAACAAAGAGAGAAATTAGAAAGAGTTAAGAGTAACTGCTTATCCACCAGTTAGGAAAATACAAAGGTAAATGGGGAAACGGATAATTGGTTCCTCTTGAAGCACTAGGATTTAGTGACACCTCATAGTGCATTGCAGTTTTTTTCATTCTTGTACATTAGATTTGAAACAGGGAAAAAATATAGAGGGAACCAATAATTTTCCTAAATGTTACTGGAAGAAATTAATCATGCTGTAAAAACCAGGATTTTACTTTTCATACGTGTGATTTCCATATGCAATCACCATTGGGCCAGATTTTTTACTACTTTCACTGGAAACACAAATAATAATGAAAAGGCTGTGCTGAACTTCTGAAGCCAGGAAAAAGCAATTTCTAGTTTTCAGTAGCCTGGTGTAGTTTTGTCACAGAAAAAGAAAATCTGCTTTTTTCCTTTGAAAGGTAATGTCTTTTCAGAGCCATGGAATTAATTAATTATTTTTATTATTATTTTTGTTAATAGAGTCAATAGTCTGAAACAGTGAAATCTCATGTCTTTCTGAGCACCCTTTTTCTTCAAGGTTAATAGGTAACAGCAAAATTAAAACCAAACAGCTCTGGGAAAACAACATATGTAATACAGACTCTGCAGACAAAAGAAATGGTAATGGTCATCTCATCTGACCTTCTTCTACTGTAATATTTGAAGTTGTTTGTAAAATATTTTATGAGAGCATCCATTGAAACTTCATCTCAACATAATTTATGTGATGATCCCATCTTTTTTTTTAAAAAAACACATTATAAACAAATAGGTCAGCCGGGATAGTAGAAGAGACATTTCTTAAATAACTCACATCTGTTACTTTACCCTTTTACTAATTATCTAAAGTAGTGGTGTGAAGGACCAGACCTTTCCTCACACAAATATAATGTGCCCCTTAGGGCAGCAGTCATAACTGGCTTAAAGATGGCTGCTCCAAGTGGCAGTTCAAGTCGTCCCCTGCCAGAAAACAACAACTGGGAGGCCATGAGGAGGTAGCCAGCTCCTAGCTGCCAGCTGGAGAGGAGCAGCGGCGGGAAAACCGCAAACAGGTTGCAAACCGCGAGTCCGCCTGGTAACAGCAGTGGCGGGAAAAAGTCCCCGCCTGATTGGCTGAGAAGCCCCAGAAACAAGAGACTGGCCAATTGGGAGCAAAGGAGACCCATAAAAGAGACAGCGCACGTGCTGCTTGGGGCGCTTTTGGATGGACAGTGAAGCTGCTGCTGCTTCTCTTGGGGGGTGACCTGTGCCTTGGGGTGCCTGCCAGCCAGAGGGTGCCTGCCAGCCAGAGGTCCCCGCTCCTGTTCCCGCTCCTGTTTACCAGCTAATCCCTGCAAACCCGGCTAGTCCTGGCTCTCCCAGCTAGTCCCGGCTCCCGCTTCAGCTGCAGTCCTAGCTAATCCCTGCAGACCTGGCTCACCCGTGGCTTTTGCAGTCCCAGCTCCCGGCCTGCCTGTGGTCCCTGCCTGCGGTCCCTGCCTGTGGTCCCTGCCTGTGGTCCCTGCCTGCGGTCCCTGCCCGCTGCTGAGCATGTGCGGTGAGACTTCTTCCTGCCACCCGTGCTTCTCAGACCGGGTTGCAGGGGAAGCCATCCGCAGCTCCTATAAAAGTACCTAGACCATCTCAGGAACAAAGTAAGGGATTGTATTCTGGGTATAATTCTCTCCCTGAGGTGTTCCTGTTTCACTCACCTGCACACAAACCGTGACCCTATACAGGACAAGCGTCGGGCATATCCCTCCTTCCTCTTCCCCTCTGTGTGATAATAATAATTAATCTGGCTGTGTAAATAAGGTTTACCTATCTATATATGAGTATTAGAGCATATGTAAGTTCTTGGTATTTGGTGTTTTAAAGATATTTTAGAGATCTATGTCTTTTAATTGCCCTCTTTGAGCCTCCTGCCCCAAATTGTTTTATTTTTCCCCTCAATAAACCGTGTATTCATTAATTCTAATTGGGGATTGGCTGCTGTTCTTGGAAACATTAGTGAGCATTGAACAAGTGTCTCACCCGAAAAGTCAGTGCTGAAGTTCACTGCTCCTCTGTGAGAGGCGAGCGCTGCGCGCGGACCCCTCAGCAGATCCCGGTAAGTTAAATTCACTCCAACAAGGAGATATAATAGGTCGCAGATCGCGACAAGTGGATAAAGACATTAATTAAAGTCACAAGTGTATTAAGTTGAAGGAAACTGCTGATGGGAGGAAGACATGAAAAAACAATAGGAAAGAACTCAACCAGATAAAAAATACAGGGAGAAAGTGGTAAAATGAGATACTGCGGGAATAAAAACGAATCAAAATCAAAAGCTATTCTAATTCACAATGGGAAAGAACAATCTAAGACATGCAAAATCTGATAAACCCACAAAGAAATGACAATGAAGGAATCTTAGGGGACTGTATTTGCAATGAAGGATAGCCAGAGCTATATACAGTGAGACTGTAATATATAGATAGAATCTTTTCACAGTCACACCTGGAATAGCCTGTTCATTTCTGTATCAGTTGAAGAAGACCTGATAAATGGGAGAAAATTCAGATCAGTGCAGCAAACAGATTCATCAAGGTCCAAAGTCTGATTTATTAAGAAGACTGAAAAGACTTTATAACGTATTACATTAGTTAGATTAAGTAGTTAGTACAGCCTGGGAACAGAGGAGCAGTCTTGAAATACATAAACCCTATAAAAATGTAGATAAAGGGGCTTAACTAGCAAATATAAATCAAACATAAATAGGTGAAACTAAGAAAGCTGCAAATCAAGCAAATCCAGCTGTGCCAAGCCAGACTATCCAGCAGATGCTAATGGGGTTTCTTAGCCTGGAAAGCACAAGAGCATCAGTGGCAAAGGGTGCCCTAACTGGGCAGCTGCAAATTGGTCCCTTTCTTGGGTAGGAAGTGCAGCTCTGTGTCCTGTTTCACAAAGCTGAGGGGAGCGGCAGGTAAGATTTAAATGGCAAATTTAGGGAGCAAAGTGTGACCATGTGGCTCAACAACCTAGCAGCACTGAAATTGGAAAAATGCTTGTTGAATTTCTTGGCATTAATGTCTTGCTGAGTAGTTAAGCTATCTAGCATAAAAAAAACAGTTGCTGGTAGGTAATGTCTACTCTGTCCATGTCTCTGATCCAGGAGGGTATTTCCCTCAAACTCAAGTGTTCTCTCAAGGCTGGTGTTTCAGCACCAACCCTGCCATAAAGGAGCATTTGCTTATTAGAGCAAATAACCTGTACAGTGTGCCCCAGACACACAGTTCCTGTTTCCCTAAAAGAAGCTTTCTGTAGCTGTTGGTAAGGTTATCATGTTATTCATTAAAAGTTTTATTAGCGTGCTGCTGGCTTTCATTGCTTAACAGCACCCACTGTGTTAATGATCATAGAGTTTAATGTTGATTATGTATGATGGGAAATAATGCACATCATATTATGTGCAGGAGGGCAATTGATCGGAGCATTTAATCTACCGGTTTATTCCCCTGCTGCCATTAGGAAGTCAACATCACTGAGTAAAAATGCCAGGATATCT
Organism: Apus apus; assembly: GCF_020740795.1. Classification (NCBI taxonomy): domain Eukaryota; kingdom Metazoa; phylum Chordata; class Aves; order Apodiformes; family Apodidae; genus Apus; species Apus apus. The sequence continues at coordinate 59,915,161 of NC_067283.1, forward strand.
TGTAGGAAGCTTTCCTTTAGTTTAATTTAAAGAAGTGATGAAAAGTAAAGAGAACAACAGAAATAAAACAAGATTTAGATGTCTTTCCAACTCAAATTAGCCACAGGGTGTTTGCAGGTGGATGTTGGTTTCAGGCAGTACATTCATACAGTAGCACTGAACAGCTTTCAGCTTTGTTTGCTGGATGAAGCAAAATGCAGTGACCTTTCAATATTTTTTTCTAGACAAGCTTGAATCTAAATCCCAAACCCAAACACCCCCAAATGTTGGGGACATTTGGATCTAATAGACAGATTAGCTAGTCAGTTAGAGAAAGGTTTAGATGTTTGAGGAGGGAAAAGAAATCTTCCTGTGCATTACAGCCTGTGTAATTGTAGTATCTGCATGGAAAGAGTGTGCATGTGAAAAAGGGAGCATGTCTAATCAATAGGAGAGGGTGTGTTGATCTGCTGGAGGGTAGGGAAGCTCTACAGTGGGACCTAGACAGGCTGGATCAGTGGTTAATTGTATGGAGTTCAACAAGGCCAAGTGCTGGGTCCTGCACTTGGGTCATAATAACCCCATGCTTAGCTCCAGACTTGGTGATGTGTGGTTGGAAAGCAGCAGGTTGGAAAAGGGCCTGGGGGTATTGAGTGACAGTCGACTAGATATGAGCCAGCAGTGCCTGCAGGTGGCTAAGAAGGCCAATGGCATCCTGGCTTGAATTAGGAACACTGTGGCCAGCAGGAATAGGGAGGTGATCATCCCCCTGTATTCGGTGCTGGTGAGGCCACACCTTGAATATCGTGTTCAGTTCTGGGCTCCTCACTATAAGAAGGACATAGAAGTGCTGGAACATACTCAGAAAAGGGCAACGAGGCTTGTGAAGGGCCTAGAGCATAAGCCCTGTGAGAAGCAGCTGAGGAGCAGGGGTTGTTTAGTCTGGAGAAGAGGAGGCTGAGGGGAGACCTCATTGCTCTTTACAACTACCTGAAAGGAGGTTGGAGTGATGAGGGGCACGGCCTCTTCTCCCTGGTGTCATAGGACCAGAGGGAATGGCTGCAAGCTGCACCAGGGGGTCTTAGGTTAGATATTGGGAAGTATTTTTTCACTGAAAGGGTTGTCAGGCATTGGAATTGATTGCCCAGGGAAGTGGTGGAGTCACCATCTTGGATACATTTAAATGGCATGTGGACCTGGTGCTCAGGGACATGGTCTAGTGGTGAGCTTGTGCTGTTAGGTCTAGGGCTGGACTTGATCTTGGAGGTCTCTTCCAGGCAGGGACATTCTGTGATTCATGATTAAAAACCTAAAGCTTTTTGTTCTCTAACAACCAGTGAAGATACGTGACAAAAATCAAGAGCAGATGTTGTACATGGAAAAAGAAAACTTAAGGGGTGAACCAAGAAGCTTGTTTTGGGGATCCCTGGTGAGTGCATAATGCTTACAGGACCTGATGAGGCAGCCATGAGACCTGCAGCAGCATCTGCAGGGCACTTCTTGCCCTGCATCTGTGTCTGGGAGACAGAGGGAATCAAAATCCAGTAAGAATCCATGGTAAAATGCTGGGTACTGAAGCAACCCAACTAAATGCTGGGGAATGTTGCCATGATGTTGGAGCCAAGAGCTTGCCTGAAGCCGGCTCCACACAGAGAAGCTGAGGGAAGTTGCTCTCTGGGCACAGCAACACCCATGCCCCAGCTCTCAGCAATGACCTGTGCTGCGAACAACCACCTCCCTTGACAGCCTGTTCCAGTGATTACCTTCTCACATCAGTTCCACCAGCTTTCAAGATACATATGCACTTGGCGGTATGTGTCAGCAGATGAAAAAACCTAACGTGTTTCTTTTCAGCTCTTTGGCCTTCCTTCCATTGTGAACACTGCCAGTTGTATTACTGGTGCCATCCACCTTGTAGGGTGAGAACTGATGCAAAGGTTTGTGATTCCTCTGGCATGTGAAGCCCTGGAAAGAGTGGCAGAAGGAAGGGGTGTGAAGCCCAGTGGGGTCCCCCTTGGAAGTGGGGTGCATGGAGGATGGGTGAAGGTATCCACCCACTTATGAGGACTTTGCCTGTGGAAGACTTGAGCTCATGCCTAGGCTCACAGACCTTGGCATTGTGATTTTTAGGGAAAGAAATGGCTAGAGAAAATTGAGTAAAATTCAAATAAATTATGCTGTTCAAAGTCAGTCCTAAATTAATCCAGTTATGCTGCAGCAATCTTAGCTTAATGCCTAGAAGCTAGGAAATGATTGTTAAAGGAGTGGTTGGGGAAATTAGTTGATAACGACAATAAGCAACAATGGAAGATGCTATTCTGAAAGTAAAGTGGTGGGGGGCAGGGGAGGGGAGAGAAAACACTCTATTATTCATTCTTCAAGTGAAGCATATTGATTAGCTATTAAAGGATAAGGCACCAGAGCTTGCCAAACACAGTGCTGCCTCCAGGCCTCAGTGAGGAAGAAGCTGAAATTTGTGAATCATTCTTTACTAAGGAAACCTCCCAGCACTGTTATTATGGAAGTACAGCTCTTAATAAACATTGCACAGACGTTTTCTGGAACAGCTTGCCCACACAATCTCTCTACCTCTGTCAGGCAAGCCTGTTAAAAGCCTATTTTTATATTTTCATAATTTAGGCTCCAAGTTAACTTGCTACAGCAGTTCAGCTTAAGGGCTTTAATATTTTTAACACAGCTGGCCATACTGGACTTCTGTTTGGCTTCCTGAAAAGAGCAAGGAACAGCAGGTGCAAACAAGAATACCCCCTTGCTTCAATTAGTTGGTCTGAGTATACTACAGCTAGCCAGCTGAACTCAGACCTCATGAAAGCACAGATGAAGAACTGCCTATTCACAATTTCAAGATGGAATATTAAAAATATTTTAAAACATTTGGCCTAAAATGCTGAATGGAAATTTCAGCTAATTGACCTAGACAAATTTTGCTCAGAGCCTACATCTCAGGTAGTCTTTATAGAGGCAAATCTCACCAAAACATGAAGAATGCTGATGAATTTTTTGAGGGCATTTTTTTTTTTATAATAGCATATTCGTGCCATTATATCAAAGTAATCAGTATCTGGGGTGTTTTGCATGCCTCTCACCCCAAACATCCCTGAATTTTTGTCTAGCTTTCTCATTTTGTAGGATGCTTCACAGTGAGACTTTATTTTTGAGCTCTAACTCTTCTCATCAGACTACATCCTTCAGAACCTCTCTGCTGGAAAACAGATGCATCCTGCAGTACCCAATCTCACATATCAGAACATAAAGAATATATTTATAAGATCCTCATCTCTGAAAATGCTTGGATGTAATTTCTGAGGCAGGATCCTTGCCCGTTAACACCGGAGGAACCTGTTCCCAATACTGCTGCCCGCGTGCTGATCAGAAACCGTCTCTGAGCTGTGGTAAAATTTCACAAAAGACTTGAAGGAGTCACATTTCAACCAGTGGGGAAATCTCACATTGTTTACAACTTTACACCTCTCTGCCTCAAGACCAGTATTATTCATAGCCCTTCACATTCAAAATTGCAAGTAAATCTTCACATAGCTCAGGAATCACCGGGTATACCTGTTGGTGCTGTGTTTTTTCACAGTGCAACCAAGATGTATTTTCAAACTTTGCTTCACAACCTGAAGGAGGATAGAAAAAATTTCCACTATCTTAAAGTGAAAATTGAAATTCTTGTTGTTAGCAGACTCCAGAAAGTATAGATTTAAATGAAAAAAAGGGTTGGTAACAGCAGGCATTGTAGCAAAAGTGTTTCACAGGAGTTGTGTAGATATATTTACAGATACAAATGTATTAAATTATACTGATTAGCTAAATATCTTCCAAGAAAGCCAAGCAAACGTCGTAATGAAAGCTTCAAGCATCTAGCCTTCAAGCTCACATCAGGAAACTGAACAATGAAGGTATTTTCTCCTTTGTGCATTCCACAATGACCCAGAAGAGGATCCTGAATTAGTTCTGAATTCTTACTCCTCATCCAGAAAAGCAGTCTGTACCAGCTTCCAGACATGGTGGAGAGCACCAACTCAACCAGGGAGCTAGGGCAGTTTCTACTGGGCAGGAGCTGCTTGTTTGGGAGTGTCCTGGTTTGAGCCAGAATGAAGCAGATTTTCTTTTTACTGATTTTTTTTCCTTCAGTGAGGTCTTTTTTAACTAGCACCATTTTCCAGCTAGTGGACTGATAATGCTGAAATATTTATGTTACTGCCGAGACACCAAGGACACTTTGCTCTGCAGCCTCAGATGTTAGAGGAGCAGAAGAGTTGTATCCGCATCCCTCCCACAGGGAGGAGTGGACTAGATGGACAGCAAAACTGACCAAAGTATTCCATTCCATAAGCTTGGAGTAAGGTAAGGGATCAGGGAAGTCAAGCCTCTTCCTGCTTTTTCTTCCCTTCTTTTTCATCCATGGCTGTCATCCAGGGAGGACTCTCTCTATCATTGACCCCTAGGCCCGTGCATCCCTGACTCTCACACCTCTCCCCTCAGCTCCCGTCTGCTCTGCCGCTCTCTCCAGCAGCTCTGGGACATTTTGGGACTGCTCACAGCTCAGGAGATGCCCTGGGAGCTGCTGGGGGTGGGGGGAGGCAGTAGGGTTTTGCACATTCCTGAGCACATTTGTGTATAATTGTGCACATATTCTTCTATCATTTAATTAAAGCTGTCTAGTTTAGTTTTCAATCTAGAGAGTCTCTCTCCTTCATTCTCTCTCTCTCTCCTTTCCCCACTTGGGAAGAGTGATCAAGAGCATTATTGTTGCTGGTGTAGTTGTCAATACTGAGCCAAACCATGACAGGGAGCCTCATGGTCTTTCACAGTCACTTGCAGCACTAGCAGCAGGCACAAAGACAAAAAGCAATGGGGGGACCTACAAAAAGCTACACATTTTATGTCCCTGATGCCAAGACCTGGATCCCAGATGAGGGCACAGGGTGATGAAGCATGAGCTCATGCTGATAATGAGGGCTTGCTTCACCCAAACCCTGGCAGAGACCAGAGTACTGGGGCTGTTAGCATATCCCTGCTCCGGGTTGCTCCAGGTTCAGTGCAGCCCAAGATAACTGAGATGCAGCTCAGTTGCAATATAGTCTTCTCCTGCATGGGCAGCATTTTCCATCTTGGCTCTCTGAAAGGAGTGGTTGTTTCTGTGTTGCTGCTCTTGTCATGGTGTGTGGTGTATCATGGCAAAGTGCTGTGGCCAGGGGCTGCTCTTTGAGCATCTGAAATTTTCAGCATACAGCTGCCATTTCTCAGTTACAGAGCTCTTGGGTTGTCTTCATGTTTACCCCCAGCAGTGGACGTGGCAGGGAAGTTATTCAGGGAGCCTATGCAGAGAGTTGGTTTAGCTAAGAGAGGGCTGGGCACTGAGGTATGTGAAATCTTCTGACTCTGAGGAAGCACGGAGTAGCTGATGGCTGCAGGCAGTATCATAATGAGATAAATGAGAAAACTGGGGAGAAAACAGGAATTACTCAGAGGCTTATTCCTCAGCACTTCCACTGTGGCTATTAGTGCCTTAGCCTCACATATGTCATATGCAGGCAATTAAAATAAAGGTTATGTAAGGCTGCAGCTGGAATTCACCCCTGCTGTGCAGCAGTTTGCATCCCTTGGCTGGTTGGGACATGCAGGTAAGCAGAACCACCCTCCTATCATTGGGCAAAGAAGAGGCCTTGGCTTTATGGCCTGTGCAAAGGCTTTGATTCAAGTTACAAGGGCAGTAGTAGGTGCTGGGCTGCTGCCGTATCACTGAGCTGTCAGCAGGCCTGGCCACATGCTGTAGAGGACAATTTCTAATCAAATGAACTGCTGTTTTGACACCCTCCTTCCCCTTATGGGATGATGACTCTCTAATGTAAAGAAACAGGGCCCATCCTTCATTCACTGTGCCAGATTTCTGCTCCTCCTCCTGGCCTTAAAAGCATCCCAGGTTTGTAACATGCAGACATCTGTGTTGTGGTGCCATGTAAATGTGGGTGGGAATGGGGTGGAGGGGTGGGGAAACGTGATCCGTATTTCCCCAGAAAGCCACTGCCTGTGCAGACAGGCTGTTTCAGATCGCAGCCTTATCCCCTTACTGAGTAACACCAGCAGCACCAAATTGCAGTGCTAAACCCACTGCTCATCTTGGGGCCATCAGGAATAGCTGTAGATCGTACCATGAGCTGGAAAAATGCCTGACTGCTACATTTCCTTGACTGATGGGTAAATTCAGATTAAATGCATGCCAAGCACTTTGTCACAAGAGATGAGTTCTGGCAATGCACAATTTTTAGACTGTTGAGTTGTTTTCTATCCCATTCCACAACCCACCTGGGGCCTGCTTTCACCTACTTAGCTGTCTTCTGAATTTTAAAAAGAATGAGAGATTTTTAAACTCAATGCAAAACTAAAGTGCTGGAAAGTGGCTTGAATTACTGACAGAAGGAGCCAGCTATGGGGGAAGCTCTGAGTGTGTCACAAAAGCAAGCTGAAAGGGCATTTCCACCACTGAGGGAAAGGCAGTGGTTACTGAATCTGACAGATGCTGGAAGACACACAGCCATCACTTTGAGATAAGCTCAGAGGTGGCACTGCTTCCTTGGGCAGCCCCAGGAGGGAGAGCCAAGGGGGATGCCTGTGGAAACTGCACAGAGCTGCTGCTCACTCGTGTCCTGCGTTTGGGCACCCTTGTGGTCTCAGAGGATGGCTGAGAACTTGGATCCAAGGACAGGAAGGAAATAAATAAATGAATGAAAATAAAAATAAAATGGAGCATTCTTCATTTGATATTCAGTGTTATGGAAACGAAAGCTTTTCTGTGGGCTGCATCTATAAGATTAGGAGACTTGAAATTGAATTATTAAAACATTTATTCACCCAAGTACATGTTGAGCTCTCTGAGGACGAAAAGCATCCACTTAATTAAAACAGAGAACTTCCCAATGACCATTTATATTGGAACTAAGTGACATATTTAATACTTGTGTCATGAAAGGGTTATACATATACATAGTGGTAGATCTGAAAAGATAAAAAGCTTTTCTGACTTCTTGTTGTACTCCCTGCCAAAAAGCACTGCCACTTGGTCTGAAGGCATCATGATGAGGAGGAGGCTGATGCCTACAGGCTTTGTGGCTGACAATTGATCAATAGCAATGGTAGGTTGTGTTTTAGTGAGAACAGCTTTCATGTTGTGAAAGAGCAACACCACCCAAAATCTGACAGACGAGGCAGGCAAACATTCTCAGGGACTTAGAGACATGGGTGTCCTGTAGGGAAGGGAAAGGCAGGAAGACGCAGCCCTTCTGAGGGCCCTTGGCCAGGGTTTCTCCCTTATGGCTCTCATGAGCACAGATCTGTCACTGTGATTCACTTTTTTGAGACTTCTGTGGCAGATCTGGAAGGGACAGGAAAAAAACATCTGCATTGCTCACGCCCTACAGCAAACTTGGAGAAGGATGAACATTTTGTCCTGTTAAAACTACGTGCCTTTGCGATACGGTTACTGTCTGCCAACTCTGGCAAGAGTTTTGCTCAGGGAGAGAGCAGTGGGAAGGCTGGAAAAGGGTGATTCAGGAGAAGCACCTGGCTCCTTTCCCCTTCCCAGTCTCCTGGTGAGTCATGCTGACTCACAGAGGGCAGCTCGGTGGAGAAGGGCAGCACACAGCAAGCTGTGGACACAGCTGTCCAACACAGGTGTGGCAGCAAAATGCACTTTTCTTACCTCTGATGTTAAGGTTGTCATCTGCTTGACTTTTAAAGCACCTCTAAACCTACTCAATAGCTAAATCACTCTCGCTTCTTCTTGGACTGTAGATATTTAGAAGTGCTCCTTGTCTTGTCAGGAAACAGGACAGAGGGTGAAAAGAACAAAGAATTCATTATAGGGGAACCATCCTCTGCCAAGGGAGCTCTGTCTCATCTGGGCAGCTTGGCTTCATTAATGTGGTAGTATAGGGTCTGTGGCCATGAGATCTACAGAGATGAGAGGACTCCAGGGGGTTTAAAAAGTGCCAGTGATGTCAGTAATGTAGAGTAATGCAAACACATAGAACTTCTCTGCTCAGCACACACTGCATGGAATCCATGTCAAAATCAGCCACCACCTTGCCAAATAAATTATCTTATTTCTCTGTGGCTGGCGTACACCTGGAATCAGACCACAGGTCATCTCTGCTCCTCCAGCAAAACAAGAAATTGATGAAGAACGAGAAGTGCAAAAGAGATAATTTGCTGTACCAGAATGAGAAGTTGTGTAAAACAAGGCCTTGGCTTTTAGCCCATCTCTGTTTATCCACAGTTCTAGCAATCCTGCATTCCAAGTATTTGGCATCCTTCTCAAACCTTGTTCCCATATGAAAATCTCAAGTTGCTCAAAAAACCCACCATCACACACACACATATATATATATATATAAAAATCCTCACTCTCCTTAACACGTGGTAGGGAATTCTCCAGCACAGTGGATAGTATTGGACTTGGAAGACAACACGTTTCATCCAAAAGCTTCATCTGTTGAAGCCTGGAGTGAGGGCCACACCTGCCTTATGCCTCCTCTGACTTAGCCAGCATGGAATATTTAAGAAGTTTGTATGACATACATGACAGCAATCATGCTCCTTTGGCTTGTTTTTCCTTTGCATCTCCCCTAAAAAAAATAATTTAAAAAACACCCATCTTTTTTCTCTGAAGGTGATTGAACATTGAACACAGGCTGTGGAGTCTTCCTTCAGGGAGACATCCAAAATGTGGCTGTACACGGTCCTGGGCAAACAGTTGTAGGTGGCACTCCCTGCTTGAACAGGGGTTTGGACTAGATGACCTTCAGAGGTCACTCCCCACCTCAGACATTCTGTGATTCTGTGATTCTTCTGTTTATGTGCATATATTGATGACAACAGACTCAGTCTTCCTCCTTGGAAGACAGAGATCACAGAGGGGATGTGCAGGCCTACCTCTTAAAGAAAATGACCTTCCAGCTGCTGGGGACAAGCCAGCTGAGATTAAAAAAAAGGTAGATGTAAGAACAAAATGTTTTATGCTGAGTGTGGTGAAACACTAGAACAGGTTGCCTAGACTAACAGATGCCACATGCCTGGAAACATTCAAGGCCAGGTTGAACGGGGTTCTGCACAACCTGATCTAGTTGAAGATGTATCTGCTGATTGCAGGGGGGTTGGACGAGATGACCTTTAAAGGACCCTTCCAATCCAAACCATTCTACAATTCTATTATTCTCTATCTTACTTGTGTGGCCATGCCCAAGAGCTGCCTGCATATCTGCTGGGTTCATAGTTGGGAAACACTAGGTTTTAGCCAGCTGGGAGAGCAGTAGCACACCAGGCTGAGCAAGACCCTGTTGATGGAGCTGTGCTGGGGGAGGAAACCTTAAATCTAGTGTGGGTTTTGGAATTTTAATCAGATCAGATAGGTGATGTGACTGCAAGAAGAGACGCTGCATAAGCTAGACGTTCTTTTAATGTGCTTTAGATGATGAAGGGAAAAGGTGGTATAACCAGAATGGTATGATAAAATGGCAACTGTTCATTGTGTGAGTAGGAAGGAAGATCTAATTAGAAAGATAGTGCAGAAAAAAGCCAGCTGGGTAAACGGGAAGAGCCTAAGGTATGCTGCTGCAGCAAACCAGCCTGCTGTAGGTGATACTTCTTGGGGGATCACATATTGCTGCCTGCTGTTCCTTAGAGGAGGGGTGAGGAGGCTATGCTGGGTGCCAGGATCCAAATATGTCTGAAATTACAACAAGCAGGTGGCATTGGATAGAAAAAACAATGTATAAAAAGCTTGCCTGTTAGTAGTGAGAACTGGGACCTACTGGACAAAGAATGCAATGGGAAAATGTTACTTCAGTGACAGAACTGGGCACATGATGGCTAGGGTTCAGTGAAGAACTGGAGAAGCCAAGCCAAGAGAAGGCATGGGGTGGCCCACGTAGTGCACATAAACTTGAATCGGACAAGGAAAGGAAAGAGGATTTGAAGGCTCTGCTGAAGGAGAGAGACAGAAGAAATAATGCATAGCTTTCCTCCCATTTTAACTTTAGTGTCATGTAAGCACCCATTCCCACCCCCCCTTTTTTTTCCTATCAATTTGACTTGAAGGCTTAGCTACCAGGGAACATTTTTACTTTAAAATAAATGGTTTAGAGAACTTTTATGTGTTCTTTTGTGGGTTTTTTACATAAAAATGATTCACAAATACTTTCCTTTTGACTAAGCCTGATTTAATAATTTATGAGAGACTTCTCATGCTGAATTTTCAGCTACATGAAGAGCTCCACTTTCTTAACAGGACCACTATATATTCATTCTCTGACTTGTCATCGGCTGCAATGTTCACTGTAGTACAAATAGGCAGAGCTGAGAAATATTTAGGTACAGCTCCAGGTTTGTGTGTGTGCATTTTCGTGCTTGTAAGACAGTCACCTATTCTGCAAGCAGTAGTGCCAAGATGGAAACTGAAGACTTTCCGTCCTCTGCAGAGGATGTTACTATCAAACACAGAGAAGACCTGAGGGCCCACTCCACACAGGCACAAAACCTGACAGGAAAAGTATTTGGATGCTTGGAGTTTTTCACATCTCAGTGCTAAGCGATACTGTTCCCTCTTCCCACCTCCCTAGCAAATGAAGAAAGAGAAAAGCTTGGCCACTACCTGATAATTTTTGCTTCTATCACAGGTCCCATTATATCCCCTACAGAGCTGTGATGTCTTCCCATTATCTTAAGAACTGGTGAGGACAGATTGAGATGGAAAAAGTAAAACTGCTGGTCTTTAAATTGAGATTAATATTCTTACCTGTTTTAAACAACTGTCAGACCTCAGAAGTTGTCTTTCCTGGATAGTAGTGATAGTACACACTTAGAAAACTTACTGAAGCAAGGGGCACTGGCTGCCCCTTCTGTGCTCACTTCCATGCCTGGTGCCCCTTCAGAAACCAGCTCTGCCCAGGAAGTACAGCCTTGGCAGCAGTCTGGTCTTAATTTCTGCTCTCAGTCAGCCTTTCCTAGCATCAGGCCCTTGCTAGCTACCTAAGATACAGACGTAGGCCGAGAAGATAGGACAAAGCAACTAGTCAAGAGATGTGGCGCCCTTAATAAAGACTTAATACATGCCATTTCACAAAGCATATCTGTTGCCTTTCCAGCTGCTCCTGTATCTTGAAAGAAGCGTAAGCTAGTGGAAGTGACAACTTCATACATCAAAATACCTCTTGGTAGGAGGTTAGCCAGGACATTTAACTTATAATCTCTTTTACATTTTCAGCTTCCATTTCTCTCTCCTGTCTATGCAGAGAGAATGTGGTGACCAGTTTACTTGATACAGCTACCTGGATGAGCAGGAGTCTACCTCTAGGCAGAGAGGAGGCTCAATGCCTTCTGGGTTGCTGTGGCAGGGAACAGTAAGTTAGTGCCTCTCAAAACTCCCTATACTAGGTCCCCCCTCTCCCCAAGAGCCAGGGTTATGGAAATTACCAGAATAATTGATGTAAAAATAAGAATTGTCTGTGCAGTAATGGTCATTAGAGAACTGCTTGACTTCAATTCTGGCAGCACAGCATGCTCCCTCTGTGTGCAGCACTAACTGCAGGCTTTTACAGCTCCTCGAGAGGCAGAGGAGTCTTCACTGGCACCAGACCCTTAGACAGACAGAGCTCTCAGTCTGGTGGAGAGCCCTCACTCGGGTGTTCACACAAGGGTTCAGATAATACTGGGTCTAGTGGAGTGCTGACGGCTTTTAGGACTCCTGCCCAGAAACACAAATCACCAGCTAAACCAAAAGAGACAGCCATAAAATACAACTGGGAAGAGGACAAAGCTTTTCACACTGAAAAGCTTCCCAAAATGCGCATGTATGGAATCACTCCATGCAGTGCTACTAGACAGCTGCCATGTTGGGAACACGGCATCCAATTAGTAGCTTAAACCAAGGCAGAATATTGCTGAGCTAACAGCAACCTACCCAGGTTTGTGTTTATATTCAGACCTTGAATGCTGCCTCAGAGCTGTGTGACTGGCAGAGACAAATCTGTGCTGAAATTTGTGTTGACAAGTCATTTGCAGCAACACAGTGACCTGAAAAGTTGGTATTACTTCAAATTATTTCAACTGGGTTAAATTTAAGAAAGCAACAAACACACCCCACAACCCCTGACATTTTAATGTCTAATTGCTGGGAGTCATTCTCTGTTGCTGAAAAAAATACATTGACTTCCCATTTTAAAAGCACTAGCCTTTTTCTTCTGTTATCCAATGCAACTCACTTGGAGACATCCTGCTTGTTTTCATGCAGGCTTGCAGATTCCTGTGGCACCTGTGTAAACATCCAGAAAGTTTAACATTTTCCTATAGAAAACACTATTTTTGTTGTATGGATGGTGGTCTTTCGTTCTGAAGTGGACTACCATTATGAAGCTTTAAACACTAGGCTGTTCTTTGTACATCAGCTGAGATTCTATTGAAATATTCTCTGTTTTACTGCTAAGTGGCAAAATTAAGTAGTTCTGCACCAGAGAATACTTCCCGTTAACCACGACATTTGAATTAATGAGTCTTCTTTTCCTAACGTGTTTTAAAGAGATTTTGTCTCTCTAGTTGGTAACAACTGAGAATAAACCATGGTTCTTATTTCAGAAATCCCAATCAGAGCAATACAGTATATCTTCAGTGGCCAGTCAAAGAGACCTGAGAAAATGTCCGAATTTAAGAGTTCCCATACAAAAGACGTGAGAATCTTCTGAGTCAGTGTTTCTTTTTTCTGCCTCAGTTACTTGCCTGAATCTTTAAATTTGCAGATGTCTTCAGAGTTTTTCATTATTTTCAATGCAGAGTAAAGGAAAGACAGAAGGGGACCTTGTATTTGACGGTAGCAAATGAACAGGAAAGGGAAACAAAGCATACAAAATGAATTTTTATTAAATGAAAGAAAATCTGTTCTGTGGGTCAAATATGAAATAGAATATACAAAAACTTTACATCAGACCTCTTCTCAAAGAAATTACAGCCTATCTAGACTGAAGTAGCGCTTGTTCTTTCCAAGACAACACAAATGGGTGAATATGCTTCTTGTGGCAGTACAGAATCACACAATATGCTTTGCTAAATTTCTGCTTACAGAGAATAGAAGTTAAAAATCTAAGTGATGTCCCTAACGAACCCAATTATTTCACAAAGTAACTGAGAAATATGAGTTTTGATCATTATGTATTCTCTTAGAAGTGAATGACAGGTGGGTCAACTGCAGAGTTCACAAAGCTTGCATATCACATACTCTGTTTCTATACAAATATAAATCGTTCTTTTTTATTTTAGAAATCCTTTTATATTCGATAGCATTTATTTGTGGACAAAGATGACAAGTTTAACAGGTTCCTGCTGTACTACCCAGACAATTCCATCTCCTTTATTTCTTCTTTTTTTTTTCTTTTTTTTTAGACCATTGCCCATAAACTACAGACTGCAATATTTTTAAAAAGTTGATGTATGTTTAATCACAAATCCTGTATAAGAAGGTTCTGCAGAGCTCTTAACATGTCTTTGGCATAGCACACCAAGTCTCATTTAATACTTTTTTTGCTTAAAAAAGTATATTTTCCTTTAGTAAAACACCCTAAAAACATCTATTTCTGATTTTGTAAAATAATGTGTCACCTCTCATGTTGCTTTGCAAAATATACACACATGTTTTGGAAAAACATTTACTGTAGTCCAATCTGTTTATGAGAAGTAAAATGAAATCACAAACTCCTTCTGCGTGAATGTCACATGAAGTCGTTCAATTCAGCTTCAAGTGCTGCTGCCATTTCATCTGCTTCAGAACTGCTTCCTTCCTCATCTTCAAGGCTAGATTCTTTACTGGATTCACTGGCAGCATCATCTTCCTCCAGTTTGCGCTTGTGACCCCTGGAAGGGTAGACAGAAATCATGTCCACAAACTGAGGTATCTCATTGCTTATTATCACAGATCACTATTTTATGAGACAAAAATGGGGCTGAGGGACCCAACCTTCTTTCAGGTCAAGACAAAAAGTACTGCACTTGCTTTTAAATGAACAAACAGTGGTCTGTTCACAAAATTTTTAAAGCACTGTTATTTACTCAGCTGTAGTTACAAAGTACTGTTTATATTATTTCTCCCATTCTTCTGAAAAAGGAATGAAAACTAAGATTGTTTGAAAATAATGAGTTTATTTACTTTCCTCTCACATCCAAAAATAAAGAAGAAATCCATGGTGTGAACAGGTTATGTATAACAAAATATATGTTGTTATATGCTTTTGAAGTATCCAAGTTTTGTTGTTGTGGGTTTTTTTTAAATAAAAATCAAATCTTAACGGATTAACCAAATCTCACTGCACCAGCTTTTATCCTTTTGTGCTTCCAAATGCAGGGATCTTGTTCTTCTATTTTATGTCTTATTGTCTCTTTGGATTAGTACTGTCAGGCTGAGCAACACCTTTCTTAGCATCTAAGGGGCATTAACCAGTTTAAACAGGAGGCTGATGTGCACCATACACTGCCAAAAGACTCATGTTCCTGATTGTGAAAGATCTCCAAAGAAAATCTAACGCTTCAACTGAGACATAGCCATAAGCAAAACAATTTGGATTGTGGAATCCTGAAATCTCTTTTCCTTGCCAAAAGGGAATTTTGCACCAGACATGTACTTCTGTGACAAAAATAAAATGGAGACTTTGCATTGCATAGAATTCATAATGAGCTGTAGAAATACTTTCAAAAACCTTCCTTGATAATTTGATCAAATTTCAAGCAAAGAATCGCATGCAAAGGCTGTATCTCTTAAATAACCATCCTTCTCATTGTTAGTTGGCGTTTCATTAAGAAGAGAATGCATTCATTTGCAGTAATGAAAAATTAGTAAAATTATATATTATTTTTTAGCAAAAAGCAATAATTTAACAATGGGCCCTTTACTTCTGAGCATATAGAAAAGTGGCATATATTAAGAAAGATCTTTGATAAATACTGACTTGAACTATGTATATCCAAAAGAAATAAATGCAAGGATTAACAGTCAAACTTGTGAGCTTTTAAGCAACACTGAAATACAAAGCAATTTTTATTTATAGAGACATTCTTATTGCCGTTTTCCCAGAAACATGAATTCTCAGGAGCTCAGACTGCTCGATTTGCAGGCTGGCTGAGTGACACCTAACCTCCCCTTTCTCATCTTTGCAGGGAGATGGACAAGATGGGGCCTGAAGTCACGACTGGGGCACGTTCAGGAGTAGGGAAGCGATCATCCCCCTGTACTGGCCAGTGGTGAGGCCACACCTCGAATACTGTGTTGAGTTTTGGAAACCTCAGAACAGGAAAGACATTGAGGTGCTGGAATGGGTCCAAACAAGGGCAACAAAGCTGGTGAAGGGTCTGTAGAACTAAACTTATAAGGAGCAGCTGAGGGAACTGGGGTTGTTTAGTCTGAAGAGGAGGAGGCTGAGCCCTTCTAGCTCTCTACAACTACCTGAAAGGAGGTTGTAGTGAGTGGGGGGGTCAGTCTCTTCTCATTAGTAACTAGCAACAGGACGAGAGGAAATGGCTTCAAGTTATGTCAGGGGAGGTTTAGATTGGATGTTAGGAAAAACGTCTTTATAGAAAGGGTTATTAAGCACTGGAACAGGCTACCCAAGGAGGTGTTTGAATCACCATACCTGGGGATGTTTAAAAATTGTATACAGTGTTTAGGGACATGGTTTAGCCATGGGCTAGGAGAGCTAGGTTAGTAGAGTTAGGTTAAAGGTTAGATGATCATACAGGTCTTTTTCAACCTGAACAATTCTGATTCTACATAGCTGAGTAATAAAGATAAATGAAGACATGGTGGGAATCTATAGCACAATGTTCACAGCTGAAAACATTTGTATTCTTCTGTTTGTAACACTGCATCTATGGAAACTGATGGTATCTACCAAATAAAAAAGAAACTTATCAGTCTAATAGCTATAATTTACGCATATGAAACATGTATACACAACTGCAGATGATGTATTAAAGAACGTGGCAGGACAAACAGGTTTTTAGAGCCAGTTCAAATACTGTGAGCTTGCTGCGTCCTAAATCAGTAGCAAAGATCCTGTAGAAAAAAGTTCTATGTAGAAACAGTGTCTCACTGCCATTTGTTAAAAGCGAACTGTTCATTCACTAAATAATTAATGCAAATACTAGCAAAATTATTAATTTATGCAACAAAGCATAAATCTACTCCCTAGCAACTAGATTTCAATTAGGACTATCTACAAAACTGAAATACTCAGTGTAACTAGAGTGTAACTAGTTTAATTAAAGAATGGAATTCCAGGCTACAAAAATACTTTCCAGAAAACTTTAAGGGACAGTCTTGACATATGTTCATCCCTCATTTGGTTGTATTAAACAGTACCTTCGGAAATGCAAAAGACTGAACATGATCTATTTTGTCAGTTCTTGTTCTTTCAGGAGGGCTGGAACAACAGCTCTCTTCAATTTAGGTAACAAAACTTCTTCACTCATGTGGAGGAAAAAAACCACCAAAACCAAAAAAGAAAGCTAAGAAATAGTTCTCTGTTAGAAGGAAAAAAAAAAAATCTCTCAAGAATGTGAGTATTATTCTTACTAAGATTAAACACCTTTCAGTATTTCTGTACTGTAAACTGCAGCTTCATAGCTATTCCAAAAACATTTAAACGAGTACTAGAAAAACAAATGCAAAGCTAACTCTGACAGAATATGGAGGAAGAACATCAGTAGCATAGTGCTGCATTTTTAATTTGCAAATTCAGTAAAGAGAGATACATCCCATTAATAATTTGTATATTCAGAGAAAAGCAGTATATTCCCATGGCAGAATATCTATTAACATAACGACCAATTTAAACTGTATATTTTCCTCATTATTTTGTGCCCACTCCTTGTCATTTCCAGTTTCAGAGCCATAGTGCTCTGAAAATTAACACTACAGAGTGGAAAAGTTAAGCACATGCAGAATTCCTTCTTAGTATTTAGAGAAAATAATGTAGCAGTATGTTGCATGCTTACCTTAGCCTGATTTGTGTTTTTAAAAGGAATTTTAATTGATTGATATTGAAAAACAAACTTATAGATAATAAATTAATATCTTTCATCTCATAAATGAACAATTCAACTTTCAAAAAAGACTTAAACATCAAATACCTGACAACTCTGTGAAAACACTCCTACAATTCATATTTTCTTTGCCTTTGCATTTAGTATTTTCCCTTTGTGATACCCAGTAGTAGGAGCCCCACTGGATCATTTGATGGAGAAATCTTTTTAGGAGAGAGCAACATTTAAAAAAACCCACCTATTTAAACGAACTATCAATATATTAAAAAAGCTACAAGTGTAATTCATAGTGATATTAAAAAAAATGAAACACCTGTAATTATACATGTATAAAAGTTTATTTTAGGAAAATCTAATCTATGGAATGCTAATGAGAAATATACTTAGTGGTAATTCAAATAAAGAGACAGGAAGAGAAGATACTACAAAGCTGCAATGGAGTATAGTGCATGCATGTGAAAAATGGCACCAAAAAATACTGAAAAAATTATTCAACTCTTGATCTCTTGAAATTATCACTAAAATATGATTGTAAAGTTTAACTATAGGTAAAATGAAAACTTCATTCTTACACTTTGTTTACTTCACTGAAAGAGCCATATGGAACAAAGCAGTGAAAAAAAGTCCAGTATTCATTGCATCTGTTACCTTAGGGTCTTAATTTATAGTTAGCTGAAAACAATGCTGGAAAAACCATTTTTTCCAGTTAATCGAAAAGCAGATAGTCTCCAGTCTGTTTTGCATCCCAATGACACACTTTTAAGAAATACAGTGCTACAATAAAATAGAAACTTCTAATAAGGCAAAGGGCAACATAACGCCCGTTTTAAACAAAGCAAAACGGAACTTTTTCCAAACTTAGATCTGCAGAAGAAAATTACAGCGAGTTTATTTCACACTGCAAATTTCAGAGTAGGGATGGGGGTTATGGGTAAGTAAACTTCTACATTACTGCAAACTGACCCCTTTAGCCCCATATCCCTACTCTGACAAATAAACTTCTAAATTATTGCAAATTGACCCATTTTTTTTGATAGCTCCTAAAATTGGTACAGTAACCAAGGAGAGTCTGCAGACTAAATGCATTTAGTCTTTTACAAGCAATCAGCTTACAGCATTGGCATCATAAATCAGGACATAAATCTGGTACCAAACACAGTCAAGGTAATCCCTAATGAAAATACTCACACAGCAGATGAAAGCAGTTCAAAAGGCAACGGTTTGAAAACAACGTTTTGAAACAGCTTGCTGCCTTCTAAAAGCATTATAACCCTGCAAGACCACCTCTGCTGCCCCAGGCACACTGCTGAAGTCTAATGTGGAAGGTCTGTCTCAGTTTCTGTACACACCCTAGCCCACAGCTCTCCTCAAACTCCTTCTATAACGGAGAGAAGGGTGATGCTGAGTTTAGTAATGCAACATGAATTTGACTGCCTTCCACAAGAATTTGACTATGAGAACAATTAATTTAGATAACTAGTTCTGTAGCAATGTCCTTCAAGTTGCTATGAATTATAGCTGGGAAACCAGGAAAAATTTTCTTCAACCAGTTTTGAAGATGCCAGCCCAGTACTTGGCTAATGAGGTTAAAGGACATGAGATCTGAGAACATATGGATTGAAAATCAATGTTGTGGGCATGAAAACATTACATTGGACAGAAATTTTCAGGGAGATGTTCCATGTTTTGCAGTTATATTTTCTTAACATGGGATACATGGAAACATCTTTCATGTACCCTTGATACAACAGTGAGCAATCGTCCATAGCAGGCCTGTAAAACCCAGGTGTCTACCCTCTGGCAATTTGTCTCATACATCTGTGCAGGCACATTGAATTTTCTGCCCTGGTGCTCCTCCTTGGCCCTGGCATAGCATGCTGCCAATCACACAGCCTTAAAAGCAACAACATATAGCACTAGCTCCATATTGGCAAGCTACTCTACGGAATTACGGGATGATCTAGAAATCAGTGTAGAAAAAGCATGCAGAAAGAGATCCTACAGTTGGATGAATGGCATCCTTTTAATGCAGATGTCTTTGCAGAAATCCACCAATTCGAACTGGCAGCTCCAAGATGTATTCTAGCTTACACAACAGTAAAATTAAATCTAATTAAATTTTGTACAGCTTCAGTGCTGTCTGCTTTAAAATTTAGCACACCTACACAGTATTCTAATGGTGAGAGACTATTATGGCAACTCTTATAACTATTTTAATAACACCTTTACAGTTCTCTGAAGCAAATACTCAGTGTATATCTATATTGAGAGAGTTTTTGAAGTCAGGAAGTCATAGAAAACAAAAAAAATTTCAGAAATTACTATAATGTGTCAACAGGGATACTTTGTAAATTTTGCTAAAATTATCCATCTAGCACCGCTGTGTTTTCTGGATATTTAGACCAACAGGGAAGTTTAATAACAAAAAAAACCCACCCCAACTCACTGCAAAGTATTTTTTTTTAACAGGTAAACATTTGCTTGGGATATTTCAAAAACAAAGAGTGCAGCAATAAAGCTTTAAAGTAATAGACAGGGCACTGAACTAATTTTCTCTGTGCTGAACTAATTAGATACAGATAATAATTAAATTTGATAATGCAAAGCTCAAAAGTTGTCTCTACAATTTTGCTTATATAACTAAATTACAGATAAGTAAACTATGCCTCTAAAATATTACTTATTAACTTCAAGTTGTTTAAAAAGGATACATGTAGTTGTTGTAAGAAAACATTTACAACACCCAACATTGACTATTTCTTCAAAAGGCCGATGTGACAGTAGCGGTTTAATATCACATAACAAATACTGTCATTGATTTGTAGAAGAGAACAGAAAATTCAATATCCTTCTCAATATGTGGAATGTCAGACTGTTATCTGACACTTCTGTAACGGAAAACATATAGATGCATTCTGACATATCATCTCTTAATCCTGTTATAAACAAACAGAAACATGGTGATCTATTCACATTGGCTGAACAACCTCCTCCCATTTCTGGACAACTGCATTTGAGTAACCTCCCAACAGGGGAACCAGCCAATATTCAGACA
The DNA here is from genome assembly GCF_020740795.1 of Apus apus. Classification (NCBI taxonomy): domain Eukaryota; kingdom Metazoa; phylum Chordata; class Aves; order Apodiformes; family Apodidae; genus Apus; species Apus apus. The sequence goes on from NC_067283.1 coordinate 59,935,298, forward strand.
AAAAATACATGTCCAGCAATATAGCAATATTTTTAAAAGCTAAACCAGGCCTTTGTTGTTTCTATCAAGTTCTCCCTCCAGCTTCTTCTAGCTTTCACCAGTGCCTAACAGGTACAGTACAGCAACTCTACCTGGATTTGGTTTGAAAAAAGTCCTTTGCAAATAATGTCACTCAAATTAATTTGTTACAGAAGGCACTGCAGGAGATTGTCTCAAGATAGTGATGAAGAATAATGCTCTAGGTTTAATCCCTAGAGATGTAAATATGACCTACTGTTTTAAAAAATGGTAGTATGCCATAATAAATTAAGATGGGCAAAAAAAGTTAAGTGTATGGGCAATTTAGAAAATTCAAAACTGTACATCAAAATCAGAACTTGGAAAAGTAAAAACATCTGATTTCTCTAAGTAAAACTACCTTAATTCTTCTCACAGGAGCATACTATGTGTGCAAAGGTGCTCTTATGCTAATAGCAGTGGAGTACAGCTAGAGTTTAAAGACTCAGCGCTGCAAAGCAATGCTTGGAATTCACCTGCCTTGTCATCCTGGTTGGATTTGCCACCATCACCCAAACACTGAGAACATTCTTTAAGATGCATCACTGGGCATCTTAAAAACAAAAGAGATAACTTAGCTCATAACAGAGTGCCTGTGCTAAGCAAGGAATCTGGAAGCAGGATTTTGTATTCTCTTATGTGGTAGCTTTTGAAGTTAGATATTCACAAGACTATCTTAATATGTCTGTTAATATATAGGTTATGGGCTACACTAAGTTATATTGAAAGCTAAGCTGATTTTGCCAAAGCATTTAACTCTGATTTTTACTAACTCTTCTATTACTTTGTCATAATTTTCAATAAATTATTGAAATTAAATTGCAAATAGCTAAACACAACATCCTTCTAAGATATTAATTCACTGAATAATGGCTTTACTTACCAGAATTTTAACTAAGAACATCTGCTTCACTATAAAATACCAAAAATAACTCAAAACACTTCACTGAGTCTGTATGGATATTGGTAATGCTGCCATAATCACAGGAGCACAAAAGACAACTTGCACTCCAAGGGGGTAAAATACGCATACCCTTTCCATGCAGCTATACTCTTGATTAAATGTACTGCCTAAAAAGGTTCATCTTCCATCCTCCTCACATTCCCAGATACTTTAACTAGATACTCCCTCGCTTTATTGGTTCTGCTCCTTGTCTATTGGTGTGGTAAGCCAGTTAAATGCTCTAACTTAGCAAGCTGTCAGCTGTGTTTCTAGTTAAGCTTTCAATGAGTATTACGTTACTATGCAGGTGTTGGGGCATTACAGCTGTTGTAAGGGTGTGGGTGATACTGTGGCACTGCTATGAACACAGGAGTGAGATCTTCCAGATTCACAAGCCACTGTGATATTTGCTCCTCTGAATCATACATTTTCCTGGAAGGTTACGTTCCTCTACTACTTCTGGTTCCTTATCAGAAACACTCCCAACCCTTCCATCTCATCCTTCCTCAAATTCCCGCCCTCCCAGCTTAGATGTTTCTTTATTTATTGATTGAAATTTTAAACAAGAAATCTGTTTTCCTTGCAGTACACAGGTTTGGAAAGACGTTGTTTTGGAGATACAACAGCAGTGAAATACAAAACAACAAAGAACCTAGTAAGTAATTTATCAGCACTAAAAAGTTGTATTTTAAGTCAACATTTTGCTTCAGACATTCTGGTGTGCTTCAAGGTATTTTAGAAAACCCAGTAAATTACAAGATGAAATTACATCAAAGTGAAAGTCACTTTTTGGTAGAAGAAATGTTGAACTTAATTTGCTAGAAATTTGGATGAGAAATTGCTAAATATCCATGAGAAACAGGAAAGTAGTGTCAAGGCTTGATTTACAAATTAAAAAAAAAAAATTAAAGTTGTAATAATAGCTGAGAGACATCACAACTTTTACATCAGTTTTAAAAGGTTTGTGTAAATGATACGTACAGCCTACCAATACATGCTGTATGTTCAAAACAGAATACTAGGCATCATTCTTTAACTGTGCAATATTAACAAACTCCCTAAAAAAGTGTATCTACATTCATTAAATTTGGATCTCTACAATACTGGCTCACTGAGCACCACCAATTCAATCTGGATCAAACTGGCATATGCCAGCCTATCGGCCAAATCAGATCACATTGCAAAGTATTCACCACATCAATTGTTTTCACACTAGCTAAGACAGAAAAAACTACCCAGTGCTGCAGCTTGCAGCTCTGCTGACTTAATGGTACTTGACACCATCCTTAGTTTGCGCTACAAGTGTTTCTGTCAATACTTGTGGAACAAATTTGAACTAGCAAAGGCAGTTTATACTTGAACTGTACTTTCTGTTGTATAGTTGCAAATTTTTTTTATCATGCTGTCCAAAAACCAGATTCACTGGATTGCTCAGCTCCAAACCTCTACTTGAAGACATCTGAGGGAGAACACGCTCAATCCAGAGTAGCTGGTTGCTACTGAGCCTGGTGTTATCAAGGTACTGTTACCAGCCACAGACTCATATGAAGGACGACTATCAAGCTAAGTGCATATATGGATGCATAGAAGAGGAACACATGGAAAGGTGTTTCTCTGGGCTGCAGGTGACAGCAGAGAGACTCATGGTACTTCCAACATTTAACAAAAAATTAAGACTGCAACAAGTTGTTCTCCTTCTAATTACTATCAGAGAATGAGATTGCCACACTGATGCAGTGACAGGAGCAAGGTCTGACATGCCAGGCAGGGGCCAGACTGGAAGAAAGACCAGACACTTCCCTCTGCTTAACTTTGGGAATAAAATCACTGTGCAGGCTCTCCCCAAACTGTCTGCTGAGCATGCTCCACAGCTGCATTGTCTGACACAAGGACTCCCTAAGATACAGTCCTGTCCCTTTGTAGCTTGCACAGCCACCTTAACCTCGTAGGGATAATGCATGTGTACAGCCACACCAAAGAGGAGAAGCCTGGCCCCACAACAAGACTTTGCAGGCAGTTCTGGCTCTCTAGCTCAGGTGTGGTTTACCTGCTCTTGTTAACACCTGGAACACTAAAAACCTTCTTGTCAGAGTTTCAGGTATTACTATTCCAGGCACAGCACTCTGAACAGCAAAGTCAGCTGAGAGATGGGTCTTTTGTATTTCTGCTAGTCACATCTGCAAGCTCTACAGGCCCTCTGCCTAGTAGGAATATATGTTGTATGAGCATTTAGAATGATGTGGTACATGGGTAGCTTCAGAAACAGCAAAATGAGGCTCTGAACACAAGCTGTTCCCTTCAGTGAACAGGGCCCCCTTCTGCACAGTGCTGTGGCAGTATGTTTGAGCTGTGTAGCAAAGGACACTTTTGCTGCTGTGACATCTACTCTGGGGTGGGGAATTCAAACATACACATTCTGCTTTTCACGTGCTTGGCTGAAAACAATGCAAGTACAATTATCCACAATCAGTTTGATTTCAGAGTTCTGAAATAGTTCAAGGTTTCTACAAAATCTGACTTTGTTTTTCCCAATGTAAGAACCTACTAGTAGTTCAATGATTAATAAACTACTCACAAATGGGAAGGTCTACCCATTTCAATTCCTGTTTTTCCCCTCCCCCTCTGCATTAAGAACCCACACCGCTGCCAGGGTCTCTCACTGATAGGCAAACTGAAGGAGTATGTTACTAGTTTACCTCACCCATTTTCCTTACCCCTCTCCATTCCTCAAAGCCACAGTGGCAAACCAACATTAATGTCTATAGACAGCTGAAATAGGGTAGTGGTGGTCATGGTAATAACAAATACTTAAATGTTCATCCAGCGCTGGGGGAACTTATCTCTTATGTGAGTGGGAGTTGGATACTGGATCTTCCTGTGGAAAACCAGAAATAACTCTGAAGCAACTTGAGCCTTAGAGTTTCTCATATAAATTCAGACCACATCAGAGGAAGGAACTGTCCCTTGTGTGTGACACAAGGGCTCTGAAGTCAAAGACAGAGTGAAATGTTTTTCTTTCTCCTCCCCTTCTGAGTGAACACCAAGAGTTCAGGTTTTTCAAATCCACTCAGATTTCTAGTTCTCTCTCTCTCTCTCACTCTGCCAATCATGGGAGCCAAGCTGGAGCTGCTGATTCTGCAAGACAGCAGAACAGGTAACAGACTCTTAAGCAGATCAAGTCAAGATCTCCCAACTAATTTCCCATTTTTCTATTTTCTTGCTGCCTTAATTTACTCAATTTTAAATTGTACTTTTGACATTTTTTCATTGAGGTAACACAATAGCACCTTTCCCAGCTGGGCTACAGGGCAAGCATCAGATAACCACCCTTTATGCATTGTCTGAAAACACTCCTACCTGTGAGATTGTTCTAAACAGTCTCACAGTCAACAATCTCAAGGATTAGTACAACATAACAAGAGTTCTTCCTGTCTGGGAGCTCCTCAGATGGAGACAACAGCCAGCTCCCATTTCCCTGGGTAAGGATCTCATCAAAACAGGCTCTTCCACTTTTTCACCTCATGCACCTCTGCTGTAGGCTCCTTGGACTTGCCCAGAACTCTTCTGACTTCCAGGTAGCTTGTGCATACTCTTTCCTCCAATTCTGACCTCAGCAATACTGATTTAACAGTTCACTTAACAGTGATATGCTATTTAAAGCAAACAACATGCATTCTTGATGCAGAGACAAACTCATCTTCGCTGCAGAAGCACAAGAAAAACAGAGCTAGATAAAAAGACAAATGTTCACCGAATTTCTTCCTCTCACTAGTCTAGACCACTCCTTAGGCATAAGGTCAGGGTCTTTGGAGGGTGCCAGGATCCCTCCCTGCTACACAAGGAGTCTTCTCCAAACCCAAGTGTTGTTTTCCGGTGCTTTACACTTTCTTCTTCAGCTGGTCTCACAGTTAAACAAGAATCCTCTGCTAGAAAGCACTTCTCTTTTCTCTGTTCTTTCTCACTGATTCTGTGAATGCCTCTCATCACTTTTCAGCCCTCACTCTTCCTAAAACAATAGTAACAAATACTTGATTTCTGTAGTCTGCTTCTACAAAATCCAGCTGTTGTAGACTGGTGGCTCTTGCAGTTCTATTATAGAAAATTATTTTCCCTCAGGCTCTAGTCACTCCATTGTCCCAGGATGGAAGCCATTAGTTAATGGCTCTGCAGTGATAAAAGGTAATGACTGCAGAAAGAATCCAACTTCAAATACATTGATGCATTACTGAGAAATCAGTTTCATTACTTCATACAGAACTCCAGTAAGAGCTAGAAAAGAGAAAGGCAAGAACAGCAATTCCTGTATACACCTTAGTATTTATTAGCATATTTAAGTAGACAAGGGAAATGAGGTAAATACTCGTATGCCTGATGACCCTTCATTACAGTTCCAACCTTTTGCTCCTTTATAAACTAGAAAAAAGCAGCACCTTAGATTCTCAGTTCCTTTTGCAGATAGCAGCACAATTCTTATGGAAAGTGCAAGTGAACTCTAGTGTTAAAGTCAATTGAGAAAATATATATTCTAACAGCACTTCGCTAATTTTAGTAACATACAGACTTTTGATTGCCTGTCTACCCTTCCCTCCAAAGGATTAGAAGTTAGAACTTAAGTGTCATGTAGACTTACACAGTTAAGGCACACAGTTTTTAAGTAGAAAAACTCATTAAGTAAAAACGGTATTGACTTGTTAACTAATTTTAATGTATTCTCTATATCCTAAGACACAGTAGCTTTCAAATCTGTACACTATCTAACACTATCTGATCTCAACTGCCTAATCACTATGTCCATTAATAGGTATAACCTGAATATCATGTACACTTCAAGTTATATTAACTGCATACATAAACACACCTGGACTGGGTAATTTTATTGCACCTAAAGAACTTGTAGATATTTTCCCAGCAGACAGTAAAAAAAGCTGAACGACGATGGTCACTGTAAGCGGACTGTATTTCAAAGCATTTTCAAATTTCCCAGCTGACAAAGACAGGTATTATAAACCTCCAGTCTTGAGAAAAGCAGTTTTGTGCAGTTTACATGACTTGTAGCGATTTGCAATTATTCGAATCCTCCATATTGTGGAAAGAAATTTGAAGATACACAGAACCATGTTAAAATATTGTACACAAGTTCAAAGTACCACTGTTTAGCTATTTAATGAACAAGGAAAAAAAACCACATATAACTTTAACAACTTGCATTATTAATGCAAAATTTATTAGATGTAGCTGACAGTTAAAATGGAGAACACCTCCCTTATTATACCACCAAATTCTAAAGAAACTTGGCACAAAAGCAACACCATAGTCATTTGGAGAGAGAGACTTCAGGGAAAAAACTCAGAAAAAGGAAAAAAGTTTTAAAAAAATACAACTGCTGTTTATATTTGACAGGTTTGAGCTGATAAAACTCCTATTTTGTGGATAAGAATGTTACCGAGAAACAATTTATTCAAATTGTTTAGAAGCCCTGTACAAGAAAAATAATTCCGTTATTCTCTCCAGACAGAACCATCCCACGAGAAACCAGCAAAAACCAGTTAGTCCCCTTGAACTTCAGCTATGGCACCTATAAGATTTATGAAAAAAACCAGTAATTACTAATAACACTGAAGTTTATACGGATAAGCTCACCATCACTGACTATACAACATTAGTCAGCAACATGCTTCCACACATTCCATTCTGCTGCTACAATTGTGAGCAGGCTACAAGCAGCCCTCAGAGAGCAAGTGAGCTTCTACCCTGCAATGGTAAGGAGCAGAGCCAGCTCTGTTAGGACAGGTGCCATGAATACACTATGTGTAACTACAACACTTGTCATTTTAGGACTGCAAGAATGATCCAGCTACACTATGAAGAGCTGGCTGCACCTTAAAGAGCTGCCTTTATGTTAAGCCAGGCTATAGGGCAGTTCACCATATAATGAAGCTAGTTGCTTTTTTGTATTAATTCTGCATCAAGATACATTTGGTTAGGCCAGAGAACATTTAGATTGCACAGTTCACTTTCTAAAAGCCTCTAGGAAGATGAGCATCTCCATTTTAGAGGAGAGGAAAAAAAGCTGCGACAGAAATCTAGCAGCTTGACACTTCCAGAAAACATGCACAAGCTGTGCACTTGCTCCTTGTAGGAAATACAGGTATCATTTGAGTCTCATGATCTAAATGTGAACCAGCAGCTTTGTCACTTTTAGTTCTAGTTCTGTGACTTTTTTGTTTCTTGTTAATAATCTGAGGCTTTCCAAAACACACCTTCCTCTTTAATTAACAGATGTTGTATTAGGCCTTTGCAATTACTCATCCATTAGCAGCTCAAAACATTTCAGAATGTATAAGCAGCAGCTATGAAGTTAACCATGTCCTGTGATTTCTCATGAAGCAGGCTTTGCATCTATGTTTTGTGCTATTTATATCAATGAGGTACATGTGCCTGGATCCTTAGAGCAAGCACCTTCCTCTTCAGCAGGCTGAACAAACTTGCCTTTGTTTCCCTACCGATTTATGTGTCTCTGAACATACAACAGACCTAGCCCGGACATCTTTTTTCTCAGTAACCTTTCAGTAGTTTTGAGAGTTTTGATTTTGCTGTAAATGAGGACGGAATGAGTTTGAGCCATTCAACACCCCCTGCACAGTGAAATCCCATTCTTCTTCCATTGCACGTTAGTAATTTCCACACAGGAAAATTATTTTATCAAGGAGAAAAAAATACTCAGGATACATCTCTGACAAACAGAACAAAAAGAGAACTGTAGAATTTAATGCAAGAATACAGCAAAAAGATTTATGTACATTTGTTGCTTCTCCATTTTGACATGAATAGTAAAAGCCTAATGCAAAAAGCCTATGTAGAAAACTGGAATTTCAGAGAATTATATATAATGTTTGATCTTTATTAGGAGAATTTTCCATATTTCTTTTGATACAGAACTCCCATTCAAAACACCTCTGTTGAAACTGAAGTTTCAAAAATAAAAGTCTGAGGGCCAGGTGTCAGCTCTAGAGTAATCCATATTTCATGCAATCACTTTAATTATGGAGCGGTAACTTATGCCAGAAGAATAGGATAAAGATCTTACTTTCCTTAAATTTCTACTTACAGCAACTTATTTGTCAGAATCCTTGGTCTCTTGCAAAACTGACTTTCTTACTGTAAACTCTGGATGGCAAAAGCCATCTCATCCATTCATGTTCATTTTTCATCTGTTCATCATCCTAAAGTACTTCAAACCTAGGCTAGCTCTTTAAATACTGCTTGTTTTCCATGCTTTTATTCTGGAATTACTATTATGCAAGCTATGTAACAACAAGAATAAAAAGGGTTTGTTTTTTGAAACAAAAGGAAGTTTGGAAAAAAATAAATTACTATATTATTCCAATGGTTGTGTTACACAATAAAAACTAGTTTACTCTGTGCTTACATTGCAGCATGGACAGTGACGTGACAGAGGGCTAGTCACGCACACCCACTTCCAGTATTCCTTTGGTTCTGCACCTTTTGGGAAACTGCCAATCTACACTTACAGAATTTCCTGCTTTCCACAGGATTAAGAGGATGCTTTATGTGAAGCTGAAATGTGAGAATATGAGTAACATCTAGCCCTGCACGAGTTGTAGCTTTGCATCTGCAACATTGTATTCCTGTTTTAATAGAAAAACAGTATTTCTTCCTTGAATACTGGTTGAAGAAACCTAAGATACCTTAAGGGGGATAAAAATAAAGTATATTTTGAATTGGTGTGCTTCCTCATATTTGTTCCTCTCTAGTGACCAGCATTCTTTTTGCTACTTTGCTTTAAAGATTAGTGAAATCTACACATTTGTCAAATACACGCAAAGTATCTTAATCTGAAACTTGATGTAATATTTCAGTAGGCACAAATGTGCCTAAGGCTCTCTCCCCTAAGTGTTTTGCAAGGAATCCATGAAGAATTTCTTAAAGCCCTTCTTCCCTCACAGAATCCAATCATGAATTTACCACACAAAAAGGAAAAAATGTCACCATTGAGAATCATGCTAGAAAAGTAATGCACGCTTCCTAAATGAAGCTCCAAGAACAAAGCTTGTTTGATGATGCAACATACCTTTTTAAAATTCTCTCATTTTTATACTACAAGCAATTTTTTCTTCAGCACAAGAATACAAAATACTGTATTTCAGACAAGCACATGAAATGTGTTTTAGTAATAATACCGAGTCAGTTTCTTGCAAAATTTGCTGATGAGTCCTCAGAACAGAATTACCCAGATAAAGAGCAACACAGAGCCTTCTGTTAGACCCAGGTTTACCCCTCAGAATTGATGGCTGGGATTTTGGAAGAGTTTCCCAGTTCCTTCCCCTCTTTCCCACCCACCCCCACCCCCCCATAAAATCTACTCCCTTCATCTTCACCACATATACAAGACAGCAACCACCTACTTTTTTTCTTACAGAGACTGTTAATTTTTTTTTTGTGCGTGGATCGTAGCTTTATGCTCATGATGCTGAAGAAATAATGGGTTTCAGTCTTCCCCTTCCTGCATCTTTGGATTTCCAAGCGAAAAGGACAACTGAGACACACAAATATACACATATGCAGAAAGGACTGTGATTTTAAACGAAAGCCATTTTGAGGGCACAAGAGAGCTGACAGTCTCCTTTTAAAATCAAAGCAAGGTTTTACCAATTGTCCTTTCAAAAAATCTTAAAATTATCTCTCTTTTGTAATGGAAATAGCTGACAGCACTGAAGCCTAAGGAAACAGCAAGATGACAGATTATATTCAAGGGAGAAAATATGCAAATCGGGAATACAGGGAGAATGAAAGCCTCAGCCAGCCCATGGGAATTATTATTTCACATTTTTATTTTTAGAAAGATGCTATGGCATTTTAATCTAGAAGAATGGCTTCAGATAATAGAAAGTGTCATCAACCTCAGGGTTTTAAAATACTACCAGCAGCATTGACAGAGAATATTTAAGATGGGCACTATTGTACTTGAATTCTTAAGGCACTAAGACTATGATTAGGAACTTCAGCTTGGGAGACACTGAAAGATGTATCTGAAGGAAATCCCCAAAAGGGTTGTCCCCCTCACAGAAATGGTGCACCAAAGCTGGAAGAAACTTCAGCAATGACTCTGGCAAGCAAGGCATGTGGTGCTTTACATCCAAAGTAAACAATTTTGATTAACAAAAGCGTATTTCCCTCTCGGTTGTCTTCAAGATTTGATTTTGCTGTGTTCTTTCCCCTCTGCCCCCTCCAGAACTAGCTCGTTCCTTACATCAAGCCACCATCCCTGGCACATATTTTCTATTAATTTCCCTAAAACTTGTACCTTCCCTTCTTCTTCTTGCACTTTCTTCTATTCATTAATTTATATTCTTCCTTATCCTCACAAGAGAAACTCATCTTTTTGCTGAGCCATGTGCAAAATTCAAAAGTGATGGGATGGAGAAGGGAGCCTAAGCTCAGAAAAACACTTATTTTTCAGTTGCTGGAAAGAAAAATACATTCCTTGGTAAGTAATATGGATGTCACAGGCATTACACTCTAATATTCACCTTATAAATTATACTTTGCCCTCAGCTTCTGGAAATAGAGCATCAGCTTAAAGCATGTGTCTGCCTTTATGAACAGTGAAGAAGGTTAAATCCATATGAGAAGCTGGAAGAACTTAATGAACACAGGAGGTAGTAAGGGTCTGAGGGGTTGTTTTTAGTATTAAAAATTTAGCAGTCCTAGAACTCTGCAGAAGGTGACAGCAAGTATGGAAGAAATTATAATTGGTAGAGTGAAGGAAAATTTTAAGGTTTGGCAAGCGTTTGTGTCACTGCTGTCAACCTCTTTTAGAAGTTGTGGAAGCCCTCTGGAAGTGTTCAAGGTCAGGTTGGATGGGGCTTTGACCAGCTTGGTCTGGTGGGAGGTGTCCCTGCCCATGCAAGGGGGTTGGAGCTAGATGGATCTTTAAGGTTTCTTCCAACCCAAACCTTTGATTCTGTAATACACCAGAGGGCTGTGCTGCCATTCAGCAAGATCTGGACAGGCTAACATTTTCCAGAAAAAAATTAAATTCTAGATCCAAGCAGATCCAGGGCTAGAAATAAAATGCCACTTTGCCACTGTCAGATAGTTTAAGATGACAGTATGATCAAGCCTAATATGCATGCAATAATGAAGTTAACATTTGACTTGCCTTCATAAAACAATATACCAGTATAAGAAAACGTTTGTACACATAACAGATAATTAAGCTTTTTCCAAAAGTAAACTTTCAAAGGAAAGCAAAACTATACAATTATGCCATGTGATAGCACTCTCTGTTCTCACCTCAAGACATAGTCTGTCTGATTAATGATAAAGATCATGCCTAGTAACAGGAAGCCTGGAAGACGCTTATTTGAATGGATAAGCAAACTACTGATGATTCTTGGCTACCTCAGACTTAGGTCTGTTTTCATGCCTTACCCAATTCTAGGATATTCTACAAGTTCAAAGTACAAAAATCTACAAAAGGCTATGTTTTGTGACAGATATCTTTTCTGGAGCAATGCTGTCATCTGCCTAGAAGCTCATCTATGTACAGACAGCGTGAATTTGATTTCTAGTTTCTGTTGGGTATATAGAAACTCTGGTGGGCTGCTTGCTTTCCTAGGTAACCATCTTACATATAAGAACTTAGTTTATGGAGAACTGACTTTTAATTACAGTAGCTGTTCATCTGTAAGTCTTCCTGCAGGCTGTAAATACAATTCATACACGTAGCCAAGAGAAGACTCTTAAATACAAATTATAATTTTTCACTGTATTTTGTGACAGTAGATTCCTACAGGCAACAGAACATAGGAGTAAAGCCAACCATAAAACTGCAGAGAAAACTTCTGTGAAAAAATCAGAAGCAAACTGCAACTACTTCTGTCCCCAACTTACTGAATATTCAGACTCATTTTCTCAAGTATTTTTCTTACTGTTTTCTTGATATCTACACACTGTGTACTAACAAGACTAATCAGCAGTTGAAAACACAAGTGTAATTTAATCTGCAACTCAACAGAAGTTGTAATAGGCGTATTTTTAGTGGCAGCTTGGAAATTCAGGCTATTAAATTAATGAACAAGCTTGAAGATATGAATGTGTCATCTACTTAATTGAGTGCTTGTATATACAACTAAGCCATGCATTCATTTGGTTGTATTCATCAGTGCCACTCTTTTTAATTTCAGTAATTTACCACTTGGAATTTAAAAATAAAGTGGACTACAAAGTCCTCACATTCAAGTGATCAAGAAGAAATAATACAAAGTTGTGGTCACTCTAGATATAAGAGACTATCAGAAGGGATAGAAAAGGAATCCAATCCTGAAAGCATACAGAAGTTTAAATGGAATAATATTCCAGGTGATGCTGTCCTGTTGATGCTGTATATACCAAGAAAATACATTTGCTCTTCATTCACATGTGCCATACGACTGATTAAAGACAGAAACAGAGTTCTACTTTAGATTAGCTATAAAAGCTCATCCTGTGGCTTGAAGGTGCATTAGTGGCAGAAGCACAGCAGGCAACCTCTTAGGGTTAAATCCCAGCTTATACTAACCTAAAGGAAAGACCTCTCTGGGAGGCACACCAAAGCATTGCTTCAAAGGCACACTCCTGACCTGAGATAAAACATTAATGTAGACAGAACATCTAAAGTTACCAGACTGCACACTCACTACCACCTCCTCTGCCGAGAGCTGGGCACCCACTACAGACACAGAGACTACTTCTTCAGTCCTCACAACTACTTCCATGCATTTACCATCATGTGTGCTACAGTTTCTTCTCCAATCTTTTTTTTCTTTTTTTTTTCTTTTTTTTTTAAGAAATTGGAAATAAATTGTAAGTCTACAGAACTCCTGATACTCTCGGCTTAATCCACCAAGAATTTCTACACCTCACCTCCATCACATCATCATTAATACTCATCTGGCTTACAACAACCTTGGAAGCGTGACCACTGGGAGATCATGAGATCTGAGATGAGCCAAATGTCAGAAGTCCAGTAGCTCCATGGAGAAAATAACCTACGTTTTATGAATTCTCTTGTAAACAAGAGTATTAGAATTTTCTGAAGAAAACCACAATATTTTTCTATTATACACTACTAACATGCTGGCTGGTCATGATGTTAGTATGTTTGGAGTATGACTTACTAATGACATCATAGCTGAAATGGTGCTAACATATAAAAGAGCCAAATCCTGCACAGCTCAAGTCGTAGTCAATCAAGCAGTAACATTACAGATTATGTTTTCTTTCTGTAGCTGAATGACATACAGAAATAAACCAGAAGATTCTTCAAAACCAGAGAAATTAATTATAGCCCAATTACTGAACATTCTCTTTTATGCTTTTGGTAATTTTGTTTCCTGAACAGCTAAAATAGTTCAAATTACACTTTATGATTTATGAGTTTTTAGACTTGTCCACATAATTTTTTTCTATACAAATCATAAAGCTTAATTACCTTAAATGAAGAACAGATTAAAAAACTCCTTTACCACAGCAGCAGATGAAAAATAAACACAAAAGCTCAAAGTGAAGGACACACAGACCAACTCTGAAGGTTTAGGATAGTAACAGAAAGAAAACTTCTCATTAAAACCCAAGCAAAACAGTATTGTTTGTATCTCAAAAATTCCCCTGAGGAATAGTTCCATCAGTCAGATAGCACATAATAGCAAATAAAGATGAAAAATATTTTTCACTGAGATGATAATTTGAGTTATTTACTTGTATTAGAGCACTCCACTCAGTCTTCCTAAAAAGAAACATTCAGTGCCAACCTCCCTTTCTAACACTGTTGTTCTCTTTTGTGGCAGATTAGTTATTTTAAGGTTCTTTTCCCCCACTTTCTTTTTTGAACAGAAATGTAATATTCCTTAAGCAATCAATTTAGTCAGGCATGTCTGACTTTTTTTTTATACTATCAAATAGTATATTCAAAACAGCATCACACATTTATGCTTCTTAGACCACATCTACCTACTTGGAATGGAAATTATCTTACATGTTTACAATGAGCACTCAATTCAATAATGATAGTTAAGTACAGAAAAAAATGTGCTTTGCATGCCCAGAGCCTTCTTTTTTCTTAAAGTCTTCATAAAAATCACTTCCAAACAGAAGTGACATTAAAATTCTGCAGAACAGCTGGCTCATGTGAAAACAGCAAGATGTTCTGCCAACAGGAGCACTTGTCTTAAGAAACTGATCTTTGATTTCAGTCTGGAGTGTTTCACCATGGCTTCTGGGAAAAAAACCCTGAACAACGACAAAAAACAAGAACTAACTGAAGCTGCAGTAATTTTTTAATTGCTTATGAGTACTACAGACAGAGGCTGTTTACTTCCAAACTGTTAGAAATGCAAGGAAATTAAACATACTCTTTGTTGTAACTACGAGAAATATTGTTCTACCTGGAAAAATTTGTACCACCAGAAAACACAACATAGATTTCCACTTGGAAGTTGAATTCAATCAATGTTTTTGGGGAAAAGGAAGTTGGTGGAAGTTTCCATTCTTAATGCCTCAAAATACCCCACTTGAATAGCTGCTTAAACTCTTCACCAGAGTTGTACAAATTTGAAGCATGCTATCGGTTAAGTTTTACACCCGAGAAAAAAGTACTTCTGGTAACCTTGAAAAATTTTAGATCAGAATTTTGTTACATAAAACAAATATTAATCACATTCTCTTACTACCTCAAGTATGTTGTTCTTGTTTTTTTTTTTTCCTCTCAGATGTTGAACTTAGAATGTTAGAATGAATTTAAGACTAATCACAGTAGTAAATACAGCAACAAATTTGAGATGGTCTCTGGGAAACAAACTCAAACTTTTCCCACCTTGAAACTTCAGAAGGGTTAACAATCCATAGAAGTAGAGCCATCACATTATCTATGTTGAGCTTTCTTTACTTGCTCCACCTTAAGAAAAGGAATTTCCAGGGAAGTACCTTCAAGCTGACAAATGCCACATGTCACTGCAAATTCTTAAAGCAAATCAGCTTTTCTCACAAGTGGGAAAGAAGGTGGCTGCCTGTCATGTATCTTTAAATTTGCAGAGTTTAAGTCTCTTTTTTACCCCCTACTCAGCAATTATTCATTGTTTTCAAAGGCTGAGTGGGTTTCCTTCTTTTAGTGAAGGAGACCTTCTGGATCTCACTAAAATGGACTGAGATGATGATTAAAATGCAGTATGCAAGTAGGAAAACTGGTTTTATTTACCAAACTACATTAAAGAACAATAAAGAACTGCTGCTTCTATCAAACAATTTTTTCGACTCTGGATCATGAATATTATCAATAAATGGGCTGTATTTGCTTTCTGAAATTTTCCAGCAATCTTAATTCCATGCAGAGATCTTAAACCACCCAAACAAGCTGCAAGATTCCACCTAATTCACTAATGCCTAACTGAAACACTGCTTCTGCGATACAAAGATATTTTGAGGGAACACAGCCTTTCAGATGAGATGTCTTCTCTTGTAGTTCCTCTGCAGGCGCACTGCCAAAATCACAGTGCCGTTTTAGAAATGGGCTTATACTTGAAATGAGCTTTATAATTGGTTCAGGCCAATTCCAATAATTAACTTCAGTTCTTATAAAGGGAGATCTCAATGGGAGACTTAAAAAAGGACCTGTTATTACTGCATATCTACGTGTTTGCAGCATGAGCTATCCTTCAAAAACCTGCAGGTTCCCATACCATCCTTCCCTTGAAGAACTAGAACCGATTGCAAACCCTTGCACTAGAACACATGAACACAGAAATGGAAGGGTTCATCTAGCCTGTCAGTTCAGCATCTCACATGACCATAAATACTTTGAAACTATATTAGCATTATGTAATTTTTTTTTTCTGATAACTCCCACTCACCCTTCAATATTTCCAATACCCTGAGAGAAATTTTAGGTGTATTACAGAAGACCACATGCCACAGATACATGGCATACAACAGGAAGACATAGATGGTGCACCTGAAATTTCTATTGTGTTGCCCCAATTCCTTTAACATTTCATTATATTAAGTGCACCAAATTCCCTAGCTTCAGTAATACAATTGAAGTATTTCATTAACTATTTCTGAAGTCTGCTCTGCATCAGAAAACAGGTATCTCAATAGACACACTGCACACCTGTATTTGCTGTACACCGATTCACATTTCCACTAAAAATTTTCAGGATCTACAAACTCAAGAGCTAAACCCCAAACCTTGACATATTGCTCACCTAATTTTCTCAACAGCATTGTTTCATATACCTGTACCTTCTTCTACCAAATATACTCTTTTGAGACTTCCACAGCCTTTTACCCACTTTTTACTCTCCCTACAAAGACCAGCATTAAAACATACTAACAATATATTTGTTCAATATATGTTATTGTGGCAATTACTTCACAATATGCAAGTTTAAGATAAGGGAAAATTATTAGAACTGCAGAAGTGTTCACTGTTACTCAAGTGCCAGTGAAGCAGCAGGATGAAATCAAAATGCACAGAAAAAAACAAAGCAAACTGTAGTGATACCTTATAAAGCTTGAAACATCTCAACTAGACACTTCTTGCTGCTAGGTTTATACTGTGCTATGGAAGCTAAACATTCAGTTCTCTCTTACGAACAAATTCTATTTGTACTAGTCTCAAAAGCTTTTTCATATTATGTATCATTAATCATTCCCAACACTTATTAAAAGCACCTGTACATTTTAATGATTCCTTACTCGTAACTTACAGCAAAATGTTTCATGTGTGACATATTTCAATTACATTAAGTGGAATTTCATTCAAAGTAGTCAATTTTAGTAGAACTGTGAGGAGGCTCAAGTCCAGTGTCTGCTGAAGTCATGTTCGCCTTTAACAAAAGTTGGATTAGAGCTCTGAACAGCAATTCATTTAAAAAAATTAGACAAGCAGCTCAGAAAAATACTATCTTCAAAAAGACCAAGACTATTCAAGAATAAAAACTTCTGAATATAAGTAAGCTGCAAATCTATTTTCTTGTTATGCAGGTCAATCGCAAGAGGCTAATCAAATGTGAATAGTATCAACAACTATGGTTTGGGGTTTTTTTTATTTCACTAATTTCTATTTTATCTTCTTACACAGTATGAAACTCACATTCATTGTCTGGTCTATGCAGTACCCTTTTAACATGATGTGAGATAAAGACAAGCATTTTATTAAGTTCATAAAAAGCCAGGATTTAAAAATAATAACTCTAGGCTGTCAAACTGCAACCTAACTGCATGGTACCTATCAAGTCATAAAAGTATATGGATGTAGGAAAGATCCTGCATCTTCCCTCCCTTTCTCAAAAAGCAGCCATTTAATTTCTCAAATATTTTTTTTTTCTCCATCCATGAGAATTTTAGAAGTGGCAACAGTCAGATAAATGATCAAGGTATTCTGTAGATTTCAAGACGGAAGATTTCACATTAAACATAAATGCTACATTTCTGTCTTCTAAGTGCTACTGTTCCAGTGTCAATAACTGAAATAGAGCTGTAATGAAGCAATGGAGCATTGCTTACCAGAAAACCAGTCTCTGCAAACCTCATGCTAAGAAAAAGTGGAACCAGAACATTTCTCAGTCATATTTAGTCTGACTTTTATCTTGTTAATCTTCTGTTTACCAGAACGTTAATAACTAAGATATGGACATCAGGGTGATCACAGCAAGTTGTGAAATAATTATTTAATCTGCTGGTCCAGGATGGATTAACACAGTGAATGGCCTTCAGAATACAAACCCTCTGTTTTCTTAATATGGCAAGAGGTGATGGTGTTCACAGTAACAAATAACTTGTGACTTCAGGCTGTATGACAGGGCAGAAATAATTAAAAACTATGAAATAGCTTTTCAGCCTCTATATACTCTCTATCACCCCAAAGACTCTAATTTTTCAGAACAGAAGGAAACTTCAGATCTTATTGAGACATATATGCTGGTATAGCAACTGGCTTTCAGAAATGTGGTCCACCAGAAACTGTAGCTGGTATTTCTGTCAGAGTGGACTAATGTCCTGAAGATTTTAATCCTGCTGTTCCTACATTATCCCTCTGGTATAGTATCTCTTCAACACATACAATAGTGACTGACTGTGAAAAACATCAATTTAAAACTTCAAACTTAAAAAGGAATAAGGATGATGAGTAGAGCCTCCTTTCTATCAAGCAGAATGTCCTGCCTAGCAGACACTGGGTCAGCATCTGAACCAGTACTTTGTATGTTTTCCAGTACACCATTCAGGTTCAATCCTGAATGCAATTTAATGAACGGTCAGGGAAACTCTTAAGAGGCAGAAAGGTCAAAAATGAAAAGTTACATAAGAAACCCTGAGTCATGTTTACACTCAGCACTTTCTGGTACAGGATTATGATACCAGCAATTCTAAATTAAAAATGTGATCTATATTAATCTTATATTGCTCTCTCTATATTGTTAGGCTTAAAAATTATTAAGGGGCTGCAGATTGAGAACCATTCCTTTAGGGTATTTAAAATATGCACTTATTTTATCAAGTTAAACTAGTAAATTGGTTAACAGATGTCATTCAACAGTGGTGGAACACTAAAATAATTTTTACAGAAGAGATTAGCAAGTTTAAATCTCTTTCTAAGAGACAAAAGCAGAAAACTATCACAACTACCTCATTTTTATGAACTTCTCACTGAAAAAGATCTCAAAAATTCTGGATGAGAAAAGCACAGCTTTCCAAAACCATGCTTTATTTTACTTAAAGTCACACTGCATTGTCCTGTATCTGGCTCAGGATCAAGACTGCTTTAAAATAAACGTAGTTCAGTGGTCTTCAATTCTCTCAAAACAGGTTCTCAACAGATATTTACTATGACCACTTCCTTGAACCAATCCCAAGACATTAGAGGTAAGAATGACAACTTCACAGTAAGAAAAAAAAAAGTTACCTACCTACAGAGGTAACAGAATTATTGCATTGTCAAAAATCATACAGAATAGTGGCATGAACACAATGAAACATCATTAACACTTCTTTTGAGATCTGAAAAACTCATACCTGGGTACAGTGCCTCTTAAGCTTCTTTCACTTCTTGATGATGATGATGACAACGATGATCCAGGTCTCTGATCTGTTTTCATTCCTAGAGTCTCTGTTGCACTAGTCTGAGGTTTTTCACCTTCCTCTTCTGGCTTTTTTTTTTCACTATCACTTTCGTCACTGCCTTCTCCTAAAATGTCATCCACCTGTCAAGAAGTGGACAGTCAGTGTATTCTCTAACAGACTATTCTGTATCAATCTTTCATAATTATTCCATTGTTCTTAAGTAATTGTTAAAAATATGCTTCAACTCTCCTTGACCACCTCCTTGAAAATTAAACCCCAAAGGTCTTCACACCCAATTTCTGTAACATCTCTAGCAACATCCCAGTAAATATATTTAGTCTCTATCTAGCTTAAGTATATACATATACTTACACACATGACAGACACATTTGCATTTAATTCTAACATGAACAGCTGTAAACAGCTGAAAACGTGTTTTGAAAAAGTGCTGTCTTATGAAATTAAAGTAATATGTGTTTTACACTACTGTAAAATATAACAACATGCACTCTATACTATACATATTTTATACTGTTAGAAGATATAGAGTCACTTGGGCAAAGCATATTAAAATCTCTAGCTAGTAAGTATTCTTATATTTACAGGTATACCTTGACAGATAATATAAAGAAGTGTATTCCTAAATAATACAGCTTAAATGGAACAGAACCTTATTCTAACCAGATTGTCTGCTTACACTTATTGATAAAGGAGAATCTATCAAAACATTTACACATTTCATTAAATAATTGCTTGGCCTTTGCTCCTAAAAGTTAGCATGAGATTTGATACTTCCCTAAGAACATGCTAATTTGCACGTGACAGGTCTGGAACTGCTGAAACCACCATTAAAGTCAAATCATAAGCTACCCTGCTGAGCTTCAAAAGGTTGCATACTCTTTGAGTCAGCATTCAATTTTCAGAAAGAGATGAAAACACTATTTTTGTGAATGGCAGAAGACATGGAACAAAGCTACATGTGAGTATTTCTCCACTGATATTTAATATTTTTTTCCTAAAAGTAGCTGATCTCAACCAAAGTTAAAATACGCTTCATGACTACTCTCTGCTCCCACTAATGCCACATCTACTTTATAAAGAAGAAAAACTCAGTATATATGGACCAAAATATTTTACATTATGCATGTGCTGCTTTTACACTGATAATCCTCAAAGCTAGAAGAAAGCTGCAAAAAGAGTCACTTGTAACTGGCCCTTCATAAATGCATCTCTAATTTCTTTGTTTACCTTGAAATGCAAAGGAGTGAAGTCAAAACTGCCCTTTGTTTACCGAACTAAACGCAAAAGATCTAGAGGTAAATGAAAAACCATTTTCAGAGAAAGGGAACTCAAGGGAGAGCCTGCAACCAAGGAGGGAGGAAAAAAAAAAAGATAATAAAGAAATTTACTAGAAAGACCTATTCCATTTCCCTTTCTGATGTTCTAACAGAGACAGAAAAGGCATATGAGCCAAGATGATGAAGGTGCTCCCTATCGGGCAATTTCACCAAGCACATGTGATTCGTTGACTTCAGAAAGATAAGAGTATGTAGCATTTGTCTTCAGTCCTCTGCTAAACAGATGGATTCAGGGGATTCATTATCTTT
Organism: Apus apus; assembly: GCF_020740795.1. Classification (NCBI taxonomy): domain Eukaryota; kingdom Metazoa; phylum Chordata; class Aves; order Apodiformes; family Apodidae; genus Apus; species Apus apus. The sequence continues at coordinate 59,956,025 of NC_067283.1, forward strand.
CTACAAAGATATCTATCTATCTTGCTCTTGAGGGTAGTAGAAAATAATATCTTCCTTATTTTATACTACTTCCCATTGAGTATTCTACCAATTGTTTCAACAGAGAAATTATGTAGAAGGAATAGTACCATAGGAAGTACTTCAAAGCATCCTAAAAAAATAATATTGAGGAGACTTGCCAGTATAAGGGAAAACAGGAACATTTTGTTTAAGAATATACTTGTGAAAACCAAATTATTTTAATATGCAATTGTTCCAGAATTTAACAACTCCAGCTTCAAAATTGGATTTAAAAATCCAAGCTATACTATGGTTGGATGGAATGACTTCTATAGAAAATGGAAAGTAGCTCACAAGCTTTTTAGATCTACAATTTAAGCTGGTTTTCCACTGGTTCTTTTCTTGGTACATTTTTACAATCTGAAACATTGCTGTCTAATAGCTAGCTCTTTCACTATGAAACCTGTAGAGAAACCAGATTAAAAGGGGAATTACACACCAGCTTAGTGCATCTAAACACAGGTGCTGGTTTCAGGTAGAAACTGTAGGAATTACTGTGTCAAATCAAACTACATTAGTCCAAAATTGCTTGTCCCATGACCACAAACTGTCATATGTATGGAAAGTAAGAATCATGGATTCTAAGGTTACAAGATTGAAAAGATGGCTAGAGATAAGCAAAAAGCGAACCTGGTGAAAGTGTGGAAAGTAAACACAGTAGGGATTTTTTTTAGTGTGTAGAGAATACACAGAAAGTCTCAAGTGTTTAAGTATTACATTTTGTATGGAATGACAGGAACATCATGACTGTTTAGCTTTGTTAGAAGATACTCACTGTAGCTAGCAATCAACAGTCAAATGCCAGCAAAGATCTACAGCTCTACCAACTCCTTTCCAGCAAATCCTACATGTAAAATTACATTCCAAAACCAATGCTGTTCCAGAAAGTTGTGTATATGTATGTTCTCACTACAAATTATATCAGGGTTTTCAAAGGACAAAGTTAGGTTGATAGACATTCAGTGTTACAGATGTAACAAACAGAACTTTTCTGGTCTTTTAAAATCTAGTTTGTGTGAAAGTTTTGACAAGACTAGCACTCTAGTTACTGCCACATCTTTTTTTCTTCCATTCTCCATAAAGATGACATTATTCTTTGGAGATCTGGAACGCCATTTAATACTAGAATTACCAGGTTGGTAATAAACGATGTCCTGAAGTGCTACATAGACATATTTTTTTAACACGTCCAGGGATGGTGACTTCACTGCTTCCCTGGACAGCCTGTTCCAATGTCTGACTACTCTTTCAGTAAACAAATTTTTCCTAATATCCAATCTGAATCTCCTCTGGCACAACTTGAGGCCATTTCCTCTTGTCCTAAGACAATGCTTTACAGTTATTTGAAGAAGCAATTATATATGCAGTAATATAAACTTGATTAAAAAAAGAGCTGAGAAGAAACTTTAAACCTTGGTTTTAAACTACCAACTACCTAAAAATTCAATTTTTAATAGAACTGAAAAACTTCCTATTTTAGACCACAACAGGACAACACACAACTACCTAATCAATCTCTTCTAAAGGCAGAAAAATGCTCTCGATCAATTATTTACTGGAATTACAGAAAAATCTATAGAGAATAGCGTGGACAGCTGTTGATGTTATGCTCAAGTTTTGCATGGAAGAGATACCTTTTTTTGCCCCCAGTCTTTACCAAAAGACCAATTACACTTTTGCTCCAATTGATGGCATAAGGGAAAAACAGGAAAAAAGTATTTAAAATTAGTTCTTTACGGTTGTTTCTACTGCCACAAAAATGACTGTTCATTGCCAGCAAAAGAAACAATGGAACTGGTATTGACAGGATGTAGAGATAAAAACCAGTTGCGTTTCAGCATAAAGCCTGTGTCTCCTAAACATGTATTTGTGATTCTGCTGAATATATGCTACTTAGGAAGAACCTGCAAATATGACCATAATAGGTGTTTAATTGCTATAACAAAATACCACTGACACATTAAGTTAGAAATCTTAACACACTATTAAAAATGACTGACACTGACAGATGGCAATTTAAGAGGACATAGTGCCTAGGCTCTGAATGACCTTTTCTGACACATTTCAAGGCCAAGGGGAGACATCAGATGCTAATAAAATGCTGGGGGCAGCATGGCATCAGTACATTAGTATCAAGGGATTGTACAATTTGAGCTTCTAATCTGTTTTTTTAATTAGTTATGTTATTAAAAGAAGAATTGAAGTGTGGGTACAAACCAATTACCAGAAAAATATTCAGTCTGCGCATATTGCTTCCAATCATTCCCTCAGAGCAAGTTTTCTTCAGACATAAGCTTAATTTTATTTTTTTTTTAATCAACAAAATACATTCAAATGCCCTCTTGACAACATCTGCTCTGGTTAAGTTCCATTTTTAAAAAACAGAAATGAAAAAAATCCAGATGCCAAACACATCTGTTAGTATTTATCTTCATGAGCATTTTATAGAGCATAGCATATTGATTGCCCAAGTCTGAAAACCAATGAAATTCCTAGATAACAAAGGCTAGGATGAAGTGTAATTTATTGCTAAAACTCCCTCCCACTCTGGATATTATGTTTCTTGACATCCAGAGGCAGCTATGATCATGTATGGGCAAGATTTGCTCCATCAATATAGCTTGTTGTCTGTCCAATTGATTTAAAAAAAAGAACAGTTCTCTCTCTATACTCGCTATTTTGTCTGGTGATACCAGCTGAAATGGTGGAAGAGTTTTAAAATAATCTTAAAAAAAAAAAGTAAATATGAAAAGTAATAGAGGCTTTTGCAGCCTGCTCTTCTAAACAGAAAATTTCAGCTCTCCTGAAAAAAGTACCAGGACACTAATCTACATATTCTCTTTCAAGTCATCCCCAAAGGCAATAGTTGCTGCTCTAGCCAACCTGCAAGTACACTTAGCACATTATCCTTGAAAACTCCTGGGAACTATTTAGGGCTTAACCCATTTGGTTAGCCCATTAAAATAAGAAATCCAAGAGTGGGAAGGAGCTTGATTTGAACTAATTTCCAATAATTTCAACCTGAATTACAGATTAGTTAGATTACATTTAAGGCTCTAATGTGCCTCAACTGAGAGACAACCACCAAACTTCTGAAATGCTGCAACCAAACATGCAATGTCACTGATCAGTGTCATGATCAGAAGACATTTTCTTTGCACAATAACTGTCAGAACCATAGACTTTATTCCAATAGATATGAGAACCTAAATAATCCTCACCCTGAAAAGAAGTTGTATGCAAGCATAAACAAAGAGTTTCAGGTATACACAATAAACAGGCAAAAAACTTTTTTTTGCATCTCAACTGCTTTCAAAGCTTTCTTACAACAAATCCTTGTTACCAGATGTTTTAACATCTGGTAGCACAGTGCAAGGTTTTACTATCCTAAGGTTAATTGAAAGCATATATTTCACGTAGAGAGACTGAATAATATTCATTGCTACATACATATTTCAGAGAAAAATAAAGTTTTCTCCATTTCAAAGGCTGAAACTCCTGAACTTCTTGTTCAGCATCATATAAAGCTGTTCAGACAGTCATGGTCTACTAGTGAAATAAAAAATCTAAGATGAGAACAATAGACAAAAAATCTGCTTTTGTTTATCTGCAAGTTTGCGTGGTTTTCATACCACAGCTGCAAAGGAACTTAAACTAGAGCTGTGTAGAGCAACTGTGGTACAATAGGGTTTGCTAGCTCAAAACCACTGCTATATAAACACAAATGCTGTCTTCATTATAGATTTATTCACACATGCTATGAATGAGTATACGCATCCTGATCCAGGCCTAGCTACAAGCAGAGCCAGCTCAGATCTCACAACTGATTAATTTTAACTGAAGTTTAGCATTAGCATTGCCAGACACTATCTGGCTTCATGAAGCATTACTTGGCAGTCAATGAACTTCCCTCTTCAGTATGCCTAGTTAAGCTTGGTCACATTATCACAACAGCCAAGAGACTTTTATCCATGTGCTCAAGCTAACAAAGCCATCTCAAATAATGAGCACTGGGGACAATGATTTCTGAATTGGCTTTACCAGAAACTTAAAGATGACAGTGAAGACAGGTCAGTTTTGAAATGCTTTCTGCTGAACCAGGCAATGGGACTACAAAAAGACTACACTCTACTACGCAGCTTTTAAGCGAAGCAGGGAAGAAATAAAAGCACTGTGTGTGTGCACGCAAGTGTCCTGCTTGACTAGCCCACTTGATAGCCAGAATTAGGCACAGAAGAAGAGGGGGAGGGAGGGGAAGAAAAAACTCCAAAATCCAACACAGTGAAAGATAAGCCCAGCAGCTGAAGAATGGTCAGTTTCTAGAAGCTCCATATTAAGGTGATGAGTACTATGCAGGTTCTGATATGATCTCTGTGTCGTGGTATGCCAGCTATATACAGTTCTCAATACCTCTGTGATGAAGCAAGTTTGATGTTCAAGCCCTAACATATCTGAGATAGGCAGCTGTCTGTGTTCATCTTGGGGAAAGCAGATCATCATATTTACTATGAGGAATGACAGAGAATATTGTCTACAGCTGACTGTGACCTCTGGCAAAAAGAAAGTGCAAGTTTATGTACAAAGCTGATAACAACACAGGACCAATGACATTCTTTCAAAACTTAAAATCAACACCACTGCTGTAGATGTGAAAAAGTTTTAGCAGCATGGCCATAGAGGTAACTATTCATTTTGTGACTGCACTGCAGCAGTTTTACATCTGCAGGGGGGCTCTACTTCTGCAGCTTTTCATCATCTCTGTGAAAGCTGTACATGGAATGGAAACATTCTTGGTGATGCAGACACAGGATCCAGAAACCTTGCAGCTGCAGGACTGCCACACAGAGGTAGAGCTGAGTGGCTACATTCAGTGCTCTCCGAAGCTAGTGCCTGACAAGATACTGTATCTTGAACAAGTCTTAAAAGAGAGAAATTGTAATTAAGCGTAACTTCCATTTAAAAATCTCAGCTTAAGATAACTGATCAAGAGCAGCTGATTAAAGGGTAATGGTACAAACTGTCATTCAGTGCTGCATTTACAAATAATCTGGCCTTTATGTCACCAAAATGGACTTAAAATTTTTTTAACTTCAGAATTCCAAACACAAATTAAATCTGTAAATAATTACAGCAGACTAGCATTATTCAAGGGTTTGTAAGGTTCTCTATAGCACTTAACATATATTATGCTATATTGCATACCTATATTTATTTTTATGTTGAAATACAAGTATCAGGACATATTGATAAAACAAAAAAAAAGTTTTGAAGAAACAGCTCAGACTTGTACCAGGACTTTAGCAGATACTTTAAAGTATAATTCATAGAGAATAACAGCTCAAATTGAAATGTAAAAACATGCTAGACTTGTGATTAGGCTCAAAAAGGTCCTATATGCATCTGCTCAGAATTATATTAGGGATCAGCTTGCAAATTGTTTAACACGGCTCAGACAACTCATTCTTAACTGTGGCCAATTAGTGTTGACAGCCTAGCTGCATCTGATTTAGAATACGGAGGTAGACGCTGATGTTACATGACGTGATTGAACTCTATTTAAAGACATTTTTCCCCATTTTCAGTGAGCAAGCAAACAGCTGAAAAAGGCTTACAGCTTCTCTTTACTAATGACAAGCAGAGAAGGCGGCAGATTCATGATGTAATATTGGTATTGCTACAAAAAACTGTATAGAAAAGCACTCTTCCCTATGGAATAACCCATCTTTAACACCTTGTACATACATTTTAGAGGTGGAAGCTTTATAGACCTACTTTCTATTTCATATGGAGTTAACATAATGCATTTGCGATATAACGACACATATTTTAAAAGCCAAAGAAGTTTTTCATATCTGCAGAAAACCACACAGAGCTTAGATTTAATCCTATTTGCCTAATAATTTTTACTCTGTACCTAGCAGAATTATAGCAACATGTAAGAAGCTGATTTTCTCAATAACTTATGAGAAAATCCTGTAAAACCCCAAGACTACTTACAAGGGAACAATTCTGAGAACACCTTTGGAAGAATGGCAGAGGATCTGAATCAAATTGATTGCATCAGAAAGTACAAAGAATATATAAGACGGCAGAAGCATCTTTGACTGATTGTCAATAGAATAAATAGGAAAATCCAGACAAAACTCAGGCAGTCTTGTCACTATAAAATTTATCAGATTCCTCAAAAAGAGGTCTGCTCTGCAGTAAGCATGACTCCTTTAGTTGATAGCCACTTGGTACAGCCCTTCAATAGTAACTGTTGTAGAACAATACTTCGATTTGTACTTCTCTTATTATTACCTGTTAAAATACCTGGGCATTAAAAAAAGTAATTAAGTCTCAATCATACACTTTCTTTTATTTTCTCCTAACAGTAGCCTGACCAGCCAATAATTTGACACATCATGTTCACTTTGCACAAGATTCTACATAGTAACATCACCTTGTAATTAACTTGTCATGAGTACCATCAAACCAATACTTACATATACAGGCAGTTTCCACTTTTATCTACAAAATGGAGATATTTATACAGTGTGCCATCTAAATGTCAAAGGTTACAATACGTTTCCCATATTATCTGATTGCATATAAATTGATAAAAATAACTTTAAAATTAAAACAAGATGTCTAAGTAAACCAGAAACTGTGCTTAATGTTTTATAAGCAACTTCAGCAGAAAAGCAGAAGTCATCCAGAACTGATTGCCTACTTGCAATAATATGAAATCAGATAAAAGTCCTTTTGCTATTTTGGTAATCACTTATCTTCTTGTAAAATGTGGTATTACATTAAAAAAAACCTCTTTACAAACGCTTGAAGCTGCTAGAGCAGGCTTCTACCACAATCACAGAATCACAGAATCCTAGGGGTTGGAAGGCACCTCAAAAATCATCTAGTCCAAGCCCCCTGCCAGAGCAGGATCACCTGGAGCACATCACACAGGAACGCGTCCAGGTGGGTCTTGAATGTCTCCAGCAAAGGAGACTCCACAACCTCTCTGGGCAGCCTGTTCCAGGGCTCTGTCACTCTCACAGTAAAAAAATTTTTCCTGATATTCACACTGAACCTCCTATGCTCCAGTTTGCATCCATTATCCCTTGTCCTATCACTAAACATCACTGAAAAAAGCTTAACTCCATCTTCCTGACACTCACCCTTTACATATTTGTAAACACTGATGAGGTCACCCCTCAGTCTCCTTTTCTCCAAGCTAAAGGGACCCAGCTCCCTCAGCCTTTCTTCATAAGGGAGATGTTCCACTCCCTTAATCATCTTTGTGGCTCTGCGCTGGACTCTTTCAAGCACTTCCCTGTCCTTCTTGAACTGAGGGGCCCAGAACTGGACACAATATTCCAGATGTGGCCTCACCAAGGCAGAATAGAGGGGGAGGAGAACCTCTCTTGACCTACTAACCACACCCTTAATGATACCCTCTTGAAAAACAAAAAACTAGTAGATGACCAGCTCTGTGCAATTAGTGCATAAACTAATGATTGCAAATAAACATCAGACTAAAAAAAGGAAAATATTTCACATGCTGATAATCCATTCCAATTTCATAGCCTTTACCTACACTGCATTTATTTTAGTGTTCTTTCATTTAGCCGAGTAACAGTCCGAATCTGCATGTTTCTGGTGAGGATGACTTACCTACAACTTAAACATGACCAATTCAGATTTATTTTTATTATGTTTATACCTTCTGTGATAACAAATAAAAAGAAGTACTTTGCTACTTTTTAGAATTGTTTCAATTTTTTCAGTTGAAAATGAATTCTTCAAAGCAAAACAAAGAAAGGCAGAAACAAATTACTGATATCCAGCTTCCTCCAACTGCTTGTCTTTGCTCTCCATACCACTGTACTGATCTCTTATTTCTACACTGTTAACTCTCATTGCCAAACTACTAAACATAGTATTGGACAACTTTACTCAGTTTTCTCTACTAATCAAATTAAATACAGGTGAAATAATTGCTTTAACATTACAATATTTTAATGTTCAATTACTTCTGTGTTATTTAGCTATATTGGAGACAGGTGAGTATCAAAACTTCAAACAGGGGAAAGCACTAAAAATACTTTCATTGTTTTAAAACAGATTTAGGCTGTGTTCATTACAAAACCAAGTAACATTCCTTTGTGTTAGCTACCGCACTACAGCAAAATTCTGTGATGATAAACCAGCACCCTGATTCCTAGCACCACAGCCTCACTGTTTCTCTACAAAAACTAATCTCAGATTGAAAGCAAGCAAGAAATACATTTAGTAATGCTAGGTTAAGGTAATAAAGTAATAAGTAATATTTTAAGGTAATAAGCAGTAATAAGGTAATAAGTAAGTAATAATAATCAGCAGTAAGAGCCAGGTAATAAGCACAACAGACTGAAAATAAAAATCTGATGGGGCTGGAGAATTGGGAGTTTCTCCAGCTTCCAGGCTACCCACTTTCCAGCCAGAGCATGGGGTGGACTGGAGGGATTGCAGGAGATGACACGTGAAGGAAGGTGAAAGAAGTTGCCATAAGGAGGAAACAGATACCAGGAAGCACCAAGGTCCACAGCAAGCCTAGGCCAGCCGGTCTGAATGTCCTGAACGTGTGCTTATGCCACAAGATAATTTGGCAAATTGCTTTAATACAGGCTTTTACAGTTTCCTAAGTTTTGATGAAGAGTAGTGCATTCACCTTTGATACTGCTCCATATGTATACAACCATCAACAGTTACCTAAAAAAAAAATATTTTACTAGTTCAGTTCAAGTGGAAGCAATCTAGTAACTGTAAAGCAGACCTTATAACTTCCAAGGGCCAAGGTGCCTGGACAACAATCACTGACAACAGCAAGTGTACACACTCATTCTTGCAACTTCAAAAAAGATTACCATTCACAAGAAGAGTCTGCTAACTAAAAAATTAGCATCTGTACAATTTATGACATATTAGATGTTAAGGTGTCATACAAAAAATTTTGTATGAGAAATGTTGTGGAAATTCAAATAAATGTTAATAAGCATTGAAGTGTCCAAGTGAGCCCCAGGCAGCTATTATTTTGCTCTAGAGACCACATTCTCTGTATTAAATTAGTATTTTTAAACTAACTGAGAGGCTAACCACTTGCTGAGATAATAGCTTTCACTAAAATGAAGGAGGAAAATACTGCCTCTTTAATTCACTGCATGGTATAGCCACTAACTCAAAACACAAAACAGAAATTAAGGGATAAGTCTGCTTAGATGAAAGCAAAATGCAGAGTGACAAAATGGCCTTATGTAAGAGCAGAATGTTGTAATTTCAGTCTTTATATGTAGGACATAAGTTCCAACTTAGTTAAAAAGCATGTGGAGAACATGTACCAAATCAATTGAACCATTTTGATGCAAGAGTGGTTCACTAGGCAATTCCCACTCAAGAAAAATCTGTATACTTAGATGCACTGATGTACAGAACATGCCTTTGCAACGTGGTCACTTTGCAGCTAAGTACATATCCAGCCAGACAGTAGGAATCTTTACAGCTCCATTAACTGAAGTGAGAGATGAGAAAAGCTGGAGGTCTGACTGATACCAGATTCGCTCCCTCTCTTCCCCTCTCCCAAGTCCTGAACTGAGAGGAATTTACACCAGCACAATGTTTTACCTAAGATGGCAGAGATAATGACAGTTGACAAGATACAGACACAGTTCTCAAACACCCTGACAAAAACATAGTAATAAACATAAAAGCATAAGGATCAAAAAACCAGACTATGTGGACAGCTGTTCCAGGACATTAGTAATCATAGACCATGTTGGATGAGAAAGCACTGCAAAACATAATTAAAAAAAAAAAATCTTTCTGCTTCACTGAACTTACTTAAACCTTACTGAAGTCTTATTGCCTTACTGGAAGTTCCTTTTTGAACTTCCCATCAGTGAGGCCTGTACTGGGTATTTGCCTAAGACTGGTTCTGCAAGTGTTGAATGTGACAGATATAAGGACCTCTGGCTGTCCTCTACTGTTACTTCCCATCTACCATGAATGTAGCAGCAGCTTATACATAAGCAAGAGAGAACAGTATCTTGAGCTCTTAACAGGCTCATAATTCAGAGGAAGAATAATAATAAAAAAAAAATTAAAGAGAGAGAGAGAGAGAGAGATATAGAAGGGTAATTTTGTTTTCCTTTATCACTGGCATTTTATAAGGTAGTATCTTGGAATCTTTCTATGCATTGCTACAATTTACATGGACTGGTGAATTAGAAAGCACCTGAAAAATAAAGAAACTGTACTGCCTGCCACAGCTCTTAAAGGAACAGACAAGAATAATTTGTAGCCAAAAGGAAGAGAGGAATGAAAAGTCTTGAGTGTGCTTACTTAAACTTACGGACAAGTGATTTATCACAGACAAAACTGTCAACCTAGTTATGAAAGAGACAATAATTACGAAAGGGAAAATCTTTAAGACTACATAAAGCTGATTCAATTAAATATTTTTAAAGTAAGTTAGTACAATGCACGGGGCTAAAAATCACCTTTTGGATCTGCAACAAAAATCCACAAAAAATAATTAATTTTACCGAAAAGCAAAGTCAAGGTCCATCAGGAAATAATCAGCATGTAAAAACAAACACAGCTCATGTATAGCACATAGGGCACAACACAGTTAAGATTAGATCAGCTTGACTAAGTAACTGTACATGATACTAGCCCAGTTACATAAGGTTCTCTCCAAATACAATTTAGGAATACAAACTCAGAAGAGGAATTAACAGCTTAAATTAAAAAACAAAAACAAACAAAAAATCCACAACCCCCCAGAAAAACCACACAACAACACACAACAAAAAACAATCCCCCCAATTTCTAAAGCAGTAAGACTAACAGAATGTATTAAATATTCATCATAGGTCATTTTTGCTGGCCTCTAAACATACAAGTAATTTTATCAGTGCAGAAAGGAATCAATACTCTAGAGGTTTACAGGAGTGCTTCTCAGTGAATTCTCAGGAAGTAACCTCACAAGATTACCCATGAATAACCTCTGGGAAGGAGAACTGCACTTCACCCTGTGTACTGAGATAATCAGTTATGAATGGAAAGACACCTGTATGTCTTCATGTGATTTGTATGCCATTAATATCCTTTGCGTAACCTGCTTTAGCTAATAATTTTTTTTTTAAACAAATACAGTAATTTGAATTGGACTCCACTTTCTGGATTTTGTCACTGAAGTACTGCAGATCTGCACAACTTTGTAGTATCTGGTAGGTCAGCAACTTACATCAAGCCCAGGGAAAGGGCACTGATGCCACACAATCACACCAAAAGTGGGCTATGAATGGTCCAGTACCTCCATGGTAAGCAGGTGGATAAATGGACTCTTGCTGTAACAGGGGACGGGAAGACCTGCAGACAACTCATCTCTCTCTCTTTTTAAAAGGCTTTTCCATTAGTCACTTTTCAACTCAAGTCAGTGAAAGGAAAAGTAGATTCCTTCCCTGTGAGAATACTGGTTTTGAGAAAACAAGAATAATCCTGAAACAGGTATTATGGACAGATATGTCTAGTTATGTTATTACTGACTGCATTTAGCTGTTTGGAAAACTCATCCTTAAAGACAGTTTTCAATCCTTGCCCTTTGCTGAAACCAGCAATGCAGAAAGAAGACAACAGCATACTATACACAACCCCATGTAAATAGCATTTTTATGGGGTAATCTTTTGCAGTTACCACATAGCCAGTTGCTTAGAAATACAAGTGTATTCAGGCCTTTAAAAATTACTATAAACAAGCTAATTTGACTGGCAGCATTTAATTCTGCTTCTTTTTACCATTCCATAGCAGAGACAAACAGCAGCATCCAGTTGCAAAGCACCTGTGTCTAGCTAGCACAGAAAACAAAGGGGATACATGCTCTCTCAACTGTGAGGCAGCAGCAATAGCAAGCTTTGTATTTCCCAAGTAGGGATCCATTCCTTATGCACTTACTCTGATTTGGCAATTGCCCTTTGAACACATTTAATACTCTTGTTCTTACACTTCCCTAAAGTTCAAACAGTCCATCATGCCATAGAGAAAAGAAGCTACCACTGGATCTGATCTCCCAGATCTTTGGCACCGAAAAAGATACACAAGGCTAAGTGACCTTAAAATGCAACCCAATAGCTGGTATGCTAGTAACTTCTTTGACTTATTTGATATCAATAGCCCAACTACAGCTACAATAATAAAATAAGATAAAAATCTATATAAGATCAAATTTTAGTAGATATGCCCATCCATTGAAGTTCTTTTCTGTAGAATACTAGACTGGTGGAAGGGAAACATTTTGGCAGCAGCTATAACCTCAAATCATACTCATGGAACCAAAGCTAAGTCAACTATGAAAAAAAATCCATTGGAATTTAGGCTTCATTTGTTCATGTAGTCTAGTTTCCAAACATTACACACATCTAAGTAAAAGCATAATTTAAAAACAAAACATTGTCATTTAAGATCTGTGTATCTGTAGGATCTGTAGACCAATTTCCCTGTTCTAGTCATAGCAGCACAGTGAGCAATCAATGACAAAACAAACAGAGCCACAAGATTTAAATTTTTACCAAGTTCCACACAGTATCTTTAAAAATAACAAATATTTTATGCAGTAATTCTGGAAATCATGTGTGCTTACTTTTGGCTCAGTGCACACATTGCAACAGCAATTCACTAATGTTTTACAAAAGCCAAACCATTAGAAAAATGTTGTTGGTTTTGGTTGTTGTGTACTAACAAGCTTTAAGTACCACTGACAACCCAGAAGAAGAGACAGATGGATTCAGGGACTGGCACCATGACAAAACAACCCCAAAATTATTTCTTGTGAAAGTGTGAGATCAAATGGGCAAAGCAATTTGGAACAACAACAACAACAAAATTACTCAAAGAGTTAAAGGCTTGCACTCATCTGAGATTCAGAGTAGATCATCAGTGGCTGAAAGTAACTGAATGTTTCACTAGAAAACCAGCTCAAAGCTCCTCCAGTACCTCTCTAGCAACAGCACACCTCAAAATTACACTATGCTGTATCCAGAAATTCTTTCTTTCTTTGGTAAAATCTGCAGTTACCTTCTCACACTTGGTTATATTTTCTGAAGGTAACTCTTCAGACCTGTTACGAACCTTGCAAGCAACCTGCTGCCAAAAGCTAGCAAGTTAAACATTTTCATCCCCACACCAGTGAATGACCAAAGCTCAAAGACTGATTTAGTTTCAGGGTCACCAGGTTTTATGGTACAGTCAGACACAGCGCATGAATTAATGAAAGCATGATGTGCACCAATAGGTATTTTTTCCTCCATATATCATTTAATATTGTGTAAGCTAGCGGCTCATTTGAAAAAAGTGCACACAAAGAGAAGTAAAAAATAAGCAGCTGCTAGAGGTCCACAATGCATTTCAAATAATGTGGTTTTGAATGAAAAAAGTACAGTTCACTCTGACAGAAAGCTCCCTTAATCTGAGAATCACCATAGCTATGATTTAACAGGACTGCAATTACATGCCTGCAGATAATGAGGCCCCATGCTCTCCTTTAGTAAAGCAAATGCCTTTTGCATCCATAGACCTCCCATTCTGCCACTGTTTTTTTTACAGATGATTTTTAAGATGCACTTTAAAAACAAAAAAGTTTAAAGTGACAGGTGTCAAAGCTAACACACAGCAAACGTGGTAACATATTTTGTGAGACAAAACTACACTTAATGAAGTTCTGTTTTAAAGGCCTTGTTACACACAAAGGTACTCCTGTTCGCCAATTCAAGTTTGCTTTGCAGAACATTACAGCATTTTAGACTGAATTGTACTTAGTCTGCTGTGGCTTCTACTTTAAGTTACACTAGGAGCATATGAGGTCATCTCACATACATGCATAATTTAACAGAAGTTAAACAGTTAAGCATAACTATCAATCATTATGTTAGAAATCTGTCAGAATTCGTTAAGCTCACCTCTTTATCCATACTCTCTAAATCCTCTTTACATAGGGTGTACAGGGGCATTGTCTCAGACATACTTGGCTGGCGTTTCCGCTTAGATGGACCAGGCTGCTCTTCATTTTCTCTTCCTGGTAGGTCGTCTTCTTCAAACATCTGCTGCTGATGTGGTTGAACAACTCTGAAAAATTGCAGGGGTCCCACATAAGACAGACTTACTTGATTTACAGCTTAAAATCCTATAAAGAATTCATGACTGCTGAATACCTATGACTTGGCTTATTAGGGTGCTGTACACATTAACAGAAGAAAGATCAATTTTCCCAATAATTGCTTTTGTTTTCAGTCTGATGACTTTAAGTTCTTATTCTACCTTTGACAAGGTACTCGCTCTCCTGCCTTCCCATTGCTCTTCTAAGTAACCATCAAATCTTTATTGAAGCCAAGAGTTTCAGTATCTGAGGGTGGTGATGATTAAGAAAGCGTACAGTCTGGTCTCTGCTGACAAGAGTTTCAGCGTAGGATGGCTGCTTCTCATCAAGCCTAGATTTTCAAGACAACTTTAGATCAGCAGCCTCACCCAAAAAAGCCATTATTAAATAATGTAAATCCAGTTACAGGTAAGGTCCTATAAAATCGTTTCTCCTCTCACAAACTTGACAGCTTCCTAAGAAGGCCATCTGAATATTATGAATTTTTTGTACATCAGTATTTCAATCCCAGAATGTCTGAAAACTGTAAACCCCACAAAGCTGTCAATCAAGCTAACTTTGAGGGTTCTTATTCCCTAAAAACACATCTCTCCTCTCAGAACCCACTGACAGCTGCAGGAGATGTGTATACATTTTTTTAATCGGGGGTGATGAGGGAAAGGAGCCAAGCCATTACTGTGCTACCCAGGACTATGGTGTCTGCTGCAGAGTTGACACCTCAGCACTACTCAGCAAACACAACAGCAATGTATAGTCTGCATTTCTGTAGAGTGTAATTTGCTATGAAACCAAAATAACATTGGGTTGTTGTGGAAATGAACAAGCCCAACTGTTTAAGTTTTTTGTTACATACAGCTTAACAGTTTTGGTTTTTTGTTTTTCTCCCTGTACTATTTCATAAGACCACACAGTTTTACTTTGCTATTAAACTGCTTTCTGACAATTTTAATAGCTAAAAGAGGAAAAACATACAGCATCCTACTGTATTTTCCAAAAGGATCTTTAAAAACATTCCCATGCCTTTTTAATAGGTACAATAGCCAAGAAAAAGATGGTGATGCTACTGACATTTAGTAAAACAGAAAATGACAAAACAGATGGTATAAGCATCTTGCACAACTGTATTAAAATCAAGACAAGTTTGACCGTGACAAGAATTATACACAAGTGACATATAGCAGACAGCCAAGCAGATCTTAGACTAGAAATAAATCTAGTATATATTTTTAAGAACACATTAGCATACTGATGACAGTGAGAACTTGTCCTTCTTCAGAATAAAATGTGAGACCATTCTTGACCACATTATACACAAACATTAACTGTAAAATACCTGTATTAATAGCTCCTAAAGGCTTCTGACAGATTTTTCTCCCCCCAGTATTTTTCAACTGCTATTAGGTAAGAAACACTGGGACGTCTCACCAAATAATTCAAAAAAGCAATACAAAGCAATGACATGTTTAAGGTTTGTAAGACACATTTTTATTTTATCAAAGACATTTTTCAGGCTTTACATTTCCAGCTGCTTGTTATGTTGATTAAAATTTAAAGACATAAAAATGCAGGAATTTACATTTATTTCTAATCAGATGAGATTCGTGAGTACTTTTATAAAAAATGATGCTATATTCAAACTTTCACAGGGTATTTGGAGCTTGCCAGTCTTAACATGCAAAAGGACATGCATGTGTGCTAGAGCTCACTGTATGCAGGGTGGGTTCCACATGTACAGAAGTAACAAACATCTCAACACTGTCACTGACACAGCATCAGGGCAAAAGCCAAAATAGCATTATAATAATGAAAATCTTAGAAATATTTAAATTCCATTAATGATTTCAATTTGGTGCTTCATATTTTTGCTGTCATAACAAGACTGATAACATTAGATAGAATTGTAAGGAGTATGTAAATTAAGACAAAAATTTTAAGTGAAATTAATGCATATGAATCTTAAAGAATTCCTTCAGCAACCACCATCTTCTTGACACACCTTTTTGAACCAAACATTTAGTGCATCTTAGCCTTACTTAAAACTAGACTGCCACTTTTAAGTTCTCACACGTAAATTATATCCATATTTTAAGACGTGTTTCATCTGTTCCTGTATTATTAGAGTTCACTAGATTTCAATTTGTAACGCTACTTTTTTTTTTTTCTTTATTCTAGTCCAGGGTGCCATTAGCATTTGCATTTTTTGGACAACTCTGCATTGCATATCTCATTAACAGCTACAACTTAAGGGTTTACTGCAATGTTTGTAGAATACTAGTTCCATATGAAAATGCTAATTGTTGAGATACCTATGGAGTGTCAAAGGTCTGATACACGAGTTATTTTTAAAAAGGAATCCTTCCAGTTCTGAGACAGAGAAGAGCTCCTGCCGGCTGTCAATAGCTACTGAGCAGCATTGCACTCCCTTCCAGTACAGCTGCAAATTCCTTGTCACCTTTCCCTAACCGTCAGGATGCAAGAGCCATGACAAAAAGCAGGTGCTCAAGTCTCACAAAGCTGACCGCAATGACAAGATCTATGCCTGTTGCACAAATGCTGTTTGAATAAACTGAGTTCTCTAATTCACTAGCAAGAGTTTTGCTGCAAATTCTGTGTAGACATCTAATTTAATAATATCCAATTTTAAATTATGTTTCACATTAAATTCCAGAAAGAAGCCAAAAATGTTGAACACAACATAAAAAATGAGAACTGCAACAGTTCTTAGGAAATGGTACTAAAGGTAACTTGAAGGCCTTTTCAGTAACCAGCCTTGCACAAAGTTATTTTCTAAGCACAGTCTATTCTTACAGGAAGAGACTGAGGACCATTGTTACACCATGTGCAGCTACCATCTCCCCAGGGTTTCCTCTCACAGCAGTGCAATTTCATTGCCAACTGTATGAAATTCAGAAGCAGACAAATTTTAAGAAAACTATCAAAGATGATAATAGGAGGCTTTGACTATATCCACCCACAACAGGAGCAGCTGTGTGTATTAGCGGCTTTATCTAACTCTGCTTAAATTAAATGGCTTAATTGCAAACACTCTCATCTGTCTGCAGAAGGTGAACATACAAAGTCTACCAAGCCACCATATATATTGCTCTCTACCAAGAAATTGCTGCACTAAGCTAATTTCCTTTAAAGTCAAACATTATATCAATATTTAAACTGGAAGTGAAGCTTTTTAAAAAAGCTATCATTGATGTATGCATTAAGACAAAGCAAGGCAACAATACAGTACTCCTGCTTCAGCTCTTGCTCAGTCAAAGCACAGCAAAGCTAGTCCTATTCAGCTTTTTGTTACATCTTGACAGCCTTCATGCTCTGCCTGCACTGTACTTCCTATCCATTAAAAGAACTTCAAGCAGTATTTGATCAGTACACTGCTTGCCTCCTGGACATTATAACAACACTCTTCACCACCTTAATTAAAGATAGTGGAACTGCTCTGAGACATACAGACATGGTCCAATAAAGATTAGTGTTTACAGGTCACTAATTTTACAACTGGAACCAAATCAACAGGAATTTATGATGAAAATGTTGACTATTTCCCAGAGTATATCTTATGCTAATCTCTTTTCTTACAGCTGCTTAGTTATGAGTTACAGTTGCAGCACTGAGGAGTTGGATTCACTTTTTTAGAATAAAGCATCTCAAGCCTGAACATTGACAGGCAAAAAAATGCTTATGTGAAATAAAGTGAGTAGAAAGGAAATATAGCCTCACTCCACCTTCAGAAACGCTCTGGGGCTCTCAGAAACTTAGCTAAGAGGACACCTGAAGTATATTTCTCTCCTTTTCCAGAGAATGTTCAAGCAAAGCAGCACTTCTGAATTAAAAAATACAGGCTTAGGTGTAGACATAACTCTTCATATTAAGTTGCCGACAAAGGTGAAACAAACATCAAAACCTGTTCTTTTTAGGCATAGAGTGATGCATTAATATAAACATAAACCATCATATTGAAGAATTATTTTAGAAGTATCACAACAATTATATACACATACAACATTCCCAGCTCTATTTCTAGACAGATTCCTTTTCTCAATAACTGACAGAAAAAAGAAAAGCTATTCATCTCCTCTCTGGATACATGCTGTCTTGATTATTTAAACTTTTCCTGTTCAATTAACATGTCATAGTAAATTAAACTACAGGCTTTAAAGACAGTTAAAAAGGAACTAAACACAAGATGTCTTCACAAACAAGAGTCAAAAAACCCATGTTGACAGAAAAAAGGAACTTGAAATAAGAAGAAGCCTATAAAAAGATGACAGCTGAAAATAACATAGGTTGAAATGATTTAGCAACAGAAGATAGAGTGTAAACATAAGAAGCTACACTAATGTACAAAATCTTTACAAGTAATAACTGCAAAAATGGCAGGGGAGGGAAAAGAAAGGTAGAAAACTGTGCATTTCTAACTGTACTTTTTATAACTTGGAAAACTGAATTGCTTTATAACAACTGCTATGCACTGATCACATAGTACAAAGGCATTCTGATCACATTTTACAAAAAGAAAAAGCTTTGCCTTCAACTGGATACTTCTTTACTATTATAGCCAAAAAGTCTTGCTAAACTTGTCAGCATTCCAGAAAGTAGATATGATTATGGAGATACATAGGGATGAATTTTAGATATTTTATGTGTCCTTAGGAGACAAGCGGTGTTGTAGCTCAACCAAAGCTACACATTTTCATTAAATCCAGATGCTAGCCTTTGTACTTCAAAAAGCAGTCCACCTCCTCTCCTCCTGCTGCTTGAGCCTTTCTTTATTGGTTGAAGGATTATTAATTAGCACTCAGTCATATGGCCTTATTTAATAATACTCTGTTAGCTATACCCCCTCTTGTACTATTTCTGACACTCCTCAAAACAAAACACAAAGCTAATGTCCCATCTGAAGGAATAAGGAGGAGAAGAAAATTTTATAAATAAATATCAAAACTATCAGATACATTTTAGAGACAAAAAAACAATCCACTATTCTAAGACTTGTTAAAAACATTAGGCTGCCTCACTTCAGGGATCAGTTCTAATACTCTTCAAAGTGCACGAACTACACACTGCGTTTATTTCTTATGAGGTTTCTATTCACACTTAGGTGAGGCACAAAAAGCATCTGGAATTCTACGATTCTGATTTCACTTCAGCTGACAATTAACTTACACTCATTTCCCTGGCTTTCTAGAAAGCATAGTAAGTAAAGCAAAGATGAGAATTTCATCAAATGCAAAGATAACAAGTGTTACATTCACTAGAGCATCAGAAAATACAGTTTAAGTGACGCAGCTATGCTTTAGGTACCTGAAGGATGAATGTTCACCGTGGACTGGCAAGGTAATGGGAGGAGCTGGAGACTGGATGTACATCGACTGGCCAGAGGCCTGAGTGCCCTTCCTGATTAGCTTCCCAGTATTTGGATCATAAAGTCGAACTTCAAGACCAGGTTGAGACTTTGGATGGATGGGTGTTGGGTGAAACAGAGCTGTCTGAAGTGTGCTGTGTGTATCAGGAAATGTGGCAGGGCTATTCTCTCTGTTGGATGAAATTAAAAAAAAAATTGCTTTAGAAATTTAAATGAGCTATCTAACCAGAACGTAAACAACAAGCATTGCTTTCTTGTAAGGGAGAAAGCAGGGGGCTGGGAGTGGGGCAGAAATGGTTTGAAAGATTTCTGAAGAAATATTTCTTCTCCCCCACTTGCATTAAAGTCTTACTGAATTTAAAACAGAAAAATTCAGATAACATAGTATTTACATTATTTAAAAATTATTAAACGTGCCTTGAGAATTGTCTCAACATAGAATGCTATTAAAACTACTTCCAGGCAGTAACAACTGTACAACTAGAGTAGCATAATAATCTGCATATATACAAAGAGTAAAACATGCTATGTATCAGATCTTAGTACCTGCTCTCTAAACAGGCTCCGAGAGAAAATAAACACATTATATTAATTTGCAAGTAATTCAAACCAACTTGTTAAAATACTAAGCCTATGACCACCCTGCCGCCTTTTAAAACATAATTTTAAAAGTGTCAGCAGAAACAGAGATCAGTCTGAAGTAATCACCATTATGGCATACTATCCAATTATTATGAAGTGCTACAAAAAAAGGAAGCAAACTAAATAATAACAAAAAAAATAAAACAGTGTGTTACACACCGTGAAACCAATGCGACAGAAAAGATAAATTGTATTCTAACACATATCACAAGCGTCATAAAACTGGAGTTTTTACCAAGTGTTTTCATGGACATTTCTCAAGTAGTCTTGTAGTATCAGTTCTTAAAGGCAACCAATTCTAAGTTTACTTATTGTTTTTTTTATATTTTAAAGCTCACTTTAATGCAAATATTTTCTCATATTGGATGAGTTCATCCCTCATCTATTTCATAAGTGCTTTGGACCAGCAACCACTGTTTCAAGCAGCTTCACAAAGGAGAAGAATATTTTCCAAAGAAGTTGCACATTTTGAGTTAATAAAAGTACTTGCATTAAGATAAAGGTCTTACTGACTGAAGTTGGGGGTGGGGGGCTGTTTGAGGGAAAGTATGAAGCGAAGGTATACTGTATTTGAAACATGGAAGTAGGAAAATATTATCATGGTCTTTCACCGAAATGAAGGAGTAAATTAAGATACACAGAAGGAGGAACATTCATCTAGACATCAAAAAATGACGTGTTCAAGTCACTGTCCAGATTTCTACTGAGAACTGGCAGTGTCAGACCTCTTAAGAAAAGTTAAACATCCCATACAAATACTCCAAAGTTGGATTAAAAAAAAAAAATCTGATAGCACTTTGAAAAAGACAAAATATTCTAGTCCAGCCAAAAGTAGCCTACATTTCTTTCTTAAGTTTTAGAGTTCTTGGGTTTCTACCTAGTCTCTCATTTGATAAGGTACTTCACTTCTAGACATTTCTACTTCTAGTGACTTTCAGTGACTTTGGAGTATCTGACACATGTACCTTCTGCCCTCAAAGGACTAGTGACTTCTAAGCAGAAAGCAGACCTCTAGCCTGCTTAGACAATCACATTAGTTTCAGTTTAATACAGAAAACCTAACATGCTATGCCTCTTCCTGTCTAAACAGAGAACGGAAGGTCTTCCCACTAGGCTTGCAAGGTGATATTTATACATCTATCCAAAACAGGCAAAAAGTCAAGAAGCAGCAGCTGGCCCTACAGTATCTTGTCATGAGTTATTTAGCCATGGCACCTCCTATTCTCTCAATACTTCCTTTCTTCCAGTTTCTGCTTTTATCTTCATGACTTCTAACCACTCTTGTGATTTTTCTGCTGTATTTTTCTGTTTCTCTCTTCCTTCTCACTACCAAGTCTCAGAAAAAATGCCTTTACCAATTTTTCATGTTTTGGAGCATGAACATTTTTTTGTCATTTGGCAGCATGAATGATTCTATGCCTTGGTGGCATTTCCTCTGTTAGTTTGCGGATGACAAGGTCAGCTGCTCCAGCTGAAGATGGCTAACACCAACAACTGCTAAAGAAACTACTGGTACCATAGACTTCTCCTTATTCTGCTAGTTGCTGAACTGCCCCCCTATCCCTTAACAGTCTTCAGTTAAAAGATGGACCAAAATGGATCGAAACTAAGAGTTCTACATGAAATCCGTAATCACTGCACACCATTCTGAATTTGTCAGAAACTGACAAATTCTGCTGACACGACTGCTGTCATGGATGGCTAGGTCTGTTTTAGGAAAGACAGGCCAACAAGGCATGGTGGTGGAGAGAGCAACCAGAATTTCTTGATCTCTGCACAGGGGCAGATGAAGAGTGAGTCGACAGTTTGTGGGTAAGAACTAAGGAGCAGGCTAATATGGGAGACACTGTCGTGGCTGTTTATTACAGGCCACCTGATCAGGATGAGGAAGCTGACGAGGCTTTCTACAGACAGCTGAAAGCAGCCTCCCAGTCACAGGCTGGCCCTGGCTCTCATGGGGGACTTCAATTACACCGACATTTGCTTAAAAGGCTACACAGCCAGGCAGGCACAGCCTAGGAGGTTTTTGGACTGCATTGCCAGTAACTTCTTGACACAGCTGATGGAAGAACCAACATGGACAGGCATACTGCTGGACCCTGTGCTGACAAACAAGGATGGGCTGCTTGAAGATGTGGAGGTTGGGGGCAGCCTGTGCCATGTGCAGTAGGCACAGAGCAACAAGCAGGATCACAATCCTGGACTTCATGAGAGCAAACTTTGACC